>NC_073379.1:50634240-50969240 GCF_028641065.1 Leucoraja erinaceus
AAGTTCCTTCCTACACAGGCAAACCGATATGTAAGAATAAATACTCAACACTTTTATACAACGGAAATTTGAATAGTGGCTGATCCCACTAATATCAGAGCAAGTTAATTAAAACTAACCAATGTATACCATTTTATGATAAATAAATCATATTTACTACTTTCCTTAAAGTACCGTGCAACTCAGCTTTAAAACTTGTGAACTTTGAACTAAGCACCCAGAGGCTGAAGCCTTTATTGATTGAGAAACATGACGTTCTCTTTGAAACCCTCCGGGTAGAATATCCCAAACTGGTAGTACATCAAAGTTTTATACCCTAAAGATAATAGCAGGCGATTAATTACAATTTCAATTATATCGATTGCTTTGGTATTTTGAGTCTGACTAAACTTCCATTTAATTACGCATTTACAGTGTGAGCACACTGTAGTTGACTTTGTGCCTTTAAATATTCCGGTTCAAAGTAATTCACATGGATGATCTAAAAGCTTCTAAGAACAGAGTACGCAGCCACAAGAAATTAGTGTTGTGAGGGCTGATTCTCTTGAGTACACCTTTACCATGTTCATTGATAGAACTCTGGTGCTGTAAGGCAGCAACTCTACTGCTGTGCCACCGTGCAACCCCTAGATTGATTCTTGTTTAAATTAATGTCATCTTTACCTGCATACTTTTATAATCTCTGAATAATCCCAAACATAGCTGCACTTTGGAATATCCTAAGTATATTAAAGTACGGAAAACTGAATAGCTGTAATCCTAGGTAACCATAACAGTGCAAAAGTCAAATTCCATAGTGCAACCAAAGACACAGTGCATGGAAGTTCACAGTTGCTGATGGTAGTACTACAGTATGTAGTGCCCAAGAGCCTGATGGTTGCCGGGAAGAAATTGGCTTCTTCAGTGCTCATGGTTTTCAGGTACCTGTATATTGTTTATGGAGGTTCTAGTGAAATGAGAACATGGCAAGGATGGTGCTGGCTTTTGATAAGATAAACTACCTTTTTGAAGCAGCACTTCCTATAGATCAATCAATCAATCAATCAATCAGATTTATTCATCACATACACAATAAAGTGCAGTGAAATGAACTTGCCAGCAGCGGTACAATAAAAAAGAACACACAATACACAATAGAAATTTAACACAAACACCCACCACAGCATTCTTCACTGTGGTGGAAGGCACAAAGTATAGTCAGTCCTCCTCCATTTTCCCCCATGGTTGGGGACATAACCTCCGCAGTCGCTGCTGCGGGCGGCCAGATAACAAGCCCTCTCGTCTGGAAGGTAAGTCCTGAAGGTAAATCCTGAAACGGTGCTTCCCTACCAGCTTCAGGATGATGTGGCTCCGCAGGCCTGCAGTCGGAGCTCTTCTCCAGGGATTCCTGGCGAAGTATGGTAAGTAGGTTCCCGCCGCGCCCGCAGCTAGAAGCTCCGCAGACCACGGCTTCAAGATGATGTAGGCAGCGGGCTGGCGGGTCGGAGCTCTTCTCCTCCGGGGGTCCCCAACGAGGGATCCCAGGTTCCGACCCTATGATGGTAGTACCTGTGATGGACCGGGCAGTGCCTACCATTCTCTGTAGACCCCTTCCTTCCTGGGTGTTCGAGTTACCAAACCAGGCATGATGCAACCAGTCAATATGATATAACCATATAACCATATAACCATATAACAATTACAGCACGGAAACAGGCCATCTTGGCCCTACAAGTCCATGCCGAACAAATTTTTTTCCCCTTAGTCCCACCTGCCTGCACTCATACCATAACCCTCCATTCCCTTCTCATCCATATGCCTATCCAATTTATTTTTAAATGATAAAAATGAACCTGCCTCCACCAATTCCACTGGGAGGTCATTCCACACCGTTACCACCCTCTGCGTAAAGAAGTTCCCCCTCATATTACCCCTAAACTTCTGTCCCTTAATTCTGAAGTCATGTCCTCTTGTTTGAATCTTCCTTATTCTCAAAGGGAAAAGCTTGTCCACATCAACTCTGTCTATCCCTCTCATCATTTTAAAGACCTCTATCAGGTACCCCCTTAACCTTCTGCGCTCCAGAGAATAAAGACCTAACTTATTCAACCTATCACTGTAACTTAGTTGTTGAAACCCAGGCAACATTCTAGTAAATCTCTTCTGTACTCTCTCTATTTTGTTGACATCCTTCCTATAATTGGGCGACCAAAATTGTACACCATACTCCAGATTTGGTCTCACCAATGCCTTGTACAATTTTAACATTACATCCCAGCTTCTATACTCAGATCTCTAACAATGACATGTAGAAGTTTGTTCGAGTATTCATTGACGTACCAAATCTCCTCAATCATGTATTGATTGAAAATCTGATTGAATGGTGTCAGGACAACAATCTTACTCTCACATTAGCAAGACCAAGGCTAAAATTAGTTCACACCATTGTGATGAAGATAGAGAAAGCTTCCAGGCTGGTGAATCTGTGGATTCATTGCCACTGACGGCTGTGCAGGCCGTCTCAATAGAGATTTTTAAGACGGAGATTGACAGATTCTTGATTCGTAAGGGTATCTGGGGTTATGGGGAGATGGTCGGAGAATGGTGCTGAGAGGGAAATGGCCTAATTCTGTTCCTTGAACTTATGAACTTATTGATGAGCTCTTTCGTATTTGTATCAACATGCTGGGAGCAGGAAGAATCTTGAGAGATACACACACCCAGGAAGTTGTTTATTCTCTCCATTGTAGTCCCATCGTTGAAAAGGTTTATGGATCCCTGGTTTCCCCTCCTGAAGTCAACAATTAGCTCCTTGCTCTTGCTAATGTTCAGAGTAAGATTGTTGTTCTGGCACCATACAATTGGATTTTCAATCTCATTCCTGTACTCTGGCTCATTGTTACCCATTATTTGTCTAACAATGATGAATTTATAGAGAACTATGAACTGTGCCTGGCTACACAGTCTAGAGAGAGTAACACATGGGTCTGAGCACACAGCCTCGAGGTATTCCTATGTTAACAGTTATCGAGGAGCAAGTGTTATTGCCAATCTGCACTAATTGGGGGCAAGAAACTGCTGTTGCATTTTTACAAAAAAAAAACAACTAAATGCTGGAGTAACTAAGCAGGTCAAGCAGCATCTCTGGAGGACATGGATTGGGGGCATTTCAGGTCTGGACCCATCATCAGACTGATTATTAGAGTAAGGATTTTGCCATAAATGTAATGTTCCTTTTCACGCCTTTTTTGATGATTTCACCAGGATAATGCCTTTTTCATGGTCGAATGCCTAAATCAGCCATTTTTTGCCATTTTGCTAAAAGGCCATGTTATTTTCAATAGTTGTACCATGATTACAATGACGTTTTCTATGTTAACACGTTAATATTAATGTTATTATTAACGTGTTAACATAATATAACTTACAAGAAAACTTCCACCATCGGGGCGAAACCGGGGGTGCCACCGTCAGTCATTCATTCGTTCGTGTCGCTACCCACTGGTTCAGTCTTCTCCAAAATCTATTTAAGAAAGAACTGCAGATGCTGGAAAAATAGAAGGCAGCCAAAAAATGCTGGAGAAACTCAGCGGGTGAGGCAGCATCTATGGTGAGAAGGAATAGGCGATGTTTCAGGTCGAGACCCTTCTTCAGGCTGATGTGGGGGGGGGGGGAGTGCAGAAAATAGAAAGGAAGAGGCAGAGACAAAGCAGGACTAGAAGGAGAGCTGGAAGGGGAGGGAGAGGAGGGAGAAGACAAGGATTATCTAAAATTAGAGGTCAATGTTGATACCATTGGGGTGTAGACTACCCAAGCTTGTCTCCTCACTACATTTACTGCTGGCTCCAGTTGCATATTTGAGTTTTTGAGTGATCTGTGCAAGGCATTCATTGATGCTGGAATTATACTGTGGAAATTGGAAAACAAATCTCTCAGAGATTTTTTAGAGAAATACACAGAGAAACCTATACCAAGCGAATCATCATTACGGAAAAAATATGTTGACAGCAACTTCAACATTGTTGTCCAGAAAATTAGAGATGAAGTTGCATGCAACAAAATATGGATCTCAATTGACAAGACAACCGATGCTGTGGGGAGTTATGTTGCCAATGTGGCCATCGGTACACTGGAGGCAGGTCAACTATCAAAGGAAGTATTGGATAAGTCAAACAGCTCAACTATTGCTCAGTTGTTTACATCTTCACTTGCTGTACTTTGGCCAGAAGGTATAAAACACAAGGATGTTCTTCTGTTTGTGTCTTAAAGTTTTATTCCCCAAAATGTTGCATTTGACATGCTTAGCTCAACAGCTTCATAGAATTGCCAAGCACATAGGTAGCTTGTTTCCAAATGTCGATCGCCTAGTTTCCAATGTCAAGAAAATCTTCCTCAAAGCACCGTCACGTGTACAGTTGTTCAAGGAAATGGCACCCGAGATTCCATTACCTCCTCAGCCCGTTTTGACTAAGTGGGGTACATGGCTCTCTGCTGTACTCTACTATGCTGCAAATTTTGAAAACATAAAAGAAATCGTCAACTGTTTTGAAGAAGCAGAATCTGCTGCAGTCAGGATCGTCAAATCATGCAGAAATAGTCCCTCCACCGCGATCTTGTGTTTATTGCTTCCAGTTTTGCAAACTTCCCACAAGCTATCACTTCCCTTGAGAAACGTGGTGACACATTAGTGAATAACTTGCAGGTTTTCAACAAAGTAACTGACGATATTTGTAAAGTTCCTGGCGATGTAGGTAAAGACATACAAGGAAAATGAGAGAGAGTGATTTTAGCTAACAAAGATCTTGAAGAAATAGAAAACATAGCTCAAGTCCTCAAAGATAATTGTAATGCACAAGATATCAACATGAATATAGAGTCTGTAGCTTGTTTTGGGTATGCACCAGTGACCTCAGCGGAGGTAGAAAGAAGTATTTCACAATGGAAGCATATTCTGTCTGACAGGCAGTATAGTTTAACACCAGATAATTTGGAAAAAAATCCTAGTAATTACGTGCAACCAGACAACTTTGGACATTTAATGTAGAATACCTTTATATTATTATTTTAAATCATATTTTGGTGGTGGAAATAAATGCTTTATTATGCCTTTTTTGTCTATAAATGCCCTTTGCGTTCCTTTTTTGTAATTTTATTATGCCTTTTTGCCTGCCTATTTCAGTTTTTTAGTGCCTAAACATCCTGGCTCTACTGATTATGGTAGGGAGGAGAAAGCTGGAATAGACGTGAGATCGGGTCAAATCCTTGCATGTGATTGGTGGATACAGTTGAAGGGGTCTTTACCTCTGGGGTCTACCTTCGTAATAACTTTTCTTTCATGTCCTTCCAGGCACCCCAGGAGGCTTTCCAAGAGAGACAAAGGTTCACATGTACCTCCTCTAATCTCATCTACTGCATTTGGTGCTCCCAATGTGGCCTCCTTTACAGTGTCAAGACCAAGCAAAACCTTAGTATGCCAATGTTTGCTGGATCTCCTGGTTGCTAACAATTTAATCTTCCCTTTCCAGTCCCATACTGACCTTTCTATCCTGGGTTTCCTTCTTTGTCAAAGTGAGGTCACAAGCAAACTGGAGAAACAGCATCTCATATTCTGTTTGGGTAGCTTACATCCCACCGGTCTGATTTCTCCAATTTAAGAAAAGATTCCTCCTTCCCTTTCCCCCTGCCTTTCTATCCTGTGCCCAACACAGATGGGCACACATTTCTCCAACTATCCCCCTACTCCAGCCGGTTGGTCTGCAAATGTTTAAAGAATGCAGTCAAGTCCACCCTCATGTCTGGACACTTTGCAAGGATTCACCCTCATGAAGGATCTTTTTTATGTTTGGAGATACAGTGTGGAAACAGGCGCTTCGGCCCACCGAGTCCAAGCCAACCATCGATCACCCATTCACAGCAGTTTATTATTCCCACTTTTGCAACCTACACACACAGATCTTCTGACATCGGCCTCAGCGACAGTGTCGCTGAGGACTGTGGGGGCCCAAGACGATACATCAATGTTTTCCTTGTCGGAGCATGCATAAAAAGTATTGAGCTCATCTGGGACTGATGGTTTGCTATTATGTGAGCTACTGCTTAGTTTCACCTTGGAGGAAGTGATGGTGTGTGAGGCCTTCAACAATGTCCATCTCATCCTTCAGTTCAGATCAAAAGTGTCTTACTGCTTTTCTGATGACCTTATCATGTTATTACTGGACCTCCTCTACGATCTAGTATCACCAGACTTGAATGTTTGTGATCTGGTCCTCAGTAGATTGTGGATCTCCTGGTTCATCCAAGACTTTTGGTTATGGAACACTGGCAGGATAGAATCCAGGTCTCTGATGCTGTGAGGCAGTAATTCTACCAGCTGAGCAACAGTGTGTAGGAAGATCAAAGAGAATGTTGCCCTTCAATCCACAGATCTGCTGCACATTCAGAGGAATTTACAGATTGATTTGTAGAATACAATCAGAATATTGCAAAAACATATTTCAAATTTTAATATACTGAAAATGAAATTCAATCAGTCAACATAGATTGCAGTAAAGCACTTTTATGATTAATTTAAATGCTGCAGCATGAGGTCACGCTCGTCGATAGTTTCTGAGGATATGTGATTGAATGTGTGTCAAATTACTCTGACTGGTTCACCAACAATTATATTTAAATACATTGTTGAAGAGAAGATGGGATTATAAATACCAGGAGGGGAGGGGAGGGGTGGGTGGGTTGGGGTGACAGTATGGGAGACAAGTGTAGGAGAGGTGTACTGACTGTGTGGGAAGACACTTTGGTAGTGATTGCCCATGGGGTTCACTGTCGAGGACTTCATAATTCAGAGAGCATTATAAATAGTGGAGCGATTAACCCTGGAAAGGGGGGGGAGACTTCTCTCTGAGGGACCCAGGAAACTGAAGCAGGAATTTTCTTGAGGTTATTAACGACAGATAAATGGATGGGAAGGGTTTAGAGGGCTATGGGCCACATGCAGGCAAATAGGACTACCCCAAGACGGCAACTTGGACGGCACAGCCAAGCTGGGCCGAAGGACCTCTTTCCGTGTTGTACAGCACCATGACTAAGGTCTATCCAGTGGGATTGACATGTTTTGTATTTTTCCTTTCTAAAGATGCAGTGTATTTTGGTGACTATTGCACACTGCAGACCATAAACGCCTTCAATACCCAGAGAGAAGGGATGGGCGGGTTAGGTGAGCAGGAGAGTGGGGTTGTTTGTAGTTGCAGAGGGAGGGGGCAAGTGCGGTACAGTTCCCAGTCTCAGATCCTGTTCTACCGAGCGTGTGGATGCGGACGGGTGGCTTGGTTGGCGGCGGCCCATGGTGTGGCAGAGCCGGCGTGCCTGCTGACTCCCATCCACCCCGGTCTGGGGCCACTCTGGGAGCGAGCCCCTGAGCACCTGCCCCGGGGCGACTGACACTGACCTGCTGGCGTCGCCGACGTGAAGATGGTGCGAAGCCACCGTGCCCGGTGTAATGGGCGGGGAGCTGGGGAGGGGAGGGAAGGGGGTCACACACATGGCCGGGAAGCAGAGGGGTGGGGCTGGGGGTGGCGACAGACAGGGCCAACAATGAGATGGAGAAAGACAGAAAAACCGACGTGCAAAGGAGACCTACAATAGTGCATGATCTCTCTCGCGTTATGGCGGGTGATTGTCGCCTGCCCGCTGTTTCTGACCCTAAAGCCTTGGGATTGTTGCCCTTCATGTTGGTGTGGAGGGGGAGGGAGGTATTGTGCTGTTTGATCACCCCCTGCTATACCAGGGACAATTAGATTCAGCGGCTTTTGAGACTGGTGGGCAATCACTACCAAAGTGGCTGCCCACACAGTCAGAACACCTCTCCCACACTTGTCTCCCATACTAAGTCACCCCAACCCCCCTCCCCCCCTTCCTCCCTCCCCTCCCCTCCAACTCCATTCCCGTCCCGATCCCCTGGGAAGCTGAAGGGAATGACAATCAACTGCCACGGATACAAATAATGTCATACACAAGAAAGGGCAGATGCTGGTTGATAAAAAAGTGAACACACAGTGCTGGAGTAACGCAAAGACGCAGCAGAAATTTGGAAACGTCATCCCGTCACCCATTCCTTCTCTCCAGAGATGCTGCCTGTCCCGCTGAGTGACCATACCGAGGGAATTCCCACGTAAATGAAGCAGAGAGAAACGCACTGGCACTGGCATTTTCCCTTTGTAGGTCATATCAATAGATGCGGCCACGCTGAATTCTATCTTTAACTCAAAGCCGCAGGATGGAGCTGTCTTCTTTAACAATGTTGCTTCGCCGCCACTGCCTCCTTGCTGCACAATGGCAGCGAGTGCGGGGCCGAGATCCTGCCTAGTTTTTTTTTACGTTAGGAAATTGAATAACTTTCAATACTGAATCAGAATATACTTACTGTATAAGATGCTGTCCAGCTCCTTTATTTGATACTTAAAACAGGCCTCCATTCACGGTTGGCTCAAGAGTAACTCGGGAGAGGAACTTGGTAACTCAGGAGAGGAACTTGGTACAACGCAGAAATGAGAAGTAAACGACAAACTTAGACCTACACGTGGGAACTTGTTTAAACTCGTGAACATAAACTTGGAATCTCGTAGACAACCACGAGTGTGATTTTTTCTTTCACTCGGGATCACTCGTGGGTGGACTTTCACTGTGAGACAGGGCCATTACACTATTAGCTCCGGTAGATTTCTGATGACTGCTGCTTCGGCTTTGCATATATTTATTTGGTGATTTCATTGGTCATTTCAAATGGTTGAGTGGTATGGGAGGCATTGAGAACTTTGTGAACCATAAAGCATCTTTACATATAAATTGTTTCCAGCCAAGGATGTTGGTGGCCATTTCAGCTGGTGGCCATTTCCTTTTCATTGAAGAATTTCATGGAGCTGTTCACCAATTTGGAGGTTGGCAAGGAACAAGTAGGAGCCATTAATCAACATTATAAATAAGATGTATGCATTTAAGTCTGGGATTGTCTCAATGCTAAGCAAGGAATGTACTGCCAGTCACTTAGAAGTTGAACATATCTTCAATTGTGATATCTAATAGTTTGCCAGTGGTGGGAAGGGGGATAGACACAAAATGCTGAAGTAACTCCATGGGACAGGCAGCAGCTCTGGAGAGAAGGGATGGATGATGTTTTGGGTCGAGACCCTTGAGCAACTTGAGCAACTACTTGGTTTCACCTCGAAGGAAGGGATGAGGTGTAAGGTCTGCAACAGCTGCCAAATGCTCATCTCATCTTCCATTTTAGACCATAAATGTCTTATTGGTTTTCTGATGACATTATTATGTTATTGTGTTATATCTGGACCTCCTGTATGACCTAGTATCACCAGAATTCAATCTTCATACAATTCAGTTGTAAACTACCCAAGTGGAATATGGGCTATCGCTATTCCAGTTTGTGGATGCAGAATTGGCTTGATGGTAGGAAGCAGAGAATGATGGTGGAAGGTTGTTTTCTGGACTGGAGATCTGTGAATAATGATGTGCATTGCATGTCAATCCTGGGCTCATTGCTGCCTGTCATCTTTATTGACAATTAGGATGAGGATATACGACATAATTAGTCCATTTGCAGGTGACTCTAAAATATGGGTTATAAATGCGGTATATAGTGCCTAGGTTAGCTGAGCAAGGGGGCAGAGGAATGGCCACATTGTTACGTGACATAGGAAAACCAGATCACTTTTTAAATGTTGATCAACTCTTTGTGTACAAAGTAATGAAAATGAGCATGCAAGTACATTGTTTGTTTCCAATTAGCCATCTTCTATCTATACCATGTCGAACATTTATTTTCTGCAAAAATTTGATAGTTTATCAAATGCCTTCTGGAAATCTTAGTATAGTACATCAACTGTTCACCTTTATCCACAGCATGTTATTATAGAGTCATGGAGCTGTACAACATAGAAGCAGGCCCTTCGGTCTAATTAATCTACACCGACCAAGGTGTGAAACTGAGATAATGTTTGTCTGTGTTTGGTCCATATCCTTCTAAACCTTTCATATCAATGTACCAGTCTAAATATATTTTAAAAGTTGTAATTGTACCTGCCTTTACCCCTTCTAGCTTCATCCATCTATACACCACCCTCTGTATGAAATATGTGTTCCTCGAGTCCCCCTTTAAATCTTCCCCCTCACTTTAAATCTATTCCATTCTTGTTTATTACCTTATTTATGCCACATTATTCAAAGAATTCCAACAAAATGGCCAAATATGATTTGCCTTTCTAAAAAACATATTGACTTTGCTTGATTACATTGAATTTTTCTAAGTGTTATTATATTGTCTATAAAAAAAATTCAGGACATTTTTTTCACTGTCCAGATTCTTGCTTTCTGCCCCATACCATTTATCTTTCTGAATAAAGTAGTGATGTTTGCAAAATAAGGTAGTCTTGTTGGAATTGTAAAGACCGCTGAAACCATGGCTGGTAATGGATTTAGTTGGACACCTGCGCTGTAAAGCAGCAGCTCCACCGCTGTGCAACCGTGCTGCTAAATCAAAAGTGTAGGTTAAAGTAAATCCCAACATCTCAGTCACACAGCCAATCCTGGCAGCAGTTGTTGGACTCTGTTTCTCGATTTATTGCACATTATGAAGGAGTGACCCCACTTTTTTAATGTCAAAGAGGAGAAAGTAACATTTTTGGCCTAGAGATTTGACAGTAAATTTGGCCGTTTTTCCACATGTGCAGGCAATCAATTGAATATATTGAAAGATACAATATGGAATCAGGCCCTTCTGTCCACTGAGTCCACGCCAAACATCAATGATAGATAGACATGGCTCATCGATCACTTGTTCTCATTTTTTCTGAGTTATCCCACTTTTACACCCACTGCTTACACACTAGTGGCAATTTACAGAGGTCATTTAACCTACAAACTGTGTGTCTTTGGGATGTCAGGGGAAGCCGGAGCACCTGGAGAAAACTCACAGGGTCACAGGTGCAAACTCCACAAAGATAGCACCAAAAGCTGAACCTTGGATTTTGGCGTTGTGAGGCAGCAGCTCTCCCAGGTGCTTCACTGTGCCATCCAATTACCTGCACTGACATCTCCATAATGGCTCTGATTATTAACTCAGATCTTTTCTACACTTTGAATATGTAGATTCAATGCAGTTGGTTGTACATCATGATAAAAACAACTGTATAAGATTGAATATCACAACTGGCAGCTCCCATGACATCCATAGCCTAAGGAAGTTTGCAATGGCACATATTTTCATGACTAGCACTGCTCTGAGGGATGGATTCTAGGAAACCACTATTCTGTTTCACATCTGCGCCTACTCCAATTATACCAGATGAGCAAAGTTACAACCACTTAATAGTGAATGTATTGATCTCCAGTGTATGAGATATGGCCACCTTCATCAGTAGGGGCTACACTGCAGTGCATGCCCAATAATGCAGAGACTTTATTGAAATATGTTGTGTGCTGATTAACCTTGCAAGCGGGAGACTGCTTGCAGGAGGAGTGGCAAGGAGACCCAGAGCCTAAAGGGCCTGTCCCACTTACGCAACCATTACAGGCGACTGCCGGTAACCGTCATAGGTCAGCGAAAGTTTCAACATGTTGAAAATTCAGTGGCGACAAGAAAGACGCTACGTCTCTTTGGAGACCTCTCACGAGCATAGGAGACCTCTCACGAGGCCATGATAGGTCACCCGTGACATGTTGCCAGGGGTCGCCTGAATGGTCATGAGAGGTCTCCAAAGAGTCGTAGCGTCTTTCTGGTCGCCGCTGAATTTTCGACATGTTGAAAATTTTGGCGACGTATGACGGGTGCCAGGGGGATCAACAGAAGCAGTGGAGCAGAAGGACAATGAAGGATGCCAAGTGAATTTTCCTGCCCAACATCTGCAGCTTCTTCCACAAGCAGAGTAGCAGTGGAAGGCATTGACTCAAAGGGCAAGAAGACATTTTCAAACAGAGAGAGACATTCATGTTAAATGACAAGCAAAATCAAGTGACTCTCTCTACAGTCTGTATATACTGCCAAACACACCAATAATCAGTCTGGAGGGCCTTTATGATGCATAATATTCCCAAAGATTGTATCCCTGATTCAATACTTACATGCCTTACTGCAACATCTGTTATTTTCTGATGAGTGACATCTTGCTTAAAGAAATCTGACATTCACTCAAAATGCACATTACTCAGAGCTTTTGCAGGTATAAACATAGCCGAGAGCTTGAATGCTTTAAGCTGCTGTTCAACGTCAATGGTCGTTATTCACCAATGTAGCCTATGGAGCTGAGAATAATGCACGTTGCTGTTGACTGGATTGGTACGCAGTGGACAGTGTGGTGCATTGAAGAGTTAATATGGCCTAACATTCAGCAATGAGAAATCCCTCATGAAACTCAAAGTTATTGCATGATTGACCAGGATACAGTACAGGGTATAATGAATACAGTCTCAACAGCAGACATATCATATTTCACACTGCTCACAACAATGGATTGAAATCACTGTCATGTTATGCTGTCTTGTACAAAGCAATACAAGCAGTAAGGATGGCTCCTATAGAACTGACAGCACCTAGCGATGTTATGTTTCACTGTGCAACTTTGTTCTTATTCAGCACATAATAAAATGCTGGAGAAACACAATGGGTCCAAATACCAACATCTGCAGGTGCTTGTGTCTCCTTTTTACTTGCTCAAATGCTTCAGCTTCTGATGGAATGTTCTCCTGTAAACGTTGCCACTGTAAGTATTACAAGACCCAGACATTTAGGGAAAGATTTCCAAGACATGAAGCAATATCACATTGGGCAGCACCATCCTCAATCATTGCTAGAGTGATATGACAACTATGGAATCAGTGAAATCATATCACAATCATGTGTTCCGCTGCAGAAGGACAATAATTATAATTTGAAACTCATGGCATCCCACATGGCAGTCATTGTCTTCCTCAAACACACTAAGAAGAAATCACAGCATTGCTCATGCAGTAGGACACTTGTAAGGAAGCATGATTAACAGAGGCAGTCAGGGGTTATGAGTACCTGCAGGACAGTAGAGCTAGTACCCAACAGGACAGGAGGATATCAATTTTACTTCGGAGTCACGTGAATGACCACATGAAGAACCCGCCAGCCCGCATGCTCGTCATTACATCTAACGCATGGCGCACGACTGGCTGGCAGGTGCGTCGCTCCTCCAGCGGTAAGTTTTAATCCTGAAGGTAAGTTTTGAACTTATTTTTCAGGTTGTGCTTTTTGTATTGCAGGAAGCTCTTTTACAGAGTTCCTGCTGGAAGACGTTCTGGGGTGTCTCCGCGGGGAAACCCGGTTGGGGGAAACCCGGCTACGGAGACCGTGGGGAATCCCGGTTCCGTTAGGGGACCCGGCTCGGGAAAACCCGACCACGGAAACCGTGGGGAATCCAGCCCCGCATTCTCCATGGGGAGACCCAGCTCAGCAGGCCGGTTGACTCGGCCGAGTCCGGCCGGGAGGGTTCGCCTCCTGCAGTGGGGAGCGTCTTCGGATGTTTTTCCCGGATAGAGCATCTCATGGGAAAGATGCTCCACCATGATATACTCCAAGGAATGGAGTCATATCAGCGCGGGTCTTGGGGGCCCGCGGCAGCGCCTGGTGCAGGGCTGCATTATATCTCCCTCTCTGAGGAGGGGAGCCTAGAGAAGAAAAAGGGAGGGTTCCCCTCCATGGGTACGTCCTCGGACGTTTACCCAGGTGGAGCATGGATGCGTCCGCAGGGCGTTCATCCCACTGAGGAGATGGGGCCATATCAGCGCAGATCTTGTCGGGGACCTGCAGCAGCGCCTGGTGCAGGGCTGCATTATATCTCCCTCTCTGAGGAGGGGAGCGTAGGCAGTCAGTGTTTGACTGACTCCAAACTCGGAAGTATGTCCGTGAAACATACTGGAGTGCATGCGTGAGGTTCAAGAATTCTGTCATGGCATCTAGGGTTGCGATATCCACGCAAACGGAGGAGCCACTGCAAGGAAGAGTTGGCTTCCAGCCCAGGGCAAAAATCCGGGGCCAGGGTTCCCCTCACATTACAAGCTTGGTAAGCATCAGTGACCTCACGTCACATCATTACAGGAACAAAGTGCCGGCAGTGAACAGCGCTATCTGGGGAGACTATGGATGGTGAGGCCAGCAATGTCTAGCTGCCGAACTTCTCCTTGGAGAAGACCTAGCCAAACAAGTAAAAAACCTGGATGAGGAAGTAAAGCAGTTGGACTAGTCAAGGTACCTACGATGAGCAAAAGCCTCACCGTTTCGGCGACAACACCCATACACTTCCATCGGCAGTAAGTGGTTCACTGAAGCTGGTGGCAGCTTGAAAGCTGATTCTCTGGAAAGAGGTCTTTTAGGCCAATGCCAAGCCGGCCCTGAGAGAAAATGTGCAATCCACACACACCAGCGGTCCTATCCTCCATTTCAAGGATGGAATTAGAACCTGAGGACGGAACCCACATCAGGGGATTTTAGCTTTACCATAAGCCCACCGGTAACCATGGAGGTAGGTGGGTCTGGTTCTTTCCGAAACACGGGGTGTGTGGACTAGTTACGAGTTGGTAATAGATTACACCTGTTTGCATGAACGTTGACGAATAACATCAGATCGATGGATGATGTCGGATCACCCTTGATTAACTCACATTCACATGTGCAGTATAGACTTTTTTGAATGGGAAACTTCATTACTGTCTAACAACGGATTTCCACAGGATACTTTATGGCATGCATCGATCTCAAAGATGCATGCTTTTCAGTTCCCATTCACAGGATTCACCGGAGATATTTGAAATTTAGCTGGATGGGCAACAATAGCAGTTAATGCGTTGCGAAATGAACTAACTTCAGCTCCCAGGTTATTTAGCAAATTACCAAGCCAGTGCTTGGGCCGCTCAAAGCTCGAAAATACATTTTTGTGGCCAATCTGGATGATATTCTAAAATGCTGAATCTTGCTAAATTAGCTGTTTCAGCCGCAAAACTGATATTTGAGAAATTGGGGTTTCTCATCCATCCAGTTGAATTTAAGTTGATACCAACTGGAGTTATAGATTGTGATTTACCTTTAACTCTATTAATTGTCTGTGACTCTGCCCTGGGGCAAGAGATTAGAATTAATGAAAGCTTGTAACAATCTGGTTGTTTATTCATCAAGTGGCAAGTGTAATTGGCAATTTAGTGGCTGTTTTTCAGCTGCGTGATTGGGGCCTTTGCATTATCAGAACTTACATCTTGCAAAGGAGCAAGCTCTCAAGTACCATGTAGGTTATTGTTAACAAACCTATGCTATTACTAGCTGAAGCTATAAAGTCACAATGATGAACAAACAGTATTCAGCATTGCTCCAGTACTCTTGGTCATTAAACCTTCCGTTATATTACAAACTGATGCTAGTACTCAAAGATGGGAAATTACTATCCCATCACTAGTCACAGAGGCGAATAAGGTGTGTATGAGTTACCAATACCTCAGTTATATGGTATCAACTACCTAAAGTCTCTAGGTGCGTTCTATGGTTTAAAGGCATATTGTGCGAATATGCATATCTGCATGTTCAACCACAAGTTGACACACTACGGTGGTGGCATATATTAATCACATGGGTGCAATCAAGTCAATATCCTGTGATATGTTTACCTAACCTCATTTGGCGCTGGTGTATCGTCACGTAAACCAATGACAACACAGAATGGATGTTGGATCACAAAGTATTTAATGACATTGTGGCTCGATGGAACACCAAATAGCTATTTGTTTGCATCTAGTCTCAATCACCAGTTACAAAAATATCTGGCATGGCGGCCATTCTCAGGGGCAGTGGCGATGGATGCATTCTCGCTACACTGGGGAGGAATGTTCTTTATGTCTTTCATCCCTTTTACCAAGAAATAGTACATCTCCTATATCAAGGAATGGGAAGTGTTCTGTTTACAGTCCAATATATCGTATGACACGGTATGTATAACAGATGTCTTGGAATTCCTCTCAAAGCTATATTTCACGAGAGTTATAGTGCTATAAATTGTGCTAGAAGTGCCTTGTCGTCATACTTCCTGCTGGGGTCGGGACACCACGCTGTCGGGTCTCGACCTCTGATATCCAGATTTATGAAGGGTATCTTCAACTCAAATTCCCCAGGCCCAGGTACTCGGAGATATGGGATGTTTATGTCCTGCTTACGCTGCGTCTCCGGTGGGCTCCAGCTACATCCCTGTCCTCGGTCAAAATCACTTACAAAGTGGTTATCCTCATGGAGCTGGGTTCAGCGCAATGGGTCCAGTCGTTGCATAAGCTACGACTGGACAAGATGGTTACATCTGCAAATAATATGATACTATCATACGTCATGGACCTTTGGTTGTGTGTGTGGTCACACATCTACAAGAGTCATTATCACACCTAGAGCCTTAGAGGCTCTGAACTAGCAATGTTTGTTAGTTACAAAAAAAACCCCCAAAAATCAACCTCACATGTAGGTATCAGTATAGACCATTCCCAGGTGATTAAAATGGGTTTTGGCTTGTGCAGGAGTGAACACTGATGTTTTCAAATCTCACTCCACCAGGGCTACAACAACATCAGCAGCGAAGGTTATGGATGTTTCGCTGGACCACATCCTAGCGGCTGCAGGATGGTCAAACAAGCGAATTTCCAAATGTGTTAAAACTAACCCATTGCCAGACCGGGGTATTTGCCAACTCTATTTTTAGGTTCTGTTTTATAATTCCTCCTGGATGAGTGGGATTTCTATCATTATCATATCGTTATTAAAAAGCATCAGCATGTTTAAAATCTATGTCATGCTTATTAAATTTCACTCATCCCTGGTCAATTGATGCAGTGTGTGACGCATGGACGTGTCCACAGCATGAAATCACAGAGCTTTGAAATCTTCACGTAGTCACTCACGTGACTCCGAAATAAAATAGTAAGATTAAACGAGAACTTACCAGTTTGAAGTTTGATCTTTATTTTATGAGGAGTTACGATGAGGGATTTTGTGCCATCCGCTCCCAACCCTCTCTCATAAAGGTCATCTGGTAGTTCTAGTTTCTCGAATCTTACTATATTCAGTTCAACAACTGTTATCTGTGATTTCACACCGCTGCTTTGAAGATTGACGCGCATGCGGGCTGGTGGGTTCTTCACGTAATCCCTCATCGTAACTCCTCATAAAATAAAGATCAAACTTCAAACTGGTAAGTTCTCGTTTAATCTTACTATTTACTTGGATCACCACAAAGACCTATTAATTCAGCACCAGCAATAAATCAGAGAAACATCAAAGTGGCAAAGCAATTTGTAGAAATAAGTGACCTACTTTGGAAGCTTGCCCAGCTGATTCCCAAGTCCTTTCTGCAGACCTGTGTACCAGATAACTGGATGAGGTCTAGCCATTAAACTACCGTGCTGCGATGACGAGAAATGGTCCCAACATGGGGTTTACTCTGAGAGTGTAAGAATGAATAATTAACGGCATGTCCCACTTAGGTGATTTTTTTTAGGGGACTGGGGACCACAGTCACAGTCGTAGCAGGTCGCCAAAAAATGGCGACTGGACCCCACCTACAACAATGTCTACGACAAGCTACAACAACCTACCACCTAGTTGACATCAAGCTACGGCAAGCTACCGGCAACCAGCGACCCATTAGGACGTCCACCTATGACCACACCGACGACAAGCTATGAAGACACAGGCAACAACCTACGACAACCAAAGTCAACCTGCGTCCACTCATGACAAACTACGACAAACAACGACCCTGTCGGTGACAAATGAAGACAACTGAAGACAATTCGGTCACTGGTACCTGTCGCCGGTTGACGTAGGTTGACGTAGGCAGTCGCCAATGGAATTCACCGAAGTCAGCACTGGTGACAACCTACGTCACCTGGTGCCAACCTACGTCATCCTGGCGACAACCTACGACAGCACCTACATCAGAAGAAGTCAAGCAACGCTCATTGGAGTCAAGCCCACTGTCGCCAACTGTTGCTGAAAAATTTTGAACATTTCAAAATCCAGCGGTGACCAGAAAAATGCTATGACTCTGGGTGACTGAGGAGACTACTCACGATCATACAGTTATCAACCCGATGACCATGTGGCGACTGCCTAGTCACCTGTAGTCGCCTAAAAAATCGCCTAAGTGGGACATGACCATTAATCACATGTTCTTCTGTGCTTGGATTGGGTTATGGATGATAAATAAACAGACATAGGTTGGTAAATTACAATGTTCCAGGCTAGTATAAAAAAATGCTCCCAATATTATTGGGAAGAACAGGGCTACATGATTCTATCTTGTGATTCTAGGCAATTTCTACTGACATCACATATTTTGCTCAATAAAGCACACCGACACCTCTATTCCCACAGGACACTAGGGATATTTGTTATACCTCCAATGATTCCAACTAAAACTTTTCACTGTACCTAGGTGCATGTGACAATGAACTATACTGAACTGATTCTAATGCCCTTGCCCCACTTAGGAAACCTGAACGGAAACCTGAACGGAAACCTCTGCATACCTTGCGCCCCACCCAAGGTTTCCGTGAGGTTCCCGGAGGTGCCGGTCACTCTCCCTAATAGTGGAAAGTGGTTTATGCGTAGTCACGGCTTCTTCTATGTTCCTGTGATTATTCAAAAAAACACAAAACCGGCCTCGACTAAAAATAGGTTGCCGTTTGGTCGAAGCCAGTGGAGTGGGGTTGCTATTTACTTACAGGCAGTCGAAGGCAATCTCCTTCGCTGACCGGCCATTTTGATTGGCTCATTGGAGTTTTCAGCGAAGATCCGCCGGAAGGTAAAATGCCCGCTAACTTTCTTAAACTTCTTAAAACTGTCTCCACTCCTTCTCCTCCCCATTCTCTCCCCTTCTCCCCCCTTCTCTCCCCCTTCACTTACCTTTCTCTCTCCCTTTCTCTGTCCTTCTCTCCCCTCTTTCCCCTTCTCTCCCTCCCTCTCTCCCGTGCTCTCTAAAGGGTTTACCGTGCTCTGTGGCAGCCGTTTACTTTCTTCTTCATCGCGCAGAAAGCGCTCCTCCGCTGTCCCTGGCCCCCGACTTTGCAATGTGTGTGTGTGTGTGTGTGTGTGCGATTGGCAGCAAAGATCCTGTAGGATCTCTGGTCAGTAGATGCAGCTCAAGCTTCGGTCGAGGCTTTCCAGGCAAGTGACTGGAACCTCTGGGAACCTCCGGGAACCTCACGGAAACCTTGGGTGGGGTGCAAGGTCTCCAGAGGTTTCCGTTCAGGTTTCCGTAGTGGGACAGAGGCATTACCAACTTCTCTGGATGCACTGCAGAAAACATTTTATCAGATTACAACACAACTTGATTTGGAGACAGCACAATCCAAGATCGGAAGAAAGTACAGAGAGTTATGGCTTGATTGTATTTATCAAGTCTTATCTGATTGAATTGGATAGCATGCAAACAAAAGCTTTTCACTGTATCTTGGTACATGTGACAATAATAAACTAACACAAATACCAATGAAGGGTCTTTGCTTGCACTGTGACAGACTATGTTGAGATTGGTTTCTGGATCTTGTACCGTACTCGGTGGTTCTTTGCAGGATATACAGAAATGCCAGGAGCTCTTGCATCAATTTGATTTAATTTTATACTGTTAGTATGTCCTCAGTGGTTTAATTTTAGAATTATTAATAACATCAGTAAATCAAATAATAGTTTAATAGAAAATCATGAAAATCGTCCGTCATTTTAAATAACAAATGCCATTTCACTTTGATCACTTTGTGGGTGGGTCGCGAAGTTGTGATATTATGTTGCTGCATCTCCTTTGTTGTTGCAGTTTAGGTGCTGAGAAGCTGCACTCTTTTCATTTGAGACTTCATAAGTGCCTGCATTAACCCATGAGAAGATCTTGTCTTGGATGTTGGCTACAGACTGCTGGCATTAGCCGATTGAAGGGATAGTGTGAGATATTTGGCTGTGCAGCATTGCATCACCCAGAGGAAATCCACATGGTCAAGGGAAGAATGTGTCAACCTCACACTGCCAACACCAAATTTATTATTAAATCGTTGAAAACATTAGCGACTCAGTGGTGCAAGTTTCGGATGGGCACGGTGAAGGACGCACCACACATCTTTGTCCTCCATGCAGCTGGCAAGCTCCTCTTTGTCTCTACACATGCGTCTTCCATCAAAGTCTTCAGCATCATCTTGATTGGCCGCCCCAGATTATGTCTTCCATGGGTGGGTTCCCACAGCACAACCTTGTTTACTAGCATTTCTGGGTGGTGGTGGCAGTGACCAGCGAGCCTTATCCTTCTCCACCTGATCTTCTCGGTCAGAGGTGGAATCTCCCCATAGAGCTGGACGTTGGTGATGTGGTCCCCCAACTGACATTTTGTACCCAACACCAAAGGTCAAGATCAAACTAAGATAGTTGAAGCTATGTGCCACTGTGATACCCACATAGGCATGGATCTTTTTAAAAACTTAAATTTCAGATTATTCAACTAACTAGGTTTATATCCATATTGAATCTGAATTTTTATCCATAATTTATCAGTTCAGTGTTTTTGATTATTTGTTTAGTAATGAACCACTGTACTACCATTCTTACCTTGACACATCTATGTGAGTGAAAATGGAAGCTACTTGTTTGACATAATTCATGCAAGACAACTCTGTGACCAACCAAACCCAAAAGAAAGTAAGATGGCTCTTTTTCAAGAACTAAAAACAAGAACCAGTTTCCTCTCTTTGTGCTTACATTGACTGAAAAGGCAGTTCTTGTGTCAGTGCTGGGGATGTGGCAAAACTGAACACATCAGTACACATTTCATGCAGCTTACAGGTGAAGATTTATTTCCCGGTAAATACTTCAGCAGGCTGAGCTTCTCCCCAAATGGTTACTCAGATTTTATGCCAGTCGTTGGATGAATTCAAGCAATCTGCTTGTCTCAAGGGAATATTTCAGACTGTCGATGCGAATGGGATTACAGCTGTCAATTTTTCTTTCACCATGTTTCTCTAGTCAGGCTTGGTTGTGCAGCTCAATGAGCAGCACACTGTAAGCTATAGGTTACAGTTCCTTTTATCAAAGTATTTTCTGAAAAACAGGAGAAGGAAGGATTCTAATTGCAAGTATGGCAAGTGTTCAGAGTCCCAGGATCAAAGCTCATTGTAGTTTCCAACAAAATTCTAGATTTCAAAAACATTTTTAGTTTAGTTTTAGTTTAGAGATACGGCGCGGAAACAGGCCCTTCGGCCCACTGAATCCATGCCGACCAGCGATCATCACACATTAACACTATTCTACACTCACTAGGGACAATTTACCATTTTACCAAGCCAATTAACCACAAACTTGTATGTCTTTGGAATGTAGGAGGAAACTGGAGCTCCCGTAGAAAACCCACGCCGGTCACGGGAAGAACGTACAAATTCAGTACAGACAGCACCATAGTCAGAATCGAACCCGGGTCTCTGGCGCTGTAAGGCAGCAACTCTACCGTTGCATCACCGTGCCACTCAGGGATCAAGTGTATCCCTGGAAGAGTTTAGGTGACTGAGGAGTACACTTAAGCAGGAAATCAAGAGGCCATAAAAGAGGGGCAGGAGATAGCTCTGGCAGATAATATTAAGGAAAATCCAAAAAGATCTTCCAGGCAAATTTCGGAAAAGAGGGTAACTAGAGAGAGAAAATGACCCCTCAGAAAACAAAGGGGTCATCTCTGTGTGGAGCTGCAGGAGATGGGCAAGGTCCTCAATGAGTATTTCCCTTCTGCTTTGACTGTGGAGAAAGATATGAGGACTCGGAAACTTGTGGCAGTTAATGGAGGTGTCTTGAGGAAAGTTCATATAGTGGTTGAGGAGATACCGGATGTCCTAAGGCATATGAAGGTTGAGGTCAGTGACCAGTGTTACTCTGCAGAGATCAATGCTAGGACATCTGTTATTTATGATGCACATTAAACAATTTGGACAAATCTGTAGGTGTAGGTGGGCTAATAAGTAAGTTTTCAGATACCAAAATTATGGCAGCATTTTGGATGACAAGGAAGGTTGTCAAGGATGCAGGGTGATATAGATCAGTTAGAAATATGGGCAGATCAAGAACAGTTGGAGTTTAATTCTGGATGAGGGCCTGAGCTATAGGAAGAGGTTGAGCATGGTAGGGCTTTATTCATTGAATGCAGGAGGATGAGGGGTGATCTTATAGAGGTGTACAAAATCAAGAGGAATAGATTGAGGTAAACACAAAGAGTCTTTGGCGCAGTCGGGGAATCGTGAACCAGAGGACATAAAGTTAAGGTAATGGGGGAAAGATTTAATAGGACCTGAGGGGTAACTTTTTTACACAAAGGGTGATGGGTGTATGGGACAAGCTGCTAGAGGAGGTAATTGAGGCAGGAACTATCGCAACGTTTAAGAAACATTTAGACAGGTACATGGATAGGATAGGTTTAGAAGGATATGGGCAAAACACAGGAAGGTAGGACTAGTGTAGATGGGACATGTTGGTTGGTGTGGGCAAGTTCAGTCAAAGGACCCGTTTCCACACTGTATCACTATCACTATTTTGTGAAAGAATATGTGTGTTATGATTGTGTTTATAATTTGTTTGGTTGTTTTATTGTTTGTCTTTTGCACAAAAGTCCGCGAGCATTGCCACTTTCATTTCACTGCACATCTCGTACGTGTATGTGACAAATAAACTTGACTTGACTTGACTCTTTAACTCTATAGTGGTAGACATGAAGAATGCACTACTAGGGAAAGTAGTGGAAGCAATGTGATAGCAATATTTAAGACGCATTTAGTCAGGCACATGAACAGATAGGGAATGGAGGCCTATGGACCAGGCAAGCAGATGGAATTAGTTTAATGTGTTGGCATCATGGTCAGCACAGATATCACGGGCCAAAGGGCATGTCCCTGTGCTGTACTGTTCTATGTTCCATGTTAAACAGAAAATACGTAAAATTTACTTTCCGGATTCCATCCCTACCATCCCTAGTAAACAGTAGAATGAACTATGGTGCCTACCTATTGTCCAACATCATTTATCAATTGATGACAAGGCTTTTGAGTTCTTGATCTCCAAACTCCTACTATGTAAAGATAACAACCCACAGCTCTCTTCCAAATGTGGGATGTGGACTGGAGCTGGTTTATTAAGATTTCACAACAGAGGTGATGAAGATTGGGCACATGTTGTATTTGGTAGATGAGGCTAACTGCTTAGAGGAGCAATTGGCACCTTCCAAACAACTAGCATTATAATCTTACACAAGCATGTTAAACTTCATGATTGATGGATTAGCAGCTGCAATTTGTGCAATTATATAAAATCATAGCACTCGACAGCAAAGGGAGCCATTTGGTCTATACTGATCCCAATTCCCATTTCCCTACTTTTACCAGATCTTGCCAATTACTGTCCTCCATCCTCATTCCCTCTTCTACCTGGCTATAAGCCGTAGAATTGTATACTCAAAAGTTCCAGAGTTTTTTCTGTCCTCACTGCAAGAAACATAGAAACATAGAAAATAGGTGCAGGAGGAGGCCATTCGCCCCTTCGAGCCAGCACCGCCATTCATTATGATCATGGCTGATCGTTCACTATCAATAACCCGTGCCTGCCTTCTCCCCATATCACTGGACTCCACTAGCCCCGAGAGGTCTATCTAACTCTCTCTTAAATCCATTCTAACTCTCTCTTAAATCCATTCTCTGTCATTTACTTTTGATCCATGGCCTTGAATAATTGTTATTAAGAAGAAGATTCTTGAGATTTGGGTCACAGGAGAACACCACAATATCTTACTCCCAAGTATCTCTCTCTTTCTCTCTTTTTCTTTCTCTCAATATCAGCGATCAATAATCTTAATAAATAATCAATAGAAATCCCAATGACTCTCAAGAGACTTTGACTGGGAAGTTGTTTGTCAAAACATCATTTGGACAGGTACATGAATAGGTAAGGTTTAGAGGAATATAGGCCAAATGTGGGGAAATGGGATTAGTTTAGAAGGGGCATCTGTACTGGCCTGGACAAGTTGGACTGTGGGCCTGTTTTCTTGCTGATGATTTATGACTCGAAGCAAATGAAATTGCCCTGGTTCATGTATATATTGCAGCACTTTTTATATATTTACCGATACTTGACATTTTATGAGCACATCAATGAATTTCCATTATAATCTCTTCCTCATTAATAGCTATTGCACATATTTTTGTTTGAGATCCAAGTTTAATATTAAAATTAATGATGCTCCCTTGAAACTGCAGAACAATCCAAAGCACAGACGCCCTTAGAGCAAAGCCAAGAGGAGCTTCAGCCCTTGCATAAATTCTCTGTTCTAACACTTGGAACCAATATCAGAACCAATTTTATTTGCTGTATTTTCTTCAATTATAACTTGTTAAGTTCTGAAGAAACTCTTATCAATAGAGTTTAAAAAATTCCAACTAACACCATTCAATTGTTATAAGCTACTTAATGCTTCAAAAATGATTAATTAAATAGTGAGGCATTACAGTACCCAGTCTCCTAATGCGACTGTCATTCTGACAGGAGCTCAAATGATGCAGGAGATTAGCATTGAAAAGAAAAAAAATGAATTTATTAAAAGAAAAGAAAAACATAATGGCTTTTGGCAGAAGTCTGATTTATTGGACAGATAAATGATGAGAAACCTGTTAAAAATCATTGCTGAAACTTTCTTATTTTGATGGACGGATTTAATGACTGGAATCAGATAATTTCTCACCTTCTAATGGTAGAAGCTAGATCCTCTATGATTTATCTTTATTCTGAATTGGACTCCTGAATCCCAGAAGAATAACCAAATTAATATGGTGCCGTGCATACACTGGTAAAACTCAAATAGTGGAATGTGAGAAATGGATGCCAATTTCCACCTCAAAATTGAGTTTAATTTAGTTTGATGATACAGCGTGGAAACAGGCACTTTGGCCCATCGAGTCCAGGTCGACCAATAATCACTCATGCATTAGTTCTATCCTGCACGCAATAGATAATTTTACAGAAGCCTATTAAATTGCAATCCTACATGTCTTTGGAATATATGAGGATTCCACAGCATTTAAAGGGCTTTCTCACGGTGCGACCTGAAGCAAGACTTAACGAGAGTTTAACATCGTGGGAACCTCCTGCGATAACAGTACGGCATTCGTGGACCACCGAGGACCTCCGTGGCACTAACGGCAGGTAGTCGTGTAACGTGTTAAGGTCAGGAGAAAATTTAAACATTTTTGAATTTCTCCAAGAGTGACTTGAGCAGCATTGCAACATTGTATGAACACAGATGCCAGTGCGATATCCGTGCGATATCCGTAATGACTCTTGCGGGTACCGTGGGAACTCCTGCAAACGGTAATATGGGTTGAGCACAACACCGGCTGAAAGGAGGCCATCGAGAAGCAGATGTATGCCTTTGAAAATTATTTGGCATTGGCTTTTTTAAATGTTTTATGTAATTTATGTTTTTATGTGTCTTGAGTTCTATGTGCAAATCCTTTTCAGTTCCAGGTATCAGAGCGTTGGAAGCAGGATGCCAGAGGCCACTCAGCCACTCTAGCCAGCCCCCCCCTCCCCCCCCCACCCACACACACTTACCAGGCGCAGGTGGGCATTGGGGAGTCTGAAGACGTCTGCCATGGTGCAAGCCATCTGGAACTTGGTCATCTGCTCATTGCCAGACCAGTGGAAAACCCCACTGACCGAGGAGTCCAGGAGGGAGGTATTCCGCATCAGCAGAGGGACCGCACAGTAAAGCAAAGCAAGATTCCAGCTGTGATAGTTTACAGTCAACTTGTCTCCCTCTACCCCCCCCTCGCTCACTTCCCCACTCCCATCCACCTCCGTCCCTCTCTCCCGGGTGGCGGAGAGGGAGGGGATCGGGGGTTGGGGCTCTACACCCACAGGTGGTGCTCGGACAGCTGCTGACACATCAAGGCACGTGGATGGGGATTGAGTGATGGGGGGGGGGGGGGGGGGGGGGAGTGAGTGATGGTATGGGGAGGGGAGGTGAGTGACGGGGGGGGGGGGGGGGGGTGTGAGCATTGGAGAGGGAGGGGAGGGGGGGCACTGACCTGTAGCCATCGCTCGGACAGCTGCCGGCACACCAGGGCCACATCGGCCACGTGGGTGGGGTAACGTTGCTGCCAGTGGTCTACGCAGGCCATCCGCTCGCACCCGTGCACTGGCCCGAAGAGGATGGTCACCGCACTCTCGCCCCTTCATAAACCTAGCCGCAATAACTGTAAACTCAAAAAGATAAGGTAATTTACATGAATTGTCAACCGATTCTTCACCATATCCTGAACAAAAGATTGCGAATCTAATTAAGTTAGTCCCAAAAAAAATCTTTGCTGAATCTCCTCTAATGGTGATGTTGTTGACTGAATGGGAATTGTGCCAAAATCAGTGTTCTTTTTCTTTTCCTTTGAAATTGAATTTTGTTGGCAAATTGCAGAATAATAGTGTTTAATTGCACTGTGCATATCTAATTTATAACACATTCCTACGGTAAGTGTGTAGTTCCTCCATCATTATCATGATAGCAACTAACAATTCATCTTAAATTACTCAAACCCCAAACCTTAACAATAGATAAATTGTATACATGAAACTTAATCAGCACAAACAAGGAGCCGGAACTTGGAGCACAAAGAAACCAAACTTCTGAAACTTCAACGGGTTGATCAGCGTATGTGAGGGGAAAGGTATGGTTGATATTTCGGGACGAGAATCTGCATCAAGACTGAGAATGTGAAGGGGAGACAATAGGTGCAGGAGTAGGCCATCCGGCCCTTCGAGCCAGCACCGCCAATCACTGTGATCATGGATGATCATCCAAAATCAGTACCCCGTTCCTGCCTTCTCCACGTACCCCTCGACTCTGCTATCTTTAAGAGCTCTATAGGTACAATGCAAATCTTGCTCGCAGCAGCATCACAAGGCTAGGTTTATGAAGGGGCGAGAGTGCGGTGACCATCCTCTTCGGGCCAGTGCAGGGGTGCGATCGGATGGCCAGCGTAGACCACTGGCAGCAACGTTACCGCACCCACGTGGCCGATGTGGCCCTGGTGTGCCGGCAGCTGTCCGAGCGATGGCTACACAGTGCCCCCCCCTCCCCTCCCTCTCAGTGCTCCCCCCCCCCCCCTCACTCACCTCTCCCCATACCACGCTCACCCCACCCCCCCCCCCATCACTCAATCCCCTCACCTCCCCTCCCCTGTGGGTGTAGAGCCCCAACCCCCGACCATCACTCAATCCCCATCCACGTGCCTTGATCGTGTGGCAATGAGCAGCTCCCTCCTGATGCGATGGACTCCTTGCAGTGGGGTTTTTTCCATGGCAAGAGCAGTCCAGAGCACCTGCGCCTGGTAAGTGTGTGTGTGGGGGGGGGGAGGATGGGGGGCAGGCCTGAGTGGCCTCTGGCATCCTGCTTCCAACGGATTTGAAAAGGACATAGAACTTAAGACACATAAAAACATAAATTACATAAAACATTTAAAAAAGCCAATGCCAAAAAATTTTCAAAGGCGTACATCTGCTTCTCGATGGCCTCCTTTCAGCCGGTGTTGTGCTCAACCCATATTACCGTTCGCAGGAGTTCCCACGGTACCCGCAAGAGTCATTACGGATATCGCACGGATATCGCACTGGCATCTGCGTTCATACAATGTTGCAACGCTGCTCAAGTCACTCTTGGAGAAATTCAAAAATGTTTGAATTTTCTCCCGACCTTAACAAGTTACACGACTACCTGCCGTTAGCGCCACGGTGGTCCTCGGTGGTCCACGAATGCCGTACTGTTATCGCAGGAGGTTCCCACGATGTTAAGTCTTGTTAAGTCTTGCTTCAGGTCGCACCGTGAGAAAGAGCTAAGAGAGAACCCTCCTGGTCACAGGGAGAAAATACAAACTCCGTATAGACAGCACTCATAGTCAGGATTGATCCTGGGACTCTGGCTCTGTAAGGCTGCAACTACCACTGCACCACTGTGCCGCTCCTAGTGTTTGATAATGCTCATGGTTTTCCAACAAGAGACCATCAAGCACCCATTCATACTTTCACTGCCGCACAATGTCACCCTGTTCCTTTTCCTCTTCCGTATGCTCATCTCCCATCCCCATCGTCTATTTGCCTTTTATTCCCCCCCCCCCCCTTTAACCCCCACCCATATCCCTCCCTTCAGTTTTATATTTTACTTCTCCTTTCCACTTCTTCTCTGACACCCAATTCATCTTTTCTTCTCTAGACTATGTCACTTACTCCGTCCAACTGTTAATCACCCCCCTCACCTGTATCCACCTCTCACTTCCCAGGTTTTGCCCAACTCTATTTTCCAGCTTCCCCCCTCCCCTACTGCATCTATCTGAAGAAGGATCTTCTTTGCCATCAAAAAATGCCATGATCACATTGAATGGCGGTGCTGGCTCGAAGGGCCAAATGGCCTACTCCTGCACCCATTGTCTATTGTCTATTGTCTAAAAGAAAACATGTTTGTAAAACACAGCATAGAATGTGAAAAAAAAATTGTTGAGCTCCATAAAACAAGAATGTTCCCCAAGCAACAAGGCAATAAGCTGCAATGACAGAATAATACAGATTGTATAATCATCTCTCAATATTACACAATATTGAAACTCTTTAAATTACATGATATTTACCTGTTTAGCTTAAGTAATTCGAAATGGAGTCATCCTACTCTCAAATTTCTGCACTGAATGGAGGCAATAATCAAATAAAAAATTGGAATCATAAAATGTTCCAACATAAAGAACTGCCATTTCTCCCACTGTGTCTAAACAATGAATCACCAAGTCCAATCTGCCCCCCCCCCACCTCGACTTGTCTCTTTTACAGAACTATCAAATTCATGCTTTTATTCAGAAAATCCATAACGCTTGCTTCAAATATTGTTTGTTGAAGACAATTGAGTGTTTTGTTGAGCATAGATTGTTGTGAAGTATAGAATTTATCATTCCGCAAAGGAATACAAGTGCGATGGGTTGGGGCATTATCGAAAAACAAAGTTTGGGTATTTACTGCATTTTTCCTACTCTTTGGATACCGAATGTTATTATCAAATATGTCCATACCAGGTCATGCACTAGAAGCCACAAGTAGTAAGGAAGATATATATTAGATACATAGTAAATAGGTGCAGGAGGAGGCTATTCAGCCCTTCGAGCCAGCACCACCGTTCATTGTGATCATGGCTGATCGTCCTCAATCACTAACCCGTACCTGCCTTCTCCCCGTATCCCATAGATACATGATATTGTAGGTGTAGTTATACAAATTTAGATCAAACCAAAGTGCTCTTTGATGGAATAATTGCAAATAAATGGTTTTGTACAGTAACAATCACTAGTTATTTTGAATCTACAATAGGCAGCCAGGCCATTTGTTTCATCTGATCCAAGCCAATGTTTATCCTGTGAAGAAGGTTCATTTATCTTTAACAAGGTGAATGGGTTACAGGGGACAGAGACTTCAGCAACAGTACTAGGCAGTGGTGACTAGGCCTGTCCCACTTGGGCGACATTTGGGCGACTGCAGAGCGTCAGCGATTGACGCCCGTAAAACCGTCAAGTTGCACGACATACACGCTGACGTATGCAGTCATGCGGATGACACCCGGCTAGGGTTGAGGCTGTAAAATATTCTTCCTTCAATGCATGGGTTTTAAACATTAATATATTAAATTCAATACAATAAAATCAATTGTGCAAATGAAAAGATGTCTGTCTGCCGTTCCATTTTATTTATAGATGTATTGGTCCGCTTCCAGATCCGATCATCAGGGATGGATTCAGTGAGTGTAGATTGAACTCCCCTCCCCACTCTTCCCCCCTCCAGACCCATCCCTCCTTCTCCATTCCTCCTACCCTTCTCCCATCCCCTCTTTCCCCCCTTCTTCCCTTCCCCCCTCTCCACTCCCCCTACCCTTCTCCCATCCCCTCTCTCCCCCCTTCTTCCCTTCCCCCCTCTCCACTCCCCCTACCCTTCTCCTCTCTTCCTCCCTTCACCCCGCTCCACACTTCTCCCCCTTATCCACTACCCCCTTCTCTCACATCCCCTTCTCCCCCCTCTCCCTCCCTTCTCCCATTCTCCACTCCCCCCACCCCCCACTTTCCCCGACCCCCCCCCATTTGTGGACCCAACCTGCAACCAGCAATCCCCCGCCCACTACCAATACACGCTAGGGACAATTTATACAAACCTGCACGCCTTTGGAGTGCGGGAGGAAACCCAAACCCTAACCCTAACCCTAACCCTAACCCTAACCCTAACCCTAGCCCTAACCCTAACCCTAGCCCTAACCCTAACCCTAACCCTAACCGTAACCATAACCCTAATTCTATGTTGATAGGTTTGGTATAAGTTTAAATTGTCCCTAGCGTGTGTGGGCAGGGCCGGATTTACGTATAAGCTTCATAAGCTTAAGCCTAGGGCCTCGAGATCTAGGGCAGAGCCGTATTTACTACTTGGCTTCATAGGCTGAAATCTAGGGAGCCTCCGGCCAAAGCTGGACCTCTGTCGTTCAACTCTGAGCGAGCCCCCCTCTCTATCTCTCTCTCTCTTTCTCTCTCTCTGTCACTCTCCGTCTCCGCCCGCCATCCATATCCATGTCCGGGCCGCTGGGTCTCCGCTCACTCCTCATCCGCCGGCACGGCCGGCCGCCTTGCACATGCGCAATGCTACGGCCAGCATGTCCTCCCCCTGCACGTGCGCACAACCACGGCCAGCACATCAATGGGCACCCTGCACATGCGCACTGCCATGGCATTTGGTCGGCGCTGGGCACTTTCTCCCTCGCTTTAAATTGTGGGAGATCTGTCCACCATTGCTGTCTGGTCGCCGCCTCATCGCAACCGCTGAAAACCAACGCAGAATCACTCCCTCGAGCTGGAGTATCTCCCTGGAGTAACTCTTGCTTCTGGTTTCCTGGTCCTCCAAAATTATTCTAAACGGAATTTACACTGGTGGAGGGTCCATCACCAAACTCCAAACTCTGAACAATAACAACCTATTGCATTTTATCTGTTTATTTATAGTGTTTATATATGGTCTATGGTATATAAACACACTGAACTTTTATCTCCTGTTCTGTATTATGTTTACATATTCTGTTGTGCAAGCAAGAATTTCATTGTCCTATCTGGAACACATGACAATAAAACTCTCTTGACTTGACTTAAGCAAAAAAGGGTTCTTGGGGAAAAAAGAGCTACCTAAAATTTAGTTGCATCTGGTTGGGTAACTATGGTAGGGTGAGGACTATTCCATGCTTTAATTATGTGGGGGAACTCCATGGAGCAGCCAGCAACTCTGGATAGAAGAAATTGGGTGATGTTTCGGGTAGAGATGGGGGAGCGAGAAGGTCACGTCTCTCAGTATGAGCTGTGAATAACACTGAACACATGTTTACTAAACTGTGAGTGCCCTTAATGTGGTTTGAAAATGCTTGCTAAAAGTGTGTTTTGGTTTGAGAATGCAAAAGTTGCCTTGCCTAATTGAAAAGTTGGTTTGGGAATGCCTTGCCTAATTGAAAAGTTGGTTTGGGAATGCTAAAGTTGCCTTGTTAATGAAAGTTGCCTTGCTTAATTAAAGTTGCCTTGCCAAATGCAGCAGGTTTGTTTTGAAAATGCGCCTTTTAACTGTGCCTTATTGAAAAGTGTGCAACAGTTTTTGGAAGGAAAAACCGTGAATAAATATTTTATTAGATCAGGACTGTGTTTAATACAAAATTGCCGCTCATTCCGTGATTTCCACTTAGTGGAGAGGTGGCGCTGAGTGCGTCATTTCCACTTAGTGGAGAGGTGGCGCTGCATGCGGAAGACGCACACTGAAGACACCACCCTGAATCGTTTGAGCAATTCAAGAGAGCTTACTGCCAAGTATATGGTGAGTGTGTTTGTTGACAGTTATGTAAAGCACATTTTTGCTGTAGCAGCAGTTGTAGAGGAGTGTTTCAGAATAAAATGACTTTAAATGTTTGAATCATTCGGTTTAGGCACACCTGCGTTCTTATTTTCAAACCTAACATAGATTATATGGTTAGTAACAGGATTCAGTATGCTTACCATGCTCTGATGTTACTTGGCATTTTAATATGGTGGCTGTGTGTGTGTGTGAGTGAGTGTGAGTGTGTGTGTGTGTGTGTGTGTGTGTGTGTGTGTGTGTGTGTGTGTGTGTGTGTGTGTGTGTGTGTGTGTGTGTGTGTGTGTGTGTGTGTGTGTGTGTGTGTGTGTGTGTGTGTGTGTGTGTGTGTGTGTGTGTGTGTGTGTGTGTGTGTGTGTGTGTGTGTGTGTGTGTGTGTGTCTGTGTGTGAGTGTCTGTGTCTGTGTGTGTGTCTGTGAGTGTCCATTCAGACCACCCTCCATCCCTTCCCTCTCACAGTTACCTGTTTTGGGCAGAATTTCTGGCAGATTCTCAGCTGCCAGCCTGCCAGGTCTGAGTGACTGTACTGCCAGGCCTCGGTGACTGAGCTGCCAGCCCAAGAATCCATTCGGCCCATGAAGTCCATACTAGCCCTCTGGAAACCAGTCCCTTTGGCCCACAACACCCATACTAGCACAACAGAAAGCCCCCCCTCCGCCCAGTGGGCGCACGCGCACGCGCACGCACACACACACACGCGCACACACACACGCCCACACACACGCACACACACACACACACACACACACACACACACACACACACACACACACACACACACACACACACACACACACACACACAATTTCCCTCCTGAGATTAGTAAAGTTCTATTGTGTAGTATCGTGTGTGCAGGAAGGAACTGCAGATGCTGGTTTAAATTGAAGATAGACACAAAAAGCTGGAGTAACTCAACAGGTCAGACAGAATCTGTGGACAAAAGGAAAATATCATGTTTTGGGTTGGGTCTGAAATAGGTTCTTGCACACCTTTGGAATGTGGAAGAAAATAAGAGCACCCGGAGAAAACCCAGGCGATCAAAGGGAAAAGGAGCAAACTCCATACAGACAGCACCCATATTCAGGATCAATTCCGGTTCTCTGGCACTTTTAGACAGCAACTTTATGGCCAATGTACTGCCCCATTGTCTTGAACTGAATTAAAACATACAGTAGCTGTAAAGGGGGACATAGCGTCACTTGGAGATTTAAGATTAAAAATGGATATTTTCATTTTTTTAGTAACCAAAGTTATCAACATATAATTTTTTGTGTGTTGGAAAACAAAATATAGTGGCACAGCTGGTGGACTTGCTGCCTCACATGCCAGAGATCTGCGTTTGATCCTGTCCTCGGGCACAGTCTGTGTTGAATTTGCACATTCTCCCTGCAAGCGTGTGGGTTTCCTCCCACATCCCAAAGACGCATTGGCTTTGTAGGTTAACCTGCCTCTGTAAAATTGCCCATAATGTGTAGGGAATGGGTGAGGAAAGTGGGATAACAGAACTTGTGTGAATGGGTAGACAAAAATGCTGGAGAAACTCAGCGGGTGAGGCAGCATCAATGGAGTGAAGGAAAATAGGCGACGTTTCGGGTCGAGACCCTTCTTCAGATTGATGTCGGGGGGGGGGGGGACACGAAAAAGAAAGGAAGAGGCAGAGACAGTAGGCTGTGGGAGAGCTGGGAATGGGAGGGGAAGGAGGGAGAAAGGAGGGGTGTAAACTACCCAAGCAAATATGAGGTGCTGCTCCTCCAATATGTGGTTGGCCGCACTCTGGCCATGGAGGAGGCCCAGGACAGAAAGGTTGGATTTGGAATGGGTAGGGGAGTTGAAATGTTGAGCCACTGGGAGATCAGGTTTGTTAATGTGAATTGAGTGGTGGTGTTGTGCGAAGCGATCGCCTAGCCTGCGCTTGGTCTCACCGAGGTTGATCATATGCTGAATAATCCAACCACATTTTTGTTTGGAAGTGGAAAGAAATAATAGAATGAATTGCATTCATTGCAATGAGTAAAAAGAGTTGAGATTATATTATAATTTTGCTGCATGTCATTGTGGTATATATCATGTCTTGATTGGTGGATATGTTTAGTTTGTGACTTTATGTGAAGCAAAAATAATATGTGAATGCTTCACTGAGCATAATTCCGACTGGTAACTACACATTTCGTCCAAGCACATTATCGCAAGCGTCATGCAAGCCGTCTTAAATGACCACCTAAACTGTCATTTGGCAACTTAAAAAGCTGCCAAGGTTGCCCGGTTGACAACAGAGAAAAAAAATTAAGTGAGAGCCCTGCAGGTGTATAATATTTTTGACACTGTCATAGGCCTTTCTTACATATGCTGTCACAACGCGCTGTAGTCTCTAAACAACCCATTAGTAATTTTCCTTGCCCTCCATTTCAGAATAATAGTGTTTAATGCAGATAACTCGACACTAGCACTGGCAACAAATAAATAAATAAATAGCGCAGCTTTCTAGCCCCTTATCTCATTGGCCACGCTCGGCTGCAAATCGGTGGCAGTCTGGTGGACCATCTTACTATAGGGGGTCGGGGATTGGGAGGGGCCACATGTGGAACAGCCGAGGGCCTGTCTTCATCTAAATGTGGCCCTGTGTGTGGGATAGTGTGCGGGACGTTGCTGGTCGCTGCAGACTAGGTGGGCCGAAGGACACTGTATCTCTGAACTGAATGTGACACAGGGGCCCCAGGGGTTGGACTCGAACCCCCAATTTTCTGCCTGCTCCTCATGGGAACTAAACTGTTGGCCACGAATTGTCCCAAAGAGAAGATCTTCTTCCAATAGTCTCTCCAAACCCCCAGAGGCAGCAGGCTTTTCAACTTGGTACAGGCAATGTTGTCAATGTACCAGTGCCACCCACCTGCTCCAGCCACTGGGTCTAAATACCCACCACCCATTTTGAAGCAAGGCGAGGGGGGGCGGGGAGGATGGAGGGGGGGGGGGGGGGGGGGGGGGGGGGGGGGGGGGGGGGGGGGGGGGGGGGGGGGGGGGGGGGGGGGGGGGGGGGGGGGGGGGGGGGAGAGTGGGGGGTGTTGTTCCCAAAGTCTGCATTTATCCCATAGTCAATGTTACTAAAACAGATGATGTGGCCTTTGTGCAGTACGATTAGTGGGATCCACAGGCTGGTCGCAGGCTGGGTCCACAAATGGGGGGGGGAGAATGGGAGAAGGGAGGGAGAGAGGGAGACGGGAATGTGAGGGGAGGGGGTAGTGGATAAGGGGGAGAAGAGTGGAGAAGGGAGGAAGAGGGGGGGAGAGGGGAGGGGAAGAGGGGAGGGGAGAAGGGTAGCGGGGAGTGGAGAAGGAGGGATGGTAGCGGGAGAGGGGAAGAGGGGAGAGGGGAATTAATTCTACATTCACTGAATCCATCACTGTGAAAAGAGATGGTGATCGGATCGAAGCGGACCAATACATTTATAAATAAAACCGGTACAAATTGATTTTATTGTATTAATTTTAATATATTAATGTTTAAAATTCATGTGTTGAAGAAGAATATTTTGCACCCCATCTATGGTCCCTAACCCCAACCCTAATCCTAACCCTAACTGGGCGTCACCCACAGGACAGCATACGTCAGCGTGTGACAGGGCGCACAACATGATGAGACACCCAAATGTCGCCCCAGGATTTTGACCATTCCAAAATCCTGGGGGTGACAGGGAAGCACCGCATGTCACTGCATGCATCACGAAGCGTCACGACGCGCCAACCTATTTTTAGGCTGTCGCGCAAATGACGCGCAAATGTTACCCAAGCGGGACAGGCCCTTAAGTTGCATAAAGAAAGGCAAAAAAAGGTTAAAGCAAAATGCACTGATTCTCTCACTTCTGAGGTCTGAGGTTCCCACCTGCTTTAAAAGGGCATCAATAATACCAGTGCCCAAGAAGAGCAAGGGGACGTGCCTCAATGACTATCGACCAGTGGCAGAAACGTCTGTGGTGATGAAGTGCTTTGAGAGGTTGATTATGGCGCATATCAACTACTACCTGGCCAAAAACCTGGACCCACTGCAGTTCGCTTACTGCCTCAACAGATCAACGGTGTATGTGATCTCACTGGTTCTCCACTCCACTCTAGACCACTTGGACAACAAAAACTCATATGTCAGGCTGTTATTCATTGACGACAGCTCGGCGTTTAATACCATCATCCCCTCCAAGCTGGTTACCAAGCTCTCAGATCTGGGTCTCTGCGCATCCCTCTGCAATTGGATCCTCGACTTCCTCATCCGCAGACCACAGTCTGTCCGTATTGTTGGAAATGTGCCATTTAACTTCAATCCAAAGCATCCAAACAACCATTTGCAGGCAGTGCCTTTTTACTTCGAACAAACCATATTTTCATTTTCAAACCACATTAAGGGTACTCACAGTTGTGTAGACATTTGTTCAGTGTTATTCAGAGCTCAGAGAGACGTGAACCTTGGCTTCATCCATCTTGCAGAGACTGAGTGAGGCACACCACTTCCTGGTTTTATAGTCCCTCCCTCTCCCTCCAGCAGGTGCAGCAGAGAGAATGGTGATTTTTCCTACCTGGAATATATTTGGTTGGAGTGCAAGCTTTTGCTGAAGAATCGTTCCGACGGGCGTTCTGTGTATTTTTTTTTTAATCGCCCGACAAGTTCAGCGCTGGATTAATTTTAAAATCAGCTTCTAAAGCCGTCAACGCCGACAACGGGGATGGAATTCAGGTACGGGAGAGGTAAAAGAAAACCGTTTATTTTATGTATAAAAGTGCTCCTTAAGGTGTCTTTAATTCACATTTTAAGTTGCGAAACGGTGATTTTTTTCCCATACGAACCGGCAGTATTTTTCCTGCCAATATGGGGTATAAATTCACTGCAAACTGCAACGTTCTAAATGATTGTGTTCCAGAAAAACCCACTTGCAAGATGATTTAAATGGCCATTAATTTACAGGTATAAAACATTCCTTCCATTTGCCTATAAATCTATGACAATGAGATTTAAAAATTATGTTATATTGTGAATTCTTGTGTGAATGTTATTTGGACACTAAGGCTATTTAAAAATGTTAATCTATTCTTAAGAAATTGATAGATGTTTAGATCTAGTAATCAAATTTTGTAATTAGCTACAATTAGGTAACTAACTAATGATATGCTTTAATTTCAAGTCATCTAAGTAAGATTGTTTCACATTTGTTTCAGAATGCTTCAATCTATAATAACTGAACAATTCTTTCAGTTCGCCTAATTTTTAAGAAAGTTATGGGCTTTTGACTGTCCTCGATCACAGCTTTTGTATTAAGTCAATGGAAAAGCAATAGGGAACAAGATGCTAATTTCCGAGTATGAAAATGGCCATAACTTTTTTAATACTGAAGATATGAAAGTGAATTAGGTGTCAAATTAAACTTCGTTTTATGCTTTATCTGATGGGGTAAATTACAGACTTGATTGTTTTAATCTCAAAATTTTGTAACATTGCTATATATATGGTCTATGCTACATAGACACACTGAACTGTTCTGTAATTATGCTTTGTTGTGCTCTGTTGTGCTGCAGCAAGCAAGAATTTCATTGTCCTATCTGGGACACATGACAATAAACTCTCTTGACTTGACATGACTTGACATGACTTGACTCTAATGTACAACATGTATTTTGTGTGCGCCAGATCCTTTTCATAGGACAAACTCAATCAAGGTTCATAACCAACATTCTATAGAGTACCCCACATGAATGAAACATTTTTTTGCATGGTTTCATGTACATAATGAACACCGTGTATATCTGATGCCTCTACTAGCACATCGGTTTCTACACATGTGACAATGAAAAGTGTGGCCCATGCACAAGAAATAATGCCTCGTTAGAAAAAATCAGCCCGCTCCTGTATTAATTACATCTTTGTAAGCCTTAATGGATTCCACAAATTTGTAAGTTCATAAGTTCTAGGAGCAGAATTAGGCCTTTCAGCCCATCAAGTCTATGCATCCTTTGATGGCCTCCACAGCTTTCTGTGGCAATGAATTCCAAAGATTCACCACCCTCTGACTATGGAAATTCCTCCTCATCTTCTTTCGAAAGGTATATCCTTTTATTCTGAAACAATGGCTTTGGGTCCTAGACCCTCCCATTAGTGGAAACATCCTCTCCACATTCACCCTATCCAGGCCTTTCACTATTCAGTTTCAATGAGGTCCCCCCACCTCCTTCTAAATTCTAGCGACTATAGGCCCAGTGCCTTCATCATATGTTAACCCAATCATTCCTGGTATAATTCTCGTAAACCTCCTCTGGACTCTCTACCATGCCAGCAGATGCTTCCTCAGATACAGGTCACAAAACTGCTCACAATACTCCAAATGTGGTCTGACATTGTCTTATAAAGCCTCAGCATTACATCCCTGTTTATATATTCTAGTCCTCTCAAAATAAATGCAGGTACTGCATTCATCTTCTTTTCTACCAATTCGACTTGCAAATTAACTTTTTGGGAATCCTGCACCAGCATTCCCAAGTCCTTTTGCACCTCCGATTTTTGAATTCTCTCCCCATTTTGAAAATAGTCTATGCCTTTAGTCCTACTACCAAAATGCATGACTCCACATTTTGCTACGCTGTATTCATCCCTTTCTTATTTTTCAACTTCGCCCATATCGACAGCCGAAGGCTGGAAGTTTTTCCAGATTAATTGGACTTGGGCAAAATGAAAAACCTGGTGGCAACACTGGGGATAGAGAATGTGGGGCTGCTTGGGGTTATATTAAAATAGATTAAACCCAGTTCAAATAAGTTAAACCCTTGTCTCACGGTGCAAGTCGACCCACGAGTGACCCCGAGTTTAAAACAAATTAAACTCAAGTTCAAGCGAGTTTATTGTCATGTGTCCCTGTAAAGTAGCAATGTTACAAAATTTTGAGGATTTTAAAAATCAAGTCTGCAATTTATCCCATCAGATAAAGCATAAAAATAAGTTTAATTTGACACCTAATTCAACTTCATATCTCAAGTATTTAAAAAGGTAGGGCCATTTTCATACTCGGAAATTAGCATCTTGTTCCCTATTGATTTTCTATGGACATAACAAAAAAGCTGTGATCGTGGACAGTCAAAAGCCCATAACTTTCTTAAAAATTAAGAGAACTTAATGAAATTTTCAGTTATCATAGATTGAAGCATTCTGAAACAAATATAAAATAATTTTGCTTGAATGACTTGAAATTAAAGCATATAATTAGTTAGTTTATTTTAGTTTAGAGATACAGGCTCGTTGACCAGCTGTTCCTACACACTAGGGACAATTTACAATTTGTTTTACTGAAGCCAATTAACTTACAAACCTGTATGTCTTTGGGACGTAGGTGGAAACCGGAGCACGCGGAGCAATCCCACACAGCCATGGGGAGAATGTACAAACTCTGTACAGGCAGCATATGGGCAGCACAGTGGACAGTGATAGAGTTGCTGCCCTGCAGTGGCATAGACCTGGGTTCGATCCTGACTAAGGGTACTGTTTGCATGGAGTTTGTACATTCTCCCCATGACCTGTGTGGGTTTTCTCCGGGTGGTCTGGTTTCCTCCCACACTCCAAAATGTGCAACCTTGTAGGTTATTTGGCTTCTGTAAATTGTCCCGGGGGTGTAGGATAGAATTAGTGTACAGGGATCGCTGTTTGTAGTTGACTCAGAGGGGCCGAAGGGCCTGTTTCCATGCTGTATCTCTAAAATTCAAACTAAAATAACGCACCTGTAGTCAGGATCGAATCCGCTTCTCTGGTGCTGTAAAGTAGCAACTCTATCAATGCACCACCGTGCCGAGCCTTATTAAAACTGAACCAATGGGCTTAACCATACATAAATCATCCATTCAACGACCATTCTTAGACAGACATCTGTGCTTTTTCATTACATTGGTTTAAATCATATCTCATCAATGAACTGCAATTGTCAAAAAACTGCACCACTTTGAGCTGATGGTGGAAGAAAAGTTACTCAAGGGCCTGTCCCACCTGCATGCGATTGCATGTGTCTGGTGCGACCAAACGTGGTCGCTTTTGGTGTACGGGCCACGCGGGGCCGGTCCCTCTTCGAAGCGTGGAGGCGTATGGAGTTGTGCGGGACTGAAAATCCCACACTGTCCAAAAATTTTGTGCGCCAACAGCCTGTCGGCCGGCAGACGCATTGAGGGCATATGCAGCGTCTTGACGCCGTATGCAGCGTCTTGACGGCGTACGCCTAGCACGATGATGTCACTGCCCGGCATGGCGTTGCGCGATGACGTTACCGCCCGACGCCGTGCGACGCCCAAATTCAGTCGGCCCGCCTCCTGCCCAGCTGATTGGTAAGTATGATGCGAATTACATCACGCGCAAACTTAGCGCATACTTACTGCAAATTTAGCGCAAACTCCGCTTCCATTTTGGTCGCGCCAAACGTATGCAATCGCATGCTAGTGGGACAGGCCCTTGAAGCAGCTGACAACATCTTCCCAAGGACATTGTGCAGGGGTTCCCCAGGAATTTCTAGCCCTAACTACCTACAGCTGCCTTGATAACTTTCTTTCCCTCATATGCCCAAAGGTAGAGCTGATTTTTGATGATTGCACAGTGCTCAAATCCATTTGTATAGTATCTCCTCTACAAAAGAAGCAACCCCATGCCTGTGTGCGGCAAGATCGAGGAAACAGTTAGTCAATAATTGGGTCATATCAATTTCCTTTGACATTTACTCCTTGCTTCCAACATCCTATGGGATCATAAGGTAAGGTCATAAGTGACAGTAGAATTGGGCCATTCGGCCCATAGTCTACTCCGCCATTCAATCATGGCTGATCTATATCTTCCTCCTAAACCCATTCTCCTGCCATCTCACCACAACATCTGAGACCCATACTAATCAAGGATCTATCGATCTCTGCCTCTGAAATATCCACTTACTTAGCTCCACAGCCTTCCGTGGCAAAGAATTCCACAGATTCACCACCTTCCGACTGAAGAAATTTCTCCTCATCTCCTTCCTAAAAGAACGTCCTTTAATTCTGAGGCTATGACCTCTAGTCCTAGACTCTCCACTCTAGTGGAAACATCCTCTCCACATCCACTCTATCCAAGCCTTTCACTATTCTGTACGTTTCAATGAGGTTCCCCCTCATTCTTCTAAACTCCAGCGAGTACAGGCCCAGTGCTGACAAACACTCATCATAGGTTAACCTATGAATAAATTGTTAAATAAATGGTTGCATGGGCAGATTCAAGGCTGGGTATATCCTGCTTTGGGTGCCACACTTCAAGCTTTTCCCCAACCCTTTCCACTATTAACACATTAGGGGTGTGCTGGAACATTTTTCACTGGATGAGTGCTATGCCGGTGATACTTAAGAAGCATGACACAATCCAGGAGAAAGCAACCCACTCTCTATCCACCGAGTTAATTTTTGTTTGATCTGCCAGTCAGACCATAACAACAGCTTTCCATCTACACATTGCATTACAGCTACTCTCGTAAGCTACTCCAACAGTCCTTTCTAAAATCACAAATTCTATCATCATGAAGGACATGAGCAGTCTTCCACTTTGTGGGGGTTTGCAGATTATTGTAGGGGCTAGTTCAGAATTCATGGGGTTAATTTATTAAAAAAAACATTAATGGTTTGGAAGCACGCCTGCTGAAGACAACGACTGAGAACAGCTTATGAACTCAAGGTTGCAACCGATAAAAACCTAAACAGAACTGTGAGCAATAATCCCTTAATGGTAAAATGATGCTTGATGCATCCTAATCACCCTAAATAGATAAGGAAGCAGTTTGTTTGATGTCTAGTGTGTTTTGTCTGTTAGTTATGATCAATCATCAGTCTTTTAGTTGCAACTCCATAGTTTATTTATTTCGTTAGTTATGATATGTTGAATTTTAAGTTATGTAGCAATGTTACAAAATTTTGAGATTTAAAAAATCAAGTCTGCAATTTATTCCAACAGATAAAGCATAACAAGAATTTTAATTTGACACCTAATTCACTTTCATATCTTCAGTATTAAAAAAGTTATGGCCATTTTCATACTCGGAAATTAGCATCTTGTTCCCTATTGCTTTTCCATTGACGTAACTCAAAAGCTGTGATCGAGGACAGTCAAAAGCCCATAACTTTCTTAACAATTAAGAGAACTGAATGAATTTTTTAGTTATTATAGATTGAAGCATTCTGAAACAAATATGAAACAATCTTACTTGAATGATCTGAAATTAAAGCATATAATTAGTTAGTTACCTAACTGGAGCTAATTACAAAATTCAATTACTAGATCTAAACATCTATCCATTTCTTAAGAAAAGGTTAACATTTTTAAATAGCCTAAGTGTCCAGATAGCAATCACACAAGAATTCACCATATAACATGATTTTTAAATCTCATTGTCATGAATTTATAGGTCAAATGGAAGGAATTTAGTGTTTAATTCCCTTAAGTTAATGGTCATTTAAATCATCTTGCGAGCGAGATTTTGTGGAACTCGATCATTTGGAACGTTGCGGTTGCAGTGAACCCCATATCGGCAGGAAAAACACTGCCAGTTTGTATGGGTCCTTAATCACATTTTTGCCGATGAAATTTTGATTAAAGTAATCCTAAGAAGCAAGTTTATATGTAAAATAGACGACTTACCTTATGTTTTGTCCCCTACGTGAGATCCGTCCCGTTGTCGGCGTTGACGGCATTAGAAGTAGATTTTTATTTTACTCCAGTGATTACATTGTCCCGCGTTTTTGTTTAAACGTCTGAGAACGGCAGTCGGAATGATTTTTCAGCATCAGGTAGTAGCCCGAGAAAATATATCTCGGATAGGCAGGAGAAAACAGCATTTTAATCCCGCCCCCTCTCAAAGGCGCCAAAGTCACGCACAGAGCCAGTGACAGAACTGCAGCGCCGCTGAAGGTACGTTTTGTAACATACCTAGTTAAGGTCTGCAGATATCTAATGTTTTGCCAATTCTCAAATGTGTTTTAGTTTTCACCCCACTAAGCTCTCATGGGTGCAGCAGAGGTTAGTGACATAGTGAATGGTGGAGGTGCTGAACTTTCTGCAAGTGCCTGTGGCAGGACTGCTGCAGATGTTGGTCATCTGGGTACTTAGCCTTTGGTGGACCAGAAAGGGATTGCAGTGGGTCAGGCACATTTTTCAGTGAGCAAGACACATGCTAGAGACAATTCAGTCTCAGAGTCCAAATGACAATCTCAATCAATGCAGATGGTTAACATGTGTAGGAAAGAACTGCAGATGTTGGCTTAAATCGAAGGTAGGCACAAAATGCTGGAGTAACTCAGCGGGACTGGCAGCATCTCTGGAGAGGAGGAATGGGTGACGTTTCAGGTTGAGACCCTTCTTCAGACTGTTAACATCTCCTTCTATCAACACAGGTAGTCCAAGGTTGCATGCACAGCCACTTGCTCAACTCTCTTTAAACCCATGTCCTTGTGGCAAAGCACAGCTCTTATGTCCTCTATAAATCTACCAAATTTGTTGTTTACCAAATGATGAGTCAGTGCACAGGAAAGTGGTAGAATACCCGGTTGAGTAGTGCCACAAACAAACACCGTTTTTCTACAATATATTTACTAATTGTTGTCTTCAAAAAGGGGAAATTACGAGATCATGCACCAATTTTTATAAGTAGGTCAATGGTGGAGAGTTAGCAGCTTGAAGTGACTAGTTTTGGCATCAGCACATAGTTGTAATAATGAAGTATACTAGTGGCTGCACTTTCATGGAAGTCCAGAGAGATTTTGCATTTCACCAAATACTCTAACAAACTTTGAGATGCACTGTAGAAAGCATCCTGATTGCATCACAGCTTGGTACAGCAATCCCAATGCACAGGAATGCGAGAGGTTGCAGACAGTGGTGGAATCAGTTTGGTATATCACGGGCACAGCCCTCCCTAACATCACAGCATTTACATGAGGATCAGCCTCAAGTAGGTAGCATCCATCATCAAAAATCCACACCTTCCGGGGTGTGCCCACCTCTTGCTCCAATCAATGGGCAGGAGGTATAGAAGCTTGAAGTCCCATGCCACTAGGTTCAGGAACGGTTATTTTCCTGCAACTATTACATTCTTGAACTGATCTGCACAATCCTAATCCTACCTTGGCAATGGAACACTATGAACGATCTTTGCACCAGAGACATAAAGTTAAAGAGTAATAAAACAATACAGAATGGAAACTGGCACCTTGGCCTAATTTGTCTGTGATGATCAGTCGGCATTCTGGACTATTCCCATTTGCCTGCATTTTATCCCATATTACTTCAAACCATATTCATGCATATATTTTCCAAAAATCATTTTAAAGTCATAATTGAATCTGCTTAGAAACATAGAATAATAAGTGCAGGAGTAGGTCATTCGGTCCTTCGAGCCAGCACCGCCATTCAATATGATCATGGCTGATCCTAAAATCGGTACCCCATTCCTGCTTTTTCCCCATATCCCTGGATTCCTTTAGCCCTAAGAGCTAAATCTAACTATTGCTTCTATAGCTTCATCTGACAACTCATTCCTGATAACGACCACCCGCTGACTGAATAGGTTGCCACTGAGGTCCCACTTAAATCTTTCCCCTCTCACATTAAGCATCTGCCCTCTAGTTTTAGAATCATCAACCCTGGGAAAAAGACAGCGGACATTCACCTTAATCGTGCTCATGATTTTGTAGATCTCAATAAAGTCATCCCTCAAACTCCTGTGCTCCTAAGAAAAAGGTTCCAGCCTATCCAGCATCTCCCTATAACTCGTCTGCAAGTCCAGAAAACATCTTGGTGAATATTTTCTGCATTATTTCCAGCTCAATAATATTGTTCCTCTAGTGGGGCTACCAGAACAGTGCACAATAATTACTCCGTGTTGGCTCAGCAATCTATCTATGGAGGGAGGGAGGGAGGGAGGGAGTGACTGAGGGTAGGGTGAAGGAGAGGAAGAGATAGGTGAGGGAGGAATTGGTGGAGGGAAGGAGTAGAGGGGAAAGAAGAGGGAGGGTGGAGGAGGGGGAGATAGTGCTAGTGATGAGGGGAAATGAGCTGCGCCTGTGCAGTTGGAGGCGATGGGTGAATGGTGGAATGTTGCGTTGGGGGACCAGGCCTCCTGTGTGACAGGGACTCAACGGGTCCCACTTAGTCTAGTGACATACAGCTGTATCATGGTGTCCCAACGTCTGTACTCAATATCCTTCCCAATGTTGGCACATGTGCCAAATTCCTTCTTCACCATTCTGTCCACCTGAACGGCCACAACCATAGACTTGTTTACCTAGTTGTGTATTTTTACACTAATGTGTTAGTTTTTTTGTACAGTCTTTACTCTCTTACAGAATTCATGAATTTTTTGTTTAATTTATATTTGTGTGTGTCTTCTATCTGCCCTTAATGCTTCTTATTTTCATTGTTCGTGGACCTCACCGTACTTGTGCATATGACAGTGAACTCAACGACTTAACGGCTTGACTTGACTTGGCAAGGCACAACCTAGTCCAACTGTGCTCAGCGGGATACAGGAAAATAGCCTGTGGCTGTTGATGTAAATGAGAATAATTAAGCAGTGGCAGCTGAAATGGAATGAACTGGGAGTTCTTCCATATTGATTGAGCTTGGCTACTGAGGCATTGGAGGAGCCATAAGATCATAAGTGATAGAAGCAGAATTAGGCCATTCGGCCCATCAAGTCTACTCCGCAATTCAATCATGGCTGATCTATATCTCCCTCCTAACCCCATTCTCCTACCTTCTCTCCATAACTCCCGACACCCATACAAATCAACTCATACTAATCAACCCGTACTAGCCCAGCCCAAACGTAATGAAGTGATGCCGCAGTCCAGTGAGGGAATGTCTACTATTGATAGAGTGGACATTTGAAAGTCAGTTTTGTTTATATTGTATCCTCTATGAAGAATTCTACAGTTTTAGACTTACTGGGTGCAGCAATTTTCACTGTGATATACTGCAACACTTTGGAAGCACTGAGATGAGATAGGGCCACGGGAGTGTTGAGTGTGCAAAAGCATCATGGAAGTGAATATCTCACAAAACCACTTTGCCTCTCACCCATACACCTTCAAGTAATTCCCTGCACATTGCCTCTTATCTTAAAGGCCTAGACTATCCCTGTACAGGACCAAATGGAGGAGATTGTAGCTGCACCAACATGATTGAAATGCAGAGGGGAAGGTATTTAATTGCAAAGCAGATTACAATGACATTACGCAGAAGCTAGGGAGGGTAGATTGGGAATAGTTGTTATTGGGTAAATTCACACGTGACATTGGAGAGTTGTTCAAAAGCCAGCTGATCAAAGCAAGGAAGAGGAGTAAGAGTGGCAAGGTAAGGAAACCATGGATGATCAAGGAGGATGTAAATTTAGTCCGGAAGAAAAATAAAGTGTATGTCAGGTTTAAGGAGGTGGCATGAGACGAGACTTATGATGAATATAAAGTGAGTAGGAAGGAAATCTATTGGGTGATTATGTTAATATTGACTAAATTAGAGTTATTATAAAATGGAGGATCATTGCATTTGCAGGGCTTGCTTGGCCTCTGTCTGTGAAAAGATGCAGGCTGTGGGTTGGTGCCAGCTAGTCTGAATCCTAGATTGATGTGCAGGATGGGGAAAGATACAGATTTCCTCGTTGTTAAAATGTATGAGAACTTTGCGGAAGAGCTCAAAGGTGTTGCAGATGCATGATCAGGATTGGGCCGCTGCAAAGGGATTGTAAATACTGTTACTAATGTTGCAACATGTTTGTGTTACTGTTTGATGATTGGCTGAAGTGTGAAGCCTTGTTTGAATTGTTTATCCTCCCTGGGAGAATGTTACATTACTTGATTAATTGACTTCCTTCCAGAAGCTTCTGTAGAAACATTGTAATGGGGCGCTTTGTAATTGGGTTAAGGCGCTTTGATGTAATTGATATCTGTGTTTATAGGGACTACCACACCCAAGTAGTTCTGCCTCGCAGGGTTCGATGACCCGTAAAAGGTGACCCCCCCCCCCTTCCACTGGGATCATTGTCGATCTTCTGGAGGGGTGCTTGGGACTGCGTAACCTTTTGGAGGTATCTGCTTGCACGAGGTTGAAGGGCTTGGACAAGCAGAGACAAGGATCGATCCCGCGGCATTAGGTATTGCATAGGGAGTTCGTTATTGTTTTATAAAATAAAGTTTAGTGGTCCAATGCTTGACTCAATGTTTTACTGAACTAAACTAAGGGGGGTTAGCTCTATGAGCATAGGTTAGGAGCATAGGAGCAATTGGATAGGGTCAAAGGAGGCCATGAAATGTCATTAGCGAGTCAGATTAAAGAAAATCCCAAGGCTTTATATGTGTATGTTAAAAACCAGAGGGTGACCAGAGAGCAGGTAGGAATGTTCAGGGCTAAAGGAGGGTATCAATGCTTGGAGTCAGAGGATGTAGGTGAAGTGCTAAATTAGTACTTTGCATCTGTATTTAGCAACAAGCACATGGACGACAGACATTGTGGAGAATACATATACACCAGGACAGTTTGCGATCGAGTAGGAGGTGGTGCTGAGTATCTTCAAGAACATTGTTGGATAAATCCACAGGGCCTGAAGTGATCTCGCTCAAGTCATTGATGGAGGCACGAGTGGAGATTGCAGAGGCATTGATGAGGATATTTGTTTCTTCTCGAGCCACAGGTGAGGTCCAGGTGACTGGAGAGTGGCCAATGTTGATCCTTCATTTAATAAGGGAACCAGGGATTGTAGATCAGTGAGTCTCACATCAGTGATAGAGTAACTATTTGAGAAAGTTGCCTGTCCCACTGAGTTACTCCAGCATTTTGTGTCTATTCACAAATAAACACTCTACCTCTCCCATCCCACCATCAGTCCAAACCTGTTACATAATTCCATACAATGCCTCCACGAGGTCTGTATTCCACAGAGATAGAAAGAGCACTTGTGAATAGACACAAAATGCTGGAGTAACTCAGCGGGACAGGCAGCGACTATGGAGAGAAGGAATGGGTGATGTTTCTGGGGTGGGGGGGGGGGGGGGAGAGAGACACACAGACAGAGACAGAGGTCTATGTGCTTTTCTTATCTGGGACCTTCTGAATTTGGGCTTTGGAAGTATAATCCTCAGGACATGACAGGTTGTTAAATTATCGAACAGACCTTGAAGCAGATGACACACTTTATTGACCTCCATTTTCCCTTTTAGGTTGCTGCATTTGAGGCTCTCCAATTATTGTGCAAGTACTTGTGTATCCTGTGAGTGCTTTTGCTATCTATTTGGATTTATTTTCTCAACTACTGAATACATTTCATATACAATGATTGCCACTTATCCTACTAAGTATTGCACAGCTGTCTTGGGACACATCATTTGGTGCCATGAAAATGTAAAAAGGGTCCCTAAGCTAATTTTTCTAACATTTGAGCAAAAGGTATCTGAAACATTACTAATTTTGCATTATTGCTTGCAATTTTGCATTATTAACAGAATCACACCACTTGATATCTCAGGAATCTGTTGCTATGTATACCATTGTTTAATGTGTTTAGTATCGGTCTTCAAATTTCTCTGCAGAATTGCTCTTTGGAAACAATGTTATGAGATAGTTCCTAGCATTTGTTCTAATGTAACTCTCAAGATGCTGGTGCCGCCAAAATAGGCCAATGTTTATTCCAAATCCTAGTTATCTTTCAGATGTTACAATTGGCTGCCATCTTAAACCAACACAGTTTGATAGAGCACCATTGTCTCCAAATAAGGAGCTTGAAGAAAATCATCCAGTGATCATGAAGGGACAGCAAGTGAAATCAGGATGGTGTGTAACATGGAGGAGAACTTTTAGATCCTGATGTTTTACCCTTGACTCAATGGATGGTGGAATTTGAGCACAGGCTGACATTTGAACAGACAACAGAACAGTATAATACAGGAACATGCCTTGTAGCTTAAATTATCTATTCTGAACATGTCACATTAATTTTATCTGCCTCGTGTGATCAATATCCCACCATTCCCTGCATATCCATGTGCTGATTTAAATTGTGATGGTTTAAAAAGGCAGCCAACTATCAGCATCTGAATGATAACTAGGATTTGGAATAAAGTCTGGTGTTTTTTTGACCGCATCGACATCTTGAGGGTTGCATTGGAAAAAAAAGCAAGAAACCAGATCATAAGAATTGTTTCCAGAAAGCAATTCTTAAAGACCATATCTTATCTGCTTCACTATCATACCCTGGCAACACATACCAGGCACTTACGACTGTGTAAATAACTTGTCCAGCATATCTCCATTAAAATTTCCTCCTCTGACCTTAAAGCTATGACCTTCAGTCTTTGATATTTCCATGTGAGGCTGTCCACTCTGACTTCAGTGGTTTGGTAAGTTCTTAGAGTCCATTATAAAGGATGAGGTTTCCGAGAACTTAAAAGCACGTAATAAAATAGACAAAATATGACATGGTTAAGGGGAGATCTTGCCTGATGAAACTGTTGGAATTCATTGAGGAAGTAAATAGTAGTAGAGACAAAGGAGAGTCAGTCAATGTTGTTTACCTGGATTTTCAGAAGGCCTCTGATGAGGTGCCACATGAGACGGTGCTAAACAAGATGAGAGTCCATGGTATTAGTGGGAAAATACCAGCATGGATAGAAGGCTGGATGAATGGCAGAGGGCAAAGAGTGGGGAATAAAGGGAGCTTTCTAGTTGGCTGCCAGTGATTATTAGTTACTAAGGCTGCTGCTTCATCAATCAAGATCAAAGCACAATGTGTAGGAGGAACTCTGTGTCAGGCAGTATCTGTGGAGGGAATGGACGATGTTTTAGGTTGAGACTCCTTTTCAGACACAAATGAGTCTGGGTCAAAACATGGCAGAACAGTTGGAGAGTAGCAGGAATCACAGAGGGAGAGCAGTGAGAGAGGGTCTCACAAAACACTGTTGGTGAAAGCAGGAGAATTACTTTAAAGTAGGCTTACTTTGTGTGAATTTGCAGTGAAGCAGTGAAATGAAGACACAAAAGACTGCAGATGCTGGAATCTTGAACAAAACAGTGATGGAGGAACTCAGTAGATCGGGAAGTATCTGTGGAGGGAATGGAAAGATGCTGCATGTCAGCACCCTTCTTCCGAATGGATTATTGTCAATCAACATACCTCTTCCTGGAGCTCTCTCTTTTAATTTTTCTGTTCTGTTACCTCACTACCTATCATCAAGTATCTATAGCGATCTGAGTTTGGCTGATAGTGATATATACAAATGATCTGGACATAAATGTAGATGGGTTGGTGAGTAAGTTTGCTGATGACACCAAAAGTTTGCTGATGACACTGCTAACAGTGAGGAAAGCTGTCAGAAGATACAGCGAGAATAGACCAGCTGTAGAAATGGGTGGAGATATGGCAGACAAAGTTGAAGCCGAGCAAGTATGAGGTGTTGTAAATTAGGCGATTGAATGTAAGGGTTATGTATACAGTTAATGGCAAGACCCTTAACGGCATTGATGTGCACAGGGATCTTGAAGGCCCCAGTTCAAAGCTCACTGAAGGTGGCAGCACAAGTAGATAGGGTGGTAAAGAAGGCGTATAGTCTGCTTGCCTTCATTGCTAGGGCCATTGAAGATAAACATCAGGAAGTCATGATGCAGCAGTATAAGACTTTGTTTACGCTGTGTATGGAGTATTGTGTCAGTCCTGGTTGCCCCATTACAGGAAAGATGTGGAGGCAGAGGAGGTTTACCAGGTTTATGAGAGGATTTCAGCTACAGGGAGAGGTTGGATAGTCTTGGATTATTTTCTCTCGAACATCAGAAGTTGATGGGATACTTAATAAAAGTATATAAAATTATGAGAGGCATAGATTGGGTAAACAGTCAGAACCTTTTACCCAGGATGGAAATGTCCAGCACTAGAAGCTATAGCTACAAGGAATAGAGGGATATGGATCAAGTACAGGAACTGAGATCAGTTTTATTTGGTGTCATGTTCCACACGTTTTGGGCTGATTGATTTCTAAGTTTACTCAGTTCTGATGAAAGGTCAGCAAACTGAAATATTAGCACTATTTTTCTTTTCAAAGACATAGTTTACCATGTTTCTAAGGTTCCTGTTCCATTACTTTATGGTTACTGTTGATTGGTCATGCCACTACTGAAAGAGCAGACAATGAAATTTAAGTCAAATTAGCATGGGCAAGCATCATTTTTGAGTTACATATCTGCATAACCGTGTAATACTTTTATCCTCAATTGTGCTTACTCTATTTATTCTAAATTAATGAAATCAAAACATTAGAAGCATTGGATGACGTTATCCATTTATTTTGCAATGAGGTGGTTTAATCACATGGAAAACATTGCAATAGATGGAGGTGGAAATGCAAAAGGAAACATACATTTCAATAAAATATTTCATTACTTATATAAATCTCATTTATGACATTGAGGGACATCTGCAAAGCTGGAAATAACCCACACCTGAAACTCTAAATGCGTGCATGTTGCATCTCAGTGTACAAGGTTATTCCATGCATGGAATATTGGGAGTCTCATTTGCCTTTTGAATGTTTTTCCTTATACCTGTATTGTGATTTCTTTCAGAATTGTAATACGCACAGAGTTTGGAACAACGCCCCCTCTAGACACCACTTCAGAGAGCAAACCCAGAATAAACTATTTATGTAATTCAGCAAGGTCTTGCATCCTGAGGACAGTTTGATGTTAACAGTGAGATTGAAAAACACTCCATTATTGTCATCTATATACCTTCTGGATTTAACTATAATCCCACCAGAATGCAGTGAAAAGGTTATCTTGTGATATTGCACTAGGGGTGGTTTGCTTGGATCAAATAGTAACTCATAAATTGCTCACAGTGATGAAAATATGTCAATCACCATAGGCTTTTTCTCCAAGGACCAAATCCTTCATCCTTTCATCTGCCCCACATAACCATTTTACAATTCGTATATGCTCCCAGGAAAGTGAAAGAATGTGCATGATTTTTAATTGTACTTTACTAAACGTAATCATTCTGGATCATGTTTGGGATGCTGGTATCAGGCCTTTCCAAATCTAATCCATGTCGTCGGATAAATGGTTGATCCGTCATCTAAGGATGGTCAAGGACCGTGGCATATGGGTTATAAATTCAATGGTAAATGGATTGGAAAGGGATTAGATGTAAAACTGGCACCCAAGTTGTAGTGTGCTTGTGCAGTTCACTTTCTGAAAAAGTGGTGGAGTGAAAATACCGCAACAAAGTTAAAGTTTTATATTACTTAGTTCAGCTCCAATTAATTGATGATTATGTTGACATACAAAGAGGATGTTATAATATTTTGGAACTATTAGATGAATTGAAATATATTCAATAACCTAAGCAATTAATAACGTTCTGTGTAAAGTGGATTGAGGGCCTTAATAAACTTGACATTTAAATTAAGGAGTAAACTCCCCTATGGTCAGAATCAGAGCTTGTATTTAGAAGATGGTTTATTGATTGGAGTTCAAGCAGTATATTGCCAACATGCCAGAGGAATCTCTCCAAGCACTGTCCAAAGGCCAACCATCTTCAACTGTTTCACTAATTATTTCCTTCCATTTTTAATATTAAAAGTGATTTTCAGTTTTCAGTGTTCAGGTTCATCTGTAACTTTCCAGATAATAAAAGAGTTCATGCTTGCATGCAGTAAGACATCAGTAAGACTTCCACTGAATGTTGTTTTAAGGTTAAGGGTTTGATATTTCCAATATGTTCAAATCTAATCTCCTCTTAAATATCCAGTACTATTATTGGAATGGGAATGGGTCTGCCCTGTTGACCAGAAATATATCTGGACCTGCCATGGGGGCATTGCGGCCTCATAAATGTTTTGTTTATCATGTAGCTTTCTAATGGAATTATAATTCAACATTGTCCCTAGAATGGAACTAGACCACTCTCTGTGTTTGTCAGTAAATATCAACTCTCATGTGTTCCACAATGCTAAGGCTTTGTTGGTAAATGCTTGCATCTCTTCCAGATGGAAGCATATTTAATCATTTGCGATGTGGTAGGTAAATGAATAGGAAACAAGACATGATGTTATTGAAAGTCATTCATCTGGAGAAGGCAGCTGGAGAATTCATATTCACACCAATCAATAGAAAGTTAAAACAGAATTTGCCACTGTTTTGCTCCAATCTTCAACTGTGTTTATCGTGGAACATTATTTATCACTTTACCTTCTAATTTACAATCAGTGATTTATATTTTCATTGAATCATACAGCACGGAAACAGACCCTGTGGCATAATTCGTCCATGCCGACCAAGATGTCACATTTAAGCTAATCCCATTGACCAAAGCTTTGTAAACCATTCTTATCCATAAGTCTGTCTAAGTGTCTTTTAAATGCAGTTAATGGACCTGTCTCAACAACCTCCTCTGGCAGCTCATTCCATACACTCATCACCATTGCATTCTATCCAAATGCATTTACATATTTTCTCTCAGAATCCTCTCCAGTAACTTACCTTTCACAGATGTAAGGCTCACTGATCTATAGTTCCCAGGCTTTTCCTTGCAACAGACACATGAGGGACCCATCTATGACAGAAAAGGGAAAACAACATTCACTAAAGAATGAGGACAACAGTCATAAGACATCTGTCATTCCCCGTCCTATGTTTGACTGACCTTCTGTTAAATGTTATCTTTGTATGTTTTGTTGTCACCATCCCCTAACTAACAAGCATCCATTCTACATTTTCCTTGATCTTTATGCCCTTTGATGTCTCGTTTACACACCTTACCCTTCCAGATCTCTGTGTCCCCCTCTCCCCTCTCAGTCTGAAGAAGGGTCTCGACCCAAAACATAAACCATTCTTCCTATCCAGAGATGCTGCCTGTCCTGCTGAGTAACTCCAGCATTTTGTGTCTTTCCCCATAGATGGGTCAAATGTGGTTTCCACCTTTCTGTCATAGATGGGTCCCTTACACGTGCCTCCTCGGTGTCCATAGTTCTGCTTTTGTTCCCCCTCCCGATGTTTCAGGCCCTCTCACCGGATGATGGAGCACCGACGTCGAGAGAACTCTCTTCAGTGGCTTGGAGTGTCTGGAACGCTCGCTTGCTGCCACAGACCACGGCTCCCAAAGTCCACAGGCCATGCTGGTCGGAGCTCCGACACTGGCGATCTCGGCGAGAGATCCCAGGCTCCGCGGGTGTTTAAAGTTCAGCACCGCCATGCCTGGACGCTCCGCAGATCCCACAGCTCAGCGATGTTGGAGTCGGCGGTCTCAGTACTCTGGAGCTTACCGTAACCCACATAAAAAAAGAGTAGACCTCCAAAAACGAAACTTTTAACATACTAAAAAAATTTTAAAGGGTGTGAAAGGACAGACAGCTGCAAGCTGGGCAGCCATACTCGACGGGGCCCCCACGGGTGGATGTGATCTCACATTATCCTCCTTATACTACAATAGCAATTTAACTTTGTAAACTCCTTGGTTCGCTGTGAGATGCATTGGGGTAAACAGAGACCATGAACATCATATAATTTATTAAATTCTGATCTTGGATGTTTACTTGTGGGTTTGCTTGCTTGCTTGCACTTTTTCTTTCATTCACATCTCCTCGAAAATCCGACACGGTAACGATGACATTTTTACATATTCCGGTAGAGATTTACCTCATGATTTAAATTATCACCACATCTGAAAATTTGATTCATATTTCCCAAGTTTTTTACTAAAATTGTTCACCAATCTGACATCTTTTTAAAATCGAATGTGCTGAAGCGAGCTGGATGACGTCACAGTGCCTTTGCTCCTCGCGGCCAGCTGCACAGGGGGGTACCCGGACGTGGCGCCGACAGACAAGAGGCCGAAGCAAAGAAGTCGAAGCTAAAGAACCGAATAGAAACAAGACTGAAACGCCAATGAACCGAAAGAGTCCGAAGATGAAACGCCTACTAACCAAAAGGATGGGACGCCTAAATGCAAACTAAATGCAAACTAACCGAAAGGGCGGGATGCCTATATGCCAACGAACCGAAAGTCTGTATTGCCTAAAAGCAAACTTATCGAATGGCTGCTCTGTCAAAACCTACCCGAAACGCGGCGTCGCCTGCAGGCCAAAGGACCGACTGCCGCTCAACAGAAAAGTCCAATAACGGACATGACATTGCCGGGGGGGCGGGACTTGTCAGCGATTGGTCCAGACCTCCGCGTCCATCACATCACTGTGAAGGCATGAACATTGTCCCAAACCTCCGCTCCACCTGACCCGCAGCCCGCGGAGAGTGGGGGCTGTCCCGAGGAATGCACACCTTTGGCCGCTTTCAACTTGGTGCTTGGGTTCAGATTGCCCAGTCACCTATGGCTTGGGTGGGATAATGTACCCCACGCTCCCGTCTCCCTCTTCTCTCTCCCCTCTTTCCTCTCTCCCCTCTCTCTCTCTCCCTTCTCTCTCTTTCCCCTCTTCTCTCTCTCCTCTCTCTCTCCCCCTTCTCTCCACCCCCCTCCCCGCTCACTCTCCCTTCTCTCTTTCCCCTTCTCTCCCCCTTCTCTCTCTCCTCCATCTCCACCCGCGGGAGCGTCCCACAGTCACTGACCGCGATGCACCGCCATCGGACCCCAACCTCCACACCACGGTGATCCTCCCCCCCCCTCCGACCCCCGGTCTTTGACACCCACATCAGGGTGATTCACCCCGGCGGCGGAGACAGACAGTTTATTTATTACCATCTCAGTGTTTGCGGAACGCACCCAAGCTCACACGCACAAAACGGGCAGCATCACTGGAGAGAAGGAATGGGTGACGTTTTGTGCCGAGACCATTCTTCAGAGTGTGTCTGAAGTGTCTCGACCTGAAACGCCACCCACTCCTTCTCTCCAGACGCTGCCTCTTCAGCTGAGTTACTCCAGCATTTTGTGTCTATCTTTGGTGTGACAGTTGTGTCATTTCATCGGCTTCGTGTATTGCACGCCCAGGAGAGAAGCTGGACATGCCGCTTGCATCTATTCAAACAAGTGCGCTCAAATTGAAATCCCACATCTTTGCGAGGGAGGGATGGAATAGATGTAATCACCGGCTAAAACAAAGGCCGTTAGGACAGGGAAATAATGCCACCAGTTAATTAACCATGTATAAATATATATCATGCATTACATGTATAAATTGTACCTACATTCGGGAACATGGTTAATTAACTGGTTGCATTATTTCCCGAAGCCGCTGAGAATCTTCTCTCATTCCGACGTCGGATGGTGACCCCCCCCAAATTTCATTGCACCAATTGGTGCATGTGACAATAAATGTCTCTTGAATTGAATCTTGAATATTAAAAAATAAAGAAACTACAAATACACTAAGAGCAAAAATGAATTTTTTACTAGCCTTCTTCATAACAAAATCATCCAGAATTTCATCAAGATCTGTTTATCCAAGTTTGTCACTCTCAATGCACAGAATGCTCAGTGCAGACAACCTCTCTTGAGACATTGTGGACCTTAATTCATTTTTAATTCTTTTGAGTCTTGAAAAAGACCTCTCCCCCGAGCAATTGGTGACTATTAAGCTAAGAAACAGCAGCAATATTGCTTCCACATTGGGGAAGGCCATCTGAATTGTTTCCTTGTATATTATTTGATGAAGGTCTGTATGAGACAGAGAGTGTTCTTCTGTATGTCTATGGCTTGGTCTCACATGTGTGAAAATGCAAAAGTTCATCAGTAAAGGGCTTGTCCAACGAGCATGCGACTCCATGCGGCAAGCGCGACCTAAAGGGCCTGTCCCACGAGCATGCGACTCCATGCGGCAAGTGCAACCTAACGTGGTCGCTTGAGCCGGATGGCCTCGCGGGGCCGGTCCTACTTCGATCACCGCAGCCGTATAGAGTTGTGCAGAGCTGGTCCCGACATCGAGCGGGGCTCCGAAAAACTGACCGTGTTCAAAAATTCCGCGCGGCAACTGCATGCTGGCCCGCAGCTGCCTCGACAGCGTACGCACCACCTCGACTCTGTACGTCACGCGTGAACTTCATGTCACTCACTCGACCTCTGCGCGGCCCCCGCTTCTGGTTTGGTCGTGCTTGCCACCTGCATTCGCATGCTCGTGGGACAGGCCCTTCAGGTCGCGCTTGCCACATGGAGTCACATGGTCGTGGGACAGGCCCTTTAGTTTCAGGTCAACATCTTAGAAACATAGAAACATAGAAATTAGGTGCAGGAGTAGGCCATTCGGCCCTTCGAGCCTGCACCGCCATTCAATATGGTCATGGCTGATCATCCAACTCAGTATCTCGTACCTGCCTTCTCTCCATACCCCCTGATCCCCTTAGCCACAAGGGCCACATCTAACTCCCTCTTAAATATAGCCAATGAACTGGCCTTGACTACCCTCTGTGGCAGAGAGTTCCAGAGATTCACCACTCTCTGTGTGAAAAAAGTTCTCCTCATCTCGGTTTTAAAGGATTCCCCCTTTATCCTTAAGCTGTGACCCCTTGTCCTGGACTTCCCCAACATCGGGAACAATCTTCCTGCATCTAGCCTGTCCAACCCCTTAAGAATTTTGTAAGTTTCTATAAGATCCCCTCTCAATCTTCTAAATTCTAGAGTGTATAAACCAAGTCTATCCAGTCTTTCTTCATAAGACAGTCCTGACATCCCAGGAATCAGTCTGGTGAATCGTCTCTGCACTCCCTCTATGGCAATAATGTCCTTCCTCAGATTTGGAGACCAAAACTGTACGCAATACTCCAGGTGTGGTCTCACCAAGACCCTGTACAAATGCAGTAGAACCTCTCTGCTCCTATACTCAAATCCTTTTGCAATGAAAGCTAACATACCATTCGCTTTCTTTACTGCCTGCTGCACCTGCATGCCTACCTTCAATGACTGGTGTACCATGACACCCAGGTCTCGCTGCATCTCCCCCTTTCCCAATCGGCCACCATTTAGATAATAGTCTGCTTTCCTGTTTTTGCCACCAAAATGGATAACCTCACATTTATCCACATTATACTGCATCTGCCAAACATTTGCCCACTCACCCAGCCTATCCAAGTCACCCTGCAGTCTCCTAGCATCCTCCTCACAGCTAACACTGCCCCCCAGCTTAGTGTCATCCGCAAACTTGGAGATATTGCCTTCAATTCCCTCATCCAGATCATTAATATATATTGTAAATAGCTGGGGTCCCAGTACTGAGCCTTGGGGTACCCCACTAGTCACTGCCTGCCATTGTGAAAAGGACCCGTTTACTCCTACTCTTTGCTTCCTGTTTGCCAGCCAGTTCTCTATCCACATCAATACTGAACCCCCAATGCATTGTGCTTTAAGTTTGTATACTAATCTCTTATGTGGGACCTTGTCGAAAGCCTTCTGGAAGTCCAGATACACCACATCCACTGGTTCTCCCCTATCCACGCTACTAGTTACATCCTCAAAAAATTCTATAAGATTCGTCAGACATGATTTACCTTTCGTAAATCCATGCTGACTTTGGCCAATGATTTCACCACTTTCCAAATGGGCTGCTATCCCATCTTTAATAACTGACTCTAGCAGTTTCCCCACTACCGATGTTAGACTAACTGGTCTGTAATTCCCCATTTTCTCTCTCCCTCCCTTCTTAAAAAGTGGGGTTACGTTTGCTACCCGCCAATCTTCAGGAACTACCCCAGAATCTAAAGAGTTTTGAAAGATCATTACTAATGCATCCACTATTTCTGGAGCTACTTCCTTAAGTACTCTGGGATGCAGCCTATCTGGCCCTGGGGATTTATCGGCCTTTAATCCATTCAATTTACCCAACACCACTTCCCGGCTAACCTGGATTTCACTCAATTCCTCCAACTCCTTTGACCCGCGGTCCCCTGCTATTTCCGTCAAATTATTTATGTCTTCCTTAGTGAAGACGGAACCAAAGTAGTTATTCAATTGGTCCGCCATATCCTTGTTCCCCATGATCAACTCACCTGTTTCTGACTGCAAGGGACCTACATTTGTTTTAACTAATCTCTTTCTTTTCACATATCTGCTGGGTATGCTTCCATTAACAGTTCAACATCTTGCTGAATTTCTTGCTTAGATGCTGTCAGATTTATCAAGAAAGGAAAACTGTTGTGCAGCGTCACTGTACACAGTACCTATTCTTTTTAAATTGGTTTCAAGTGCATCTCGTATAGGAATAAAGGATTTTATCCTAAACTTATTTCTTGAAGAGAGTTTATCGAAAGCATCAGTACCAGGTGCACTTTTACCATTTCCTTGCCATTTCCTCACTCTTTGTCAACCTGTGACATTGCCGATGGAAGTGGCAAGGAAAACAAACCCCAGCCAAGTGAGCAACACAGACACTTGACTGTCCTCTCTCCACTTCCCTCAACACAGAATTACATGGTATTATATATGTTGAGGCGGTTGATGTCCCGCCGGCAGTTTAAAATAAAATGGTCTAAAGCTGGAAGATGGCCATGACGGGGGGTCCAAGAGGAAGGGGCGAGGACTCCTTCCCATTGAAGAATGGTGTGAGGCAGAGGCAACGGAAGAAGAGCTCTAAATCGCGGTGGGCGTGGAACTCATTGAGGTGGGAATGGAGGAGGACAAAGGTGAAGCCTCTGCTGAGGACAGACTGTTCGGTATCTGAGAGGGGGAGGTCAGGGGGGGATGGTAAACACATGGCAGGGATGGGGGTTGGGGCCGGGGGAAGGCAGGTGAGTGGACTGAGGCGGTCTGGGGGGGGGGGGGGGGGGGTGGGGGTGGGTGGTCAGCGGGTAGGGGGGTTTTGAGGACTGTAGTGTGGGTGGGGAAGAGCTGGGGTCACATGGGTGAGGGGAATGGGGAAGACCCAGTGGAACAGCCACTGAGATTATTCAGGGTTGGGGGATTAGCACTAGGACCCAGCGCAGTCACACCCAGGGGAGTTGGAGTCTGCAGCGTGGAGACAGCTCCACCAATGGTAGGTTTTGTAACAATGTCAGTATGTTAAAAGATTTATACACCTTGGTGGAGCGGGCCGAGGCCCCCCTAGATCTCGAGCCCCTAAACTTAAGCTTGTCTTGGTTATACGTAAAGCCAGCCCTGGGTAGGTGGTGTTTCAACTGAGCAACCATTCGGTAAGTTTGCTTTTAGGCGACGTAACCTTTCAGTTAGTTGGTGCTTAGGCGTCCCGCCCTTTTGGTTAGTTTGCATTTAGGCGTCCTATCCTTTCAGTTAGTAGGCGTTTTGTCTTCTGACTCTTTCGGTTCATTGGCAATTTGGCATCGTTTCTATTCAGTTCTTTGGCTTCGGCTTCTTTGCTTCGGCTTCTTGTCTGTCGGTGCCGCATCCGCACACGGCACAGGGGCACTGTTCTCCACATGTTGCGAGTTACGTGGCCCAGCCGCCCTCACCCCCACGGGCTCTGGATTTAAGCCATTGAACACATGATCAAGTCGTGCTGTGCGCTCCGTCAGGCTTCTTCAAATTCTACAACATGGCGACGGTCATTATCGCAGCACTGGCGTGAACAAGCGTAGAGGAAAAGTGGCCATGGCGGCCGTCACAGGGGACAACCTCATCTCAGTCTCTCCCGCCCAATCGTCTGTCACGCTGGTGGGTGGGCTTACCCTCGTGGAAGCCACGATCGACCGGCCCTCCGCTGTTTTTCACCGTCGCTCCGGGCCTCGTCTGGTCGATGCCGGCCACAGTTAGATCGGGCTTGGCACCTGATTGGGAGGATTCTGCTCTACGACCTGAGTAAGTGCTGCCTCTACTCCCTCCCCCTCCCTCTCTACCCACTCCCTGGGGCAGAGATTGAGAGCGAGAGAGGGGGAGAGAGGTGGCTGGAGGGAGGGGGGAGAGAGGGGGTGGAGACAGGTGGAGGGGGGAGGGGTGGAGTGGGAGATAGAGAGGGGGAGAGGGAGAGGGATTTTGGGGGGAGGGGGGATGAGGAGGGAGGGGGGGAGGAGAGGGTGGAAAGGGGGAAGAGAGGGGGTGAGGATGGTGGAGAGGAGACGGGGGAGGGGGGCATTCCTCTCTGCCCTCCCCTCCCCCTCCCTCTCCCCCCCCCCTATCCCCCCCCCCCTTCCTCTCTGCCCCCCTTCCTCTCTCCTCCCCTTCCTCTCAGCCTCCCCTTCCTTCATCTCTGCCCCCCCCCCCCCTCTCTCTTTCTCTCTGCTCCCCCTCCCTCTCTAGGAAGTGGTGAATATTGGGATCTATGGATGAGTGGTGCAGTATAGCGTTCGTGAACCAGCCCTCCCCTGTGACTCCACACCCCCCCCCCCCCACCCCTCAATCTCTACCCCCCCCCCCCCTCTCCCTCTCCACTGTCCCCCCCCCCCCCCCCTTAGCTGTGCCTGCACAGTTGGGGTTATGTGTGAGTGGCTAGGGCTCGGAATGGGGTAAAAGGATGGATTTAATAATCTTATCTATATATATTTAAAACTCTGGTAACTATTAAAACTGTCGTTTGTTAGTTTGTTGGTTTGTAACGGGTTCTATTTCGCGAAAATTCATTTAAGCTGTTTGTGAATTTACGCCTCCAGTTTGCTGTTACTGAGAAATTTTTACATATTCCTGTAGAGTTTTTCCTCCATATTTTGTTTTTAAAATTAGACCATTTGGTTATTAATTTACCTGCTTTTTTAGTAAAAAAACATCAAAACATTTTAAAATCAAGCTACTGCATGAGTCACAGTGCCATCTCACAGATGTACAATCACAATGGATCTCATTTACATATGCCATCACAATGGGACAGGTGTGGGAGATTGGAACCTTCACGTGGTCTGCACAATCAAATAAGATCAAATAGAGCAAGTTGTCCTACCCACCTCCCTATCTACCCCCTCCCTCTCCACCCACTCCCTTTCCACCTCTACCCCTCCTATCCTCCCCCCTCTTCACCCTCCCCTCTCCTCCAACCCCTCCACTTCTTCTCCCCCCTTCCTCTTCTCTCCCGGCCTCTTCTCTCCCCTGTCCACCTCCCCTCCTCTTCTCTCCCCTCCAACTTCCCCTCTTCTCTCTCCCTCCCCTCTTCTTCCTCCCTCCCCCTCCCTCCCCCCCCTCCTTCCTCCCCCATCCCTCCCTCCCCTCTACTCTCTCTCCCTACTCTCTCTCTCACACCTCCCTCCCTGCCTGCCTCCATTCCACTCCCTGCCTTCCCCCTTCTCCCCCATCTCTCTCCCCCACTTCTCTTGCCCACCGTCTCTCTCCCCCCTTCTCTCTCCCCCTTCTCTCACCCCCTTCTCTCTCCCCCCCTCCTCTCTCTCCCTCTTCTCTCTCCCCGTCTTCTCTATCCCCTCCACTCACTCCTTCTCCTCTCTCATCCTCCAATCTCTCTCCACCTTCCCCCTCTCCCCTCACCTCTACCCTACCCTCTCTCCTCCCTCCTCCCCCCCCTCTCCCGCTCTGATCCCTCTCCCTTCTACCTCCCTCCACTCCCCCTCCACCCTCCACCTCTTATTCTCCTCCCCCTCTCCACCCTCCCCTCCTCTCCCCCACCTCTCCCCCTCCTCTTCTTTCCACCCTCCACCTCTCCCACCTTCACCTCTCCCCCCTCCACCTCCCCCTTCTCTCCCCCGCCAACTCTCTTCTCACCCTCTCCCCCTCCAACTCTCTTCTCACCCCTTTTCCGGTGGGAGGCGCGACTCTCGTCAGCAGCGGCCTCTGCTGTCTGTCCGCGTTTTATTATTTTTTTTGTCTATGTTTTTATGTAGTTTTTGTTATTTTTTGTTTGGGGGTGTGTGTGTGAGGGGGGGTGGGGGGGGGGGGGGGGGGGGGGAACTTTTTAAATCTCTCCCTGCACTGGAGACCCGACCTTTTCTCGTCGGGTTTCCGTTATCGTTGGGGCTGCAACGAGGAGTGGCCTCCAACAGGAAGAGACCGGGGACTCTGGTGCCGACGACTCACCGTCGCCGGGCTGGCCGAGTCCGGAGCGGGTGCAGCAGTGGAGGAGCGCTGCTGCTGCTGCTGCTGCGGCCCGACCGGAGAGTCGGAGGCTCCAACGGCAGGTCTGTGGACGGCGGCACCGGGAGCCCGCGGGTCCCCTGGAGGGAGACGGCTTTTCAGGTCTCTCGCAACGGCGACTTCTCCCACCCGAGTTGCGGGGTTGAAGAGCTCCTGGAGCGGGGCCTGACATCACTGCCCCGCGCAGCTTGGAATGGCCGCGGGACTCTGCGAGCGCACGCCGGGGACTCTAACAGCAAGACCCAGTGTGCGACCTCGCACCACCCGGCGTGGCTTTAATGGCCGCGGGACAATCGCCATCGCCAGCCGGGGGCTTTGACTTTGACTCTGACATCGGGGGGGGGGGGGGGGGGGGGGGGGGGGGGGGGGGGGGGGAGTGCAGTGGAGAGATAAGTTTATTTGGCCTTCCATCACAGCAATGTGATGGATGTTTATGTTAATTATGTTGTGTCTTGGGTCTATTTGTTTGTAATGTATGGCTGCAGAAACGGCATTTCGTTTGGACCTCAAGGGGTCCAAATGACAATTAAATGTATCTTGTATCTTGTATCATCTCTCCCCTCCCCTCTCCTCCCTCCCCTCACTCACCCCCTCCACACTATCCTCCTCCCTCCCCCCCACTACTCTATCTCTCCCTAAACTCTCTCACTCCCCTCTAATCTCTCTCTCTCGCCCTACTCTCTATCTTCCCTCTCATCTCACTCTCCCACTCCCTCCCTCCCTTCCACACCCTGCCTTTCCCCCACTCCCCCTTCTCTCTCTCCCCTTCTCTCTCCTCTCTCCTTCACTCTCTCCCCCTTCTCTCGCTCCCCTTCTCTCTCTCTCTCCATTCTCCCTCTCCCTTCTCCCTCTCCCCCCCACCTCTCTCTCCCCTCCACTCTCTCTCTCTCTCTCTCTCTCTCCCCCTCCAATCTCTCTCCACCTCTCCCCCCCTCTCCCCTTCCCTTCTTTCTCTCCCTCCTCCTCTCTCCCTCCTCTCATCCCCTCCATTCTCTACCCCTCCACTCTCCCTCCTCTCTCCCCTCCAATCTCTCTCCACCTCACCCCTTCCTCTCCCCTCCCCCTCTTCCCTCCCCTCTCTCACCCCTCTCCTCTCCTCTCCTCCACTTCTCCTCTCCCCTCCCCCCCCCTCCCCTCCTCTCCTCCCGCCTCCCTCCTCTCCTCTCCTTCTCCCCCCCCCTCTCTCTCCCTTCCTCTTCCTCTCCCTCTCCTCTCTCTCCCCCCTCCATCCCTCCTCTCTCCCCCTCACTCCTCCTCAACCCTCCTTCCACCTCCTCACTCTCCCTCCCTCCTCCATCCTCACTCTCCCCTCCTCCCCTCCCTCTCCACCCTCTCCTCCTCCATCCTCACTCCCCCCTCCTCTCCCCCTCCCCTCTCTCCCCCTCTCTCCCCTCCTCTCCTCTCCCCTCCCCCCTCTCCCCCTCCCCCTCTCTCCCCCCTCCGCCCTCTCTCTCTCCTCTCCCACCTCTCTCCCCTCCCCCCTCTCTCCCCCCCCCTCTCCTCTCCCCCTCACCTCCCCACCCCTCCTCTCCCCTCCCCCTCTTCCTCTCTCTCCTCTCCCCTCCCCTTCCCCTCACTTCATGGCAGGTGGTTAGTGTGCGTGTGAAGCCGCAGCCTCCCCCCCGCAATCGCACGTTGACGGAACGGGACCCAGCAGTCTCCCCTCTCCCACTCAGTCCCCTCCCCCACACCACTCGTTGGGGGGAACTTGGTCTAGTATTAATATAATATCAAGGGGGGTTAGTGTGTGTGTGTGTGATGCCGATGGTTCCCCCCCCCCGTAACCACGCGTTGAGGGGACAGGACCCAACGGATCCCCCTTGGTCTAGTTACAATATAAATTCATGAATTTCTGTCTTCATAAGTTACTTAGTCAGAAAGTGAAATCAAGAAATGAAAAATTGCCCAAGGCATTAACAGAAAGATTTCAAAAGGACTTCTAAAGGATATAATTTTCGTCTAGAGGATATGAAATAAAAGCATTCATGCACAATAGCTGTTTATACATCTATTTACTTTAGAACCTGCTATTTGAATTTAAAGTGCTTTGGCATAAACATAGTTTTAGTTAAACAATGAGTTCATACAAACTAACATGCTGCTGTGGTACTTAAAAGGTTATTATTTGAAACCGTACAATTTCAGCATGAATTCAGCATCATTGGGAAGCAGTATTCACAGAGCACAATGGTTAACGAATCACGATGCCTTTTCAGCACACATCAAACGTTATGATGGTTGTTATAGCTTAGGTAAAGTTCAAACTGTCAATTTTACAACAACATGAATTTACATGCAAATCTTTATTTTTCATTCTCATCAACAGATCCTAAATTTCAATACCAACTCATTAAGTGAGGCTATATCACAATGTTCTATTCCATTAATTAAATATGCATTAGCATCTGTCATGTGCAGCTCTAAAATCTAGCCAGCTTTTTTCTTTAGTCTCCACATTATTTAAAAAAATATGCGCCATCAATTTCTGTTTCAAAATACTCGACCACCTTTTTTCCAGAAAATGTTTTGCAAAGTAAAAAATATATTGGTTACATTCTGCTTGGAATATTGTATACAAGTACAGTCGCTACACTATGGAAAAGTTGTGGTAGCAACAGAGAGAGTGCAGAGGACACTTGGTCTGGGGTAGACACAAAATGCTGGAGTAATTCAGCGGGACTTGGCAGCATTCCTGGAGAGAAGGAATGGGTGATGTTTCGGGTCGAGGCCCTTCTTCAGACTGATGTCAGCGGAGAGGGCGGTACAGAGATAAACCATAGTCGGAGACAATAAAACTGGTGGGAGAACTGGGAAGGGGAAGGGATGGAGAGAGAGGGAAAACAAGGGCTACTTGAAATACCCCTACGAGGGGTAAAAAAATCATTTTTATGGCATTAATTTTGCCAACCATTGAAATAGGTAGTGTTTTCCAGTATTGGATATTCTTATGTAGTTTATTCAATAATGGGGGGAAATTTGCTTTACATAATGATGTATATATCTTAGTTACATAAATACCTAGATATTTAAATTTTTCATTTACTACTTTAAATGGAAATTGTTGTATTATCTGTTTGTTATGTTCCCTTATTGGCATAATTTCACTTTTAGACTTCTTCAGACTGATGTCAGCGGAGAGGGCGGTACAGAGATAAACCATAGTCGGAGACAATAAAACTGGTGGGAGAACTGGGAAGGGGAAGGGATGGAGAGAGAGGGAAAACAAGGGCTACTTGAAATTAGAGAATGTTCATACCACTGGGGTGTAAGCTATGCCAGCGAAATATAAGGTGCTGTTCCTCCAAATTGAGCTGGGCCGCTCTCTGACAATGGAGGAGGCCCAGGACAGAAAGGTCAGATTGGGCATGGGAGGGGGGGTTAAAGTGCCGAGCAACCCAGAGATCAGGTAGGTTTAGGCGGACTGAGCAGAGGTGTTCAGTGAAAGGGACAGGTGTTGCATCTCCTGCGGTTGCAGGGGAAAATACCAGGGGAGGGGTTGGTTTGGGTGGGAAGTAATGAGTTGACCAGGGAGTTGCAGAAGAAACATTCTCTGTGGAAAGCAGAAAGGAGTGGAGATGGGAAGATGTGGCCAGTTGTGGGATTCTTATTTTTATTTATTTTTTTTTTTTTGAAAATATTTTTTATTGGAGATAGGTACATAATCTATTACATCATTACTGTCTTACTTTTTTAAATTGATAATATTGTCAGTTATTATTGCATTGTCTCCAATACTTTTTGCCTTTTTCTTCATTTTTTAAAAACTAGATAGAACTAAAGAGATAGATGAAGTAGAGGAAGAAAAGAAAGGAAAGAAAAACAAAAAAAAAAAAAAAAAAAAAAAGGGGGAAAGAGATAGTTAAAGAAGAATGGAAAAATTTATTAAAAATAAAAAACATCGTACGAGATATGTTCGTACATTTCAGAGTGTAGCATTTCATCCAATCTTTAGTCCGAGTGCTAGTCAGGTTCCTGTGCTGAACTATTCTGACCCTTTAAGTAATCAATAAAAGGAGACCATGTTCCAACGAATAATTCCTGTTTGTCCAACAGGGAAAATCTGATTCTTTCCACGTTTAAGGTCTCTGTCATTTCTATAATCCACATTTTGATTGTGGGGGCCGTAGGGCCTTTCCAAAATTTTAGAATTAATTTTTTTCCTGTTATTAAACTATAATCAATAAAGTTTCTTTGTGTTATTCTAAATGTTTGATTTAATTCTAATATTCCGAGTATTATTAATTTTGGATTTGGTTCCAATTGTGTGTTGGTTACTTTGGATATTATACTAAAAATATTTACCCAGAATGTTTTAATTTTTGTACAGTTTGCAAACATATGCGATAATGTAGCTTCTAAATGTTGACATTTATCACATATAGGTGAGATATGTTGAAAAATTTTATGTAATTTTGTTTTTGAATAATGTAACCTATGTATTACTTTAAATTGTATTAGAGAATGTCTGGCGTTTAGTGAACACTGATGTATGTGTTGTAAACTTTCTTCCCAAGTGTCTTTCGTTATTACTTGATTTAATTCTTTTTCCCATGTTTGTCTGTGTAAGTCCGTCGAAGGAATGTCATTGTCTAATAAGATATTATATATATAAGTTATTAATTTTTCTGTATTAGGATGTTTGTTCCAACATTCATCAAGAATTTCTGAGTTTCAAATTCGAAAATTTTGAGAATTCGATTTTACATAATCTCTAAGTTGAAGATATCTGAAATAATCATTTCCTCGGAGTCCATAAGTCTGTTGCAACTCCTGAAATGTCAGAAAGGTGCCTTCCTTGTAAAGTTGTCCCATATTTTTAATTCCATAATTCTTCCATTGTGTAAAACCCCCGTCTAACCATGAAGGCTTAAACAAAGGATTATTCACAATTGGAAGAAAAAGTGATAAGTTATCTAATTTTAATGTCTTTTTTAATTGTTTCCAAATTCTTATAGCACTAAATATTATAGGGTTTTCCCTATAAATTTTTTTGTTTAATTTAGACGTAGCAAATAATATCGAACCAATATCAAAAGGTAGACAATCTTCCTTTTCCATTTTTAACCAGTCTGGTTGCTGGTCTATTTCTTCCAACCAGAAATTCATATTTTTAATATTAACTGCCCAGAAATAAAACAAAAAGTTAGGTAAAACCAAGCCTCCATTACTTTTTGATTTACACAGGTGTCTTTTGTTTATCCTGTGATTCTTATAATCCCAGATAAAATCATTAACAATAGAGTCCAATTTTAAAAAAAAGTTTTTTGCCAGGTATATCGGAATCGTCTGAAAAAGGTATAATATTTGCGGTAAAAAAATCATTTTTATGGCATTAATTTTGCCAACCATTGAAATAGGTAGTGTTTTCCAGTATTGGATATTCTTATGTAGTTTATTCAATAATGGGGGGAAATTTGCTTTAAATAATGATGTATATATCTTAGTTACATAAATGCCTAGATATTTAAATTTTTCATTTACTACTTTAAATGGAAATTGTTGTATTATCTGTTTGTTATGTTCCCTTATTGGCATAATTTCACTTTTAGACTTCTTCAGACTGATGTCAGCGGAGAGGGCGGTACAGAGATAAACCATAGTCGGAGACAATAAAACTGGTGGGAGAACTGGGAAGGGGAAGGGATGGAGAGAGAGGGAAAACAAGGGCTACTTGAAATTAGAGAATGTTCATACCACTGGGGTGTAAGCTATGCCAGCGAAATATAAGGTGCTGTTCCTCCAAATTGAGCTGGGCCGCTCTCTGACAATGGAGGAGGCCCAGGACAGAAAGGTCAGATTGGGCATGGGAGGGGGGGTTAAAGTGCCGAGCAACCCAGAGATCAGGTAGGTTTAGGCGGACTGAGCAGAGGTGTTCAGTGAAAGGGACAGGTGTTGCATCTCCTGCGGTTGCAGGGGAAAATACCAGGGGAGGGGTTGGTTTGGGTGGGAAGTAATGAGTTGACCAGGGAGTTGCAGAAGAAACATTCTCTGTGGAAAGCAGAAAGGAGTGGAGATGGGAAGATGTGGCCAGTTGTGGGATTCTGTTGGAGGTTGCGAAAATGTGGGAGGATTATATGCTGTATGTGATGGCTGATGGAGTGGAAGGTGAGGACAAGGGGGACTCTGTCCTTGTTACGAATGGGAGGAGGGGGAGCAAGAGCAGAGCTACAGGACATTGAGGAGACCCTAGTGAGAGCCTCATCTATAATGGAGGAGGGAAAGAATTCCCTAAAGAATGAGGACATCTCTGATGACCTGGTATGGAAAACCTCATCATGGGTGCAGATGCGGCATAGACGGAGGAATTTGGAGCAGGGGATATAGTGTTTGCAGGAAGCAGGGTGGGAAGAAGTATAGTCTAGATAGCTATGGGAGTCAATGGCCTTGTAATAGATGTGTCAATAATTTGTCTCCTGTGATGGATACGGTGAGATCTAGAAATGGTTGGGAGATGTCGGAGATGGTCCAAGTGAATTTGAGTGCAGGATGGAAATTAGTCGTGAAGTTGATTCAGTCAGTGAGTTCTGCATGGGTGCAGGAGGCAGCACCGTTGCAATCATCAATGTAGTGGAGGTAGAGTTTGGGGATAGGGCCAGTGTATGCCTGGAACAGTGATTGGTCGATGTACCCTACAAAGGGGCAGGCTTGACAGAGGTACTTAGAGAAGAGTGGGAATGGGAATTAATGATAAAAATTACGAAGGTTACATGGGAAAAGTACTTGATATATATTCACAATTATTCGATTAATGCAAGATATAATCGAATTCAATTTAAAATTTAACATAGATTATATTATTCAAAAACAAGATTGAATAAATTCTATCCAAATATATCCCCCATTTGTGATAAATGTTATCCCAAAACGCAACTATAACACACTCTTTTGTTTCCTGCATAAAACTTTATAGATTTTGGAGTGATATTTTTGAAATATTTACAAGATTATTCAAGATAAGAATGGAACCTAATATTAAAATGATTATATTTGGAGTAATGGAAGATGGGAATAAATTGAACTCATCTCAAAATTTATTTTTTAATAATGGTTTAATAATAGCAAAAGAATTAATACTTAAATTTTGAAAAATACATCAATACCAACGCTTAAAATGTGGGTCGCAAGCATGTTGGACACCGCACATCTTGAGGCAATTCGATTCCTCCTAATGGATAAATCAGACCAATTCATAACGAGTTGGTCTCCATTTGTCGTCTTTTTGGAATCATATGGTGCAACACAATTGTAAAAGCTAACTGTCTCAGGACTGGACGAGGGATGGTCAAGATTATAAACAATGATCTCCTTCTTTTTTTATTTCTTACTCTCTTTTTCCTATTTTCTTTTCTTTAACTTTCTTCATTCATTCTTCTTTTTTCTTCTTTTTCACACACTATATATCTCACGTTTTTCTATCCTTTACTATCTAATTTATTTTTCTTATTCTTATTCTTCTTTATTATAATTTAAAAAAAAATAAGAAGCTGTACATAAAATGTATTATTAAAATATATATTAGGCACTTTGGTGCCATATGATTGTACTTACTTCTAATAAAATAAAAATTAAAAAAATCAAAACAAAGGGGCAGGCATAGCTGGGGCCCATGCGAGTGCCCATAGCTACGCCTTGGATTTGAAGGAAGTGGGAGGAGTCAAAGGAGGAGTTGTTAAGAGTAAGGACCAGCTCCACTAGGCTGAGGAGAGTTAGTAGACGGAAATTGGCTGGTTCTGCGTTCAAGGAAAAAACGGAGGGCGTTAAGGCCATCCTGGTGGGGGATAGAGGTGTAGAGTGACTGGACATCCATTGTAAAGATGAGGGAGTGGGGGCCTGGAAAATGAAAGTCATTGAAGAGAGATGAAGGGTGTGTGAGGTGTCAGGAGACCTGGTTTGGATTGGAAGGGTATAGTCACACAGAGATCGGCTGAGTTTATTCTCATGGAAATGTAGGAGGCTGAGGGGTGGATCTATTCTACTCATGATTTTATACACCTCTGTAGGGTCACCCAGTAGCCTCCTGTGCTCCAAGGAATAAAGTCCGAGCCTGCTTAACCTTTTCCGAAAGCTCAGGCCCTAGAGACCTGGCAACATCCTCATAAATCTTCTTTGCACCCTTTCCAGCGTAATGGCATTTTACTGTTGCAGGCTGACCACTAGGAACACAATACTTAAAATGTGGACTCACCAACATCCTATACAACTATTAAATAATCATGCCCTAATTTCTATACTCAGCTCCCTGACTGGTGAAGGCCAGTATGCCAAAACCACCCTATCTATGAGCGGCCTGTTTCAGGGAACTATGTACCGTGACAGCATCCTCGCCCTCAGATGCCGTTCAGATCCCTATCACGGGCTGACAGGCCAAGAGAGAACAATCCCCAGTATCATTGATAACAGTTGGGTCCAATTAACTGTTATTGTTAAAGTTTAATCACTTATCACAGCCGTCAAAAACAAAGTAAGGCCGTATTATTTTATTCGCTAGTGGGAGTGTGCTGGAAACCATATACCTTAGCTTCCCTGTCGCAAACTCTCCGAACAAAGACATTTTAGTACAATGATACTTATTTCTTATCAATAAACACACCTTCTAAATCTGACAGAAAGATCTGTAGCATAAGGGAAACAAGGGAGGCTGGACCCATATATAATTTTAAAAAATAACAAGTTGTTGGCAAATTTTGCAATGTCCCCCTTATTCTCAAATCTTGGCACAGCTTTAGTATAGCTGCCCATTCCGGAAGGCCAACTAGCATTTTTGTTTTTCAAATGACTCCAAAGGTCTAAACGTTAGGTACTAACGTGATGGCATAAGACATTAAATACTGTTGCAGTGAGATGTGAAAAATGCCAGACACTAATGCGGCGGGTACGTAAAACATTGGGTACTATTGCGTTGAGGCGTGTAAGACAACATGTACTAATGCAGTTGCGTAAGACATTAAGTAATGTTGTGATGAGATATGCAGGATGACAAGCAATGAGTTACTTCAAGTACTGTTGTGGTGAGATTGATACTTGTGCAGTGTAGTAAGACACATGGACAGCTTGTGTTGGTAAGAAACGTGAAGGTGGTTTAAAATAATATAAAGTATCAATAGGGCACTCGACATGCTGAGTATGGCTACTGATCAGAAGCACGCTAGCATCAAATGCGGACACGATGGATCCACAACACAAACTATAGTCGATTATAATAAAAAACTAGACCAAGTGCAGACCCGTTGGGTCTGTTCCCCCAACGTGTGGTTGTGCGGGGGGGTTGAGGCGACATGCAGCGTCATACACTAACTACCCCCACCCCCCCCCCACCCGCACTCATGCTAATGGAGGGGGAGGAAGGGAGGAGGGGAGAGAGGGGGGGAGAGAGGGGAGAGGGGTGGGGAGGGGGGGGAGAGGGGGGGAGAGAGGGGGGAGGGGGGAGAGAGGGAGGGGGGGGAGAAATGGAGAGGGGTGGAGAGAAGGGGAAAGAGGGGGGGGGGGGGTGAGGGGAGAGAGAGAGGGTGGGAGAGATAGGGTGTGAGAGAGGGGTAGAGAGAGAGAGGGGGGGGAGGAGAGGGGGAGAGAGGAGGGGGGGGGAGAGGAGGGGGGAGATGAGCATGAGGGGAAAGATGAGAGGGGGAGAGGAGAGGGGGGAGAGGAGAGGGAGAGAGGAGAGAGGGGGGGGAGGAGAGAGGGGGGAGAGGAGTGGGAGGAGAGGGGAGAGGAGAGGGGTGGAGAGGAGAGGGGAGAGGGGGGGGGGAGAGAGGGAAGGGGGGGGGGTGAGGGGGGGGGGGGGGGAAGGGAGAGGGGGGGGGGAGAGAGGGGGGGAGGAGAGGGGGGGAGAGGAGGAGAGGGGGAGGGAGGAGGGGGGAGGGGAGGAAGAGGGGGGGGGAGGAGAGGGGAGAGGAGAGAGAGGGGGAGGAGGAGAGGGGAGGGGGAGGGGAGGAGAGGGGGGGGGGGGAGAGGGGGGGGGGAGAGGGGGGGAGGAGAGGGGGAGGGGGGGGGGAGGAGAGGGGGAGAGGAGGGGGGGGGAGAGGAGGAGAGGCGGGGGAGAGGAGGAGAGGGGGAAGAGGAGGAGGGGGGAGAGGAGGAGGGGGGGAGGGGGGAGGAGAGGGGGGGAGAGGGAAGAGAGGAGAGGGAGAGGGGGAGAGGGGGGAGAGGGGGAGGAGAGGGGGGGAGAGGGGGGGGAGAGGAGGAGGGGAGGGGGGGAGAGGAGGAGGGGCACGAGGAGGAGGAGAGGGGGGGGAGAGAGAAGGAGAGGGGGGCAGAGGAGGAGAGGGGGGAGGGAGGGCGGAGGGGGGGAGGAGAGGAGGGGGGGAGAGAGGAGGAGGGGGAGTGCGGGGGGAGGAGGGGAGGGAGGAGAGGAGGGGGTGGAGAGGAGGAGAGGGGGGAGGGGGGGGAGAGGGGGAGGGGGGAGAGGGGGGGGGGGTGGGGAGGGAGGGGAGGGGGGGGGAGGGAGAGGAGAGAGGGGGGGAGGAGGAGGAGGGGGAGAGAGAGGAGAGGGGGGGAGAGGAGGAGGGAGGGGGGGGAGGAGGAGGGGGGGGAGGAGGGGGGAAGGAGGAGGGAGGGGAGAGGGGGGGGGAGAGGAGAGGAGAGGGGGGGAGAGGGAGAGGGGGGGAGAGGAGGGGGGGGTAGGGGAGAGGGGGGAGAGCGGAGGGGGGGAGGGGAGGAGGGGGGGGGTGGAGAGGAGGAGAGGGGGAGATGGAGAGGAGAGGGGTGAGAGGAGAGGGGGGGAGGGGGAGAGGAGGAGGAGAGGGGAGGGAGGAGGAGGAGGGGGGGAGAGAAGGAGAGGGGGAAAGAGGAGGAGAGGGGAGGAGAGAGGAGGGAGGGGGGGGAGGAGGAGGAGAGGGGGGAGAGGGAGGAGAGGGGGAGAGGGGGAGAGGAGGAGGGAGAGGGGGGGAGGAGGAGAGGGGTGAGAGGGAGGGGGAGGGGGGGGAGAGGGAAGAGGGGGGAGGGGGGGGGGAGGAGGGGGGGAGGGGAGGAGAGGAGGGGGGGAGAGGGAGAGGGGGGAGAGGAGGAGGAGGGGGGAGGAAGGAGAGAGGGGAGAGGAGGAGAGAGGGGGAGGAGGGGAGAGGGAGGAGAGGGGGAGGGAGAGGGGAGGAGGGGGGAGGAGAGGGGAGGAGAGGGGGGGGGAGGAGAGAGGGGGGGAGGGAGGGGGGGGGGGAGGGTGGGGGGGAGGGGAGGGGGAGGGTTAGGGGAGGGGGGGAGGAGAGGGGGGAGGGGAGGGGGGGGAGAGAGGGGGGGAGGGGAGGAGGGGGGGAGAGGAGGAAGGGGGGGGAAGGGAGGAGGAGGAGGGGGGGGAGAGGGGAGGGGGAGAGGGGGGAGGGGGGAGGGGGGGGAGAGGAGGGGAGGAGGAGAGGGGGGAGGAGAGGGGAGGGGGGGGAGAGGAGGGGAGGGGGAGGGGGGGAGGAGGGGAGGGGAGGGGTGTGGGGAGGGGAGGGGGTGGGGTTAGGGGAGGGATTGGGGAGGGGGTTGGAGAGAGGAGGGGGAGAAAAAGAGAGAGAGAGAGGGGGGAGAGAAGGGGGGGATGAGAGGGAGGGAGATGAGAGGGGGAGATGAGAGGGGGGGGGAGAGTGGCGGAGAGATGAGGGGGAGAGAGAGATAAGGGGAGAGGAGGGAGGGGGGGAGAGGGGGGGGAGAGAAGGGGAGAGGGGGGAGAGAGGAGACAGAGAGGGGAGAGAGGGGAGGGGGAGAGGAGAGGAGAGGAGAGGGGGAGAGGAGGGGGAGAGAGAGGGGGGGGAGAGGAGGAGAAGAGGCTCTTGAGAGAGAAAGGCTCTTGGACAAACCTGTCCCCCGCACGACTCCACGGAGGAGCGTTCCATCCGGGGGGGGGGGCAGCAACAAGGCGGTAGGACCGCTTACCGGGCGCTCCGTAATTCCCCGACACCGTGCCGAGCCCAGGCCCGCTGGCGCCTGAGCAGCGGGCTGGAAGTAAAGCCACGGAAGAGGTGTCCGGCCGGTGGCTTCCGACTTGTCGGACGGGGACGTCTCTCCACCCGCACGGGGAGGGAGACAGCCGCCTGAGCTGCATGGAGCGGCTCCTGGAGCAGGAGCTCCAGCGAGACGCGTTTCGTGAGGGGCGCTCTCACAGGGGGAGTTCAGGCACTCCCTCCACAGTGTCTTGTGCACTGTCCATTGCTTCCTCCGTACCCAAGGGTAGCTTTGGTGACCTGGACTGGTCAAGAAGAGGGGACGATGGCTGAAGATGTCGAGAGTATGCAAGGGGTGCAGGAACAGGAAGAGCTGCTAGGTGCGGTAGACCGCTATGTGGCAACCCCACGTGCAGGAGGCCGTTAAAGGCCAAACCAGCGGCCAGCATTAACCACCTCTCCAACAGGGCCCTACAGGAGAGATGGTCAATGAGGCGTATACAGCTCCAGAGAACTGTGAGTCCCTTAAAGTGCCGGCTGTAAACAGCCAAAAGTGGGGGCACATTGGGGCAAATATTCGGAACCAGGAGCTAAAACTGCAGTGGACCCTCAGGCACCTGACGTCAGCCATCACATCGTTTGCTCGTTCCGTGGACAAATATGGAGATGACCACAACATTCGTAAACAAATCATAAGACCTGCCATAAAATCCTAAATTTGCGTGGTTGGCCATAACCAGCCACTGAGCCAGACCCACTGCTCTTTGGCAAAAACCTCACAAAGCATATGAAGGATATGGAAGAGGCCTTAAAAAACTTGCGGTCTCATGACGGCAGGCCCCGGGACCAGCAAACCAAAAACAATAATTCCTAAGCAGCAGCTCCCCATCGCGTCCATCAGTCGACGTCTACCATATGGGACTGGTGAAAGCTCGGGGTCCGCATTCTATCCCCGGAAGTCTTCTTTAGACCAGGGCCCAGAGCGGACCCCATGGAAAACGCACCTCCCCCCAACATCACCGCCACGTCAGACAATGTGCAAGACTCGTTGGACTGGCAGGAAACAGAAGAATACCCATAACCATGGAGGTAGGTGGGTCTGGTTCCTACCAGCGTATAGAGAATAGGGGCTTAATACTAACAGGGGGGAGATTACACCTGTTTAAAGCACGGGAGTCTATCACGAGTGATCAGTATATACTCAATGGCATTAGTGGATACGAATACAATTCATACTAGAAATGTTGCCACCAGTTCAACATTCACCCCAGAGGGTATTTTCCCCTCTACGTTAAAGAAACAAGAGGGACAAGCTGAACTGGTGAGACTAATTACAAAGGGTATCATGGGAAAAAACAAAACATGAACCCTTGGAATTCGTATCAAATATATTCACTAAACCCAAAAAAGATGGTGGATGTCGCATCATCATTGACTTAACTTCACTAAATATGTTTGTTAAGTATATACATTTCAAAATGGAAACGGTTGTTACTGCCAAACAACTAATTTCCAAAGGATACTTCATGGCAAGCATTGATCTTAAAGATGTTTACTATTTAGTACCATTCACTAGGATCATCGCAGATACCTGAAATTTACCTGGATGGGGCAGCTATGGCAGTTTAAAGCATTACCCCATGGGTTCACATCAGCCCAAGATTATTCACCAAGATACTAAAACCAGCTCTGGCAATATTCAGAAGACAAAAACAAAGATATGTCATGGCACATCTTGATGATATCTTAAATAGTAGGCAAGACCATGGAATTGACTATGTTAGCTGTATCAGCTACCAAACAGTTATTCGAAACCCTGGGATTGTCTTACATCCAGATAAATCTAAGTTGAAGCCATCCACAATCATGGACTACTTGGGCTTCACAATTAATTCAGTCTATGTGACAGTAACATTGCCAAGAGAGAAAACAGTTGAATTGGCACAATCATGCAACAATTTAATGGTCAACGAACTACCAACTATTCGACAAGTAACAGAGTAATTGGGAAAATGGTAGCAGCATTTCCGGCTACACAATTCGGACCTTTGCACTGTCAAAACTTACACAGAGAAAAGGTACAGGCACCAAAACGACATCCAGGTCATTATGATCGTGTCATGAAGTTACCCACTGAAGCAATATCAGAACTACAGTGGTGGTCAAAAAACGTTTGACATAGTTTTCAGCCCTATTATAATCACTAACCCTATGTTAGTTATCTAAACGGATGCCAATGCTCAAGGCTGGGGAGCAACTAACTCTATATCCAGCACAGGTAGTAGATGGACTAACCCAGAGTCATCATTACCACTTACACTGGGCATTAATTATCTAGAGATGTTGGGTGACTTTAATGGTTTAAAAGCATATGCACATATATGCATCATTTGCACGTACGGTTACAAATAGATAATACTATGGTGGTGGCCTACATTAACCATATGGGCGGCATAAAATCGGTATCATGCGACAAGTTGGTCAACACAATTTGGCAATGGTGTGTCGAAAGACACATTTGGCTATCAGCAACTTACCTACCAGGTAAGCTACATACAGTGGCAGACACCAGGTCACGTTAATTTAATGACAACATCGAATGGATGTTAAACCCCAAAACATTTGCAAAAGTTATCAAGCAATATGGCACACCAGATATCGATTTATTTGCATCAAGGCTAAATCACCAGGTACCTATGTATGTCGCTTGGGAACCAGACCCTGAGGCAGCAGTGGTAGATGCGTTCACGCTGGATTGGGGAAATTCTTCTTCTAAGCATTTCCTCCCTTCTGCCTCATCAGTCGGGGACTATGCACAATACAAATGGACTCTGCTTCAGGCATTTTGATAGTACCCGACTGGCCTACGCAGCCATGGTTTTCAATACTTCATGACATGGTTGTTGAAACTCCAATGGTATTCCCCAGTGACCCAGAGTTATTAACACCCAGTGTCGGGCACAAGCCACCCGTGCCATGAAAAAATCAAACTCCTGGGTTGCAGGTTCTGTACAAACCACTTCTGGGACTGGGATTATCAGAACAAACCGTCGACACCATGTCAGCATCCCTCCGAACATCCACTAAAAAACAGTACTTGTCCAGCATCACGTGACTCCGAAGTAAAATAGTAAGATTAAACGAGAACTTACCAGTTTGAAGTTTGATCTGTATTTTATGAGGAGTTATGATGAGGGATTACGTGCCCTCCGCTCCCACCCTCAATAATATGGGTCAAACTGATAAACTGATGTCTCCTTTTCTTTACTATGTTTACTTCAATAACTGTGTCTATCTGTGATTCCACACCGCTGCTTTGAAGTATGCCGTGCATGCGTGCTGAGCGGGCTCTTCACGTAATTCCTCATCGTAACTCCTCATAAAATACAGAAACTTCAAACTGGTAAGTTCTCGTTTAATCTTACTATTTTAAATGAGCTGCCTGTTTTAAAGGGGAACAATTAGTTATTTTGGGATAAGTTAGATGAAGTAAAGGAGGCTCATAGGCTTACTAATGATAATATTAATTAGATAGTAAAGATAAAAGAAACAACTGCAGTGTGGGCGACTGTCACAGAATGCCCAAGACAGGTCTTGGGTCACACAACAGGGTTTACCTAATTACTGGAAGTTGAACTTGTTAAGGCAGTTTTTAAAAAATGGTCCCTGAAGAGTCACACCAAAGTGGGTTTGGATAACCTTGGTAAACCGGAGCCAAGCAACGTAGAAGACTATGCAGAAAGAAAGGGTGACTTCAAACTGGCTGTTAGTAAGGATGTTAGGTTAGACAACCACACCTCCTCAATCCTCATCCTGAACACCAGTGTTTTACAGCGCTGTGTGCTGAGTCCTCTCCTCTACTCCCTCTTCACCTACGACTGCACACCTGTACATGGTTCCAACACCATTATCAAGTTTGCAGATGACACAATGGTGATTGGCCTCGTCAGTGACAACGATGAGTCGGCGTACAGGAAGGAGGTCCAGCTCCTAGCAGCATGGTGCGCTGACAACAACCTGGACCTTAACACCAAGAAGACCAAGAAGCTCATTGGGGACTACAGAAAGACTAAAGGTGGCACACACATCCCCATCCATATCAATGGGATGGAAGTGGAGCGTGTTGCCAGTTTAAAGTTTCTGGGTGTCAACATCTCTGAAGACCTCTCTTGGACTCACAATAACTCAACTCTGGTGAAGAAGGCTCACCAGCGTCTCTTCATCCTGAGGAGACTAAAGAAGGTCCATCTGTCTCCTCAGATTCTGGTGAACTTCTACCACTGCACCATCAAGAGCATCCTAACTAACTGTATCACAGTATGGTATGGCCACTGCTCTGTCTCCGACCGAAAAGCACTGCAGAGGGTGGTGAAAATTGCCCAACACATCACCGGTTCCTCACTCCCCTCCATTGAGACTGTCCAGAGCTAACGATGTCTGTGAAGGGCGCGCAGCAACGTCAAGGACTGCTCTCACCCCAACCACAGACTGTTTACCCTCCTCCGATCTGGGAGGCGCTACAGGTCTCTCCGTTTCCGGACCAGCAGGTTCAGGAACAGCTTCTTCCCTGCGGCTGTCACCCTACTTAACTCTGCACCTTGGTGATTACCAACCAACCAACCCCCCCCCCCCTTGGGCACTCCACACACTCCTTCCCCCAGTGACTGATCTCCTCCCCCCCCCCGAACATTGCACTGCTGCTACTGTATATATATATAGTATATATATATATATTTATATTCTACTGTTTATACTGCTCTACACTACTCCTTAAACTGCAGCTATTATATATATATATTCTACATACTGTATATATCCATCCACAATGTACTTAATGCTTTCTGCACTAATACCTCTGTCTATACTGCATATATCCCACCCAGTGTATCCATACTACAATGTCCCACTGTACATATATTTCCCACCTATAGTGTACCCTTATCTATAGACTACTGTATACATCTTACTCTTACTGCCTATGCTGCTCTACTGCACTTTCTTAGATATTATTCCACTACATGCACTGTTTTTGCACTTCTGGTTAGATGCTAATGGGTAGTTTACACGGGGCGACTTGACGCAAGATGTAGCCAGAGTGGAGTGGTCGTGGTCTAGCACGATATCACACGATATAACGGGGGTAGAGTAAAGAGTTCCCACGGTACTCGGCAATTCTGTCATTTGTGCGAGTGACTTGTCCGTCTCCCGATCTTTCCCGAATGAAAATCGTGGACTGTAGTGTAGTTAATCACGTGGCACAAATGATGTTACTTTGTTGTCACACACTCTATTCGTTTTTTTCACCCGAGCTCTTTAATGAGCTGAAGAATAATCTGTGTTTTTTTAGACAAATGTTGTTTGGTGTGATGCACCTTCTCTCAATATGTGCAAGAAGTCGTCTTTTTATTTTGTCAAATATGAATAAAGACTGTATCTCACATTGACCGTGATTATTGTGTTATTTTATGATCTACTGAGAGGTGAAACTTTCAGTCTGAAGAAACTTTCAGCCCGAAATGCCACCCGTTCATTCTCTCCAGAGATGCTGCCTGTCCCGCTGAGTTGCTCCAAGCAACTGGTGTCTATCTTCAAAGGACTGACCAGGACTGCCTCTCTCTCTCTCTCTCTCTCTCTCTCTCTCTCTCTCCCCCTCCCTCTCTCTCTCTCACACAGGCATGAATGGATGAAGTCCGCGGGCCAGACAGCATCTACGGAGAGAAATGGACAGACGACCCATTCTTCAGGCTGCCTTATGTCTCTCCCCCCCCCCCCCTCACCCCAACTCCCCCACCACACACAACGCGAATGCTGGAGAAACTCAGCGGGTGCAGCGGTGCCGAAACGTTGTCTATTTCCTTCGTTCCATAGATGTTGCTGCACCGCTGAGTTTCTCCAGCATTTCTACTCTGTAGATGCTGCCTGGCCCGCGGAGTTCATCCATTTCACGCCTGTGTGAGAGGGAGGGAGGGAGAGAGAGAGAGAGAGAGAGAGAGAGACAGTCCTGGTCAGTCCTTTGAAGATAGACACCAGTTGCTTGGAGCAACTCAGCGGGACAGGCAGCATCTCTGGAGAGAAGGAACGGGTGGCGTTTCGGGTCGAGAGCCTTCTTCACACTCTCCCTCCCTCACTCTCACACAGGCAATGAATGGAGGAACTCCACGGGCCAGGCAGCATTTTCCGTTCCTTCTCTCCAGAGATGCGGCCCCGTCCTGCCGCTGAGTTGCTCCAAGCAACTGGTGATATCTTCAAAGGAACCAGGAACTGCCTCGCTCTCTCTCTCTCTTCTCGTCTGTCCATTTCTCTCTGTAGATGCTGCCTGGGGCCCGCGGAGTTCATCCATTCACGCCTGTGTAGAGGGAGGCAGAGAGAGAGAGAGAGAGAGAGAGAGACGCAACACACAAGGTGGATGCAAAAATCTTACCTGCCTGTTTTCAGTGACAGACACCCACCGCCAGTAAATGAAGACACCCCCATCTTTCAGACAAAAAGAGACACACTGACATTAATGAAATGCTTAGCTAGTTTTATTAGATTTGTATGTAAATAGCAAACTGGCTGGATTCACTCTATCCAACTTCCGGGTTCACCGTTGGCAGGAGTTCCCACGGTGACCGCAAGAGTTACTACGGATATCGCACGGGACACTTCGTTCATAAAATGTTGCAATGCTCAACCACAAGTGCACAAGACACTCTTGGACAAATTCAAACATGTTTGAATTTTCTCCCGAGTACCCAAGGTACACGATTAACTGCCGTTAGCGCCACGGTGGTCCACGAATGCCGTATTGTTACCGCACGAGGTTCCCACGATGTCAAACTCTGGTTACCTCTTGCGTCAAGTCGCACCGTGAAAAGGGGGTTTAACTGCATTTCGTCGTCTCTACACTTGTACTCTGCACAATGACAATAAAGTTGAATCTAATCTAATCTATTACCATCACATTTAGGTAATACGGTTGGACATTCTGGAATGGTGCTCTACATCTACAAGGGAATTATTTCAGTATTTGTTAAGGGAGCAGTTACTGGGAAAAGGGATAAAAACCACATAGAATTTGAAGATTTGTAGGATATGCTGCAGAGCTTTCCACAGTTAATATGATTGATGTAGCAGGACTTTGTGAACAATTCAAACAGCTGAGAGAGAAGATAGAGATGATACAGGGAATCACAGCAACTATTTAAAGATGGCGAGGCATTGAGTAAAGCAGAGGGGGAAGTAGTGAAAGTATTTCTTAAGGAGGTGAAAATATTCAAACCATACGAGGGGAGAATAAATAGAATTTTAGAGTGAGTACTATCTATCAGGAAGAACACAGGGAACAGGTGTGGGGTGTTTATTCCACTGTTTAATGTCTCAGGTACAGGGTAGCATTATGATGTTGGCCAACCACTTAGTCTCTGGTATCGTCTAACCATTTTTGGTCCAGTTGCCTTCTTTATACTGATTGTGGTGTTGGGGGAGGGGGGGAAAGCTGGAGGAAAAGTGGACTCAGGCCAAAGCGTGGGAAGAGATAGGTGGATATAGGTGAGGTAGATTGTCCGACCAGCTTTAATAGGAAGGCCAAAGGCCAGAGATTAAAAGACAAAAAATGTGAGATAATGTACGACTGAGGTTGAGGGGGATCTAAAGCAGAACTGTGGGATATAGAGGAGACACGTGTTCCTTCACAGGAGATAGACTATCAACTGACGTCTATTACAAACCTACTGACTCCCACAGTTATTTGGACTACATTTCTTTACACTCTGCCTCTTGCAAGGACTTCTATCATAGATGAGGCCCTCATACATGTCTTCTCAGTATCCTATAGTTCTGCTCCCCCCAGTTGCAACAGGGACGGAGTCCCTTTAGTCCTCGCCTTTCACTCCATCAGCCGTCGCATACAACCATTCTCTGGCATTTTCATCACTTCCAATGGGGTCCCAGCACATCACATCTTTTCATCGCCACCCTTTTCCGCTTTCCACTGAGACCGTTTCCTCTGCAACTCTCTAGTTTACTCATCCCTTCCCACCCAAACCACCTCTTCCCTAGGTACCTTCCCCTGCAACCGCAGATGATATAACATATAACATAACATATAACATATAACAATTACAGCAGATGTAACACCTGTCCTTATACCACGTCCCTCTGCTCCATCCAGAGACCACAACATTATTTTCAGGTGAAGCAGAGGTTCACTTGCACCTCCTCCAACCTCATCTACTGTATCCGGTGCTCCCGGTGTGGGCTTCTATATGTCGGCAAGAACAAACATAGGCTCGGTGATCATTTCACTGAACATTTACACTCAGTCTGCCTTGGCCTACTCGATCTCCCATTTGCCAAACAGTTTTTCTCCCCTCCCCATTCCCATACTGACCTTTCTGTCCTGGGCATCCTCCACTATCAGAGTGAGGTCATATTCAAATTGGCGGAACAGCACCTCATATTTTGCTTAGGCAGCTTACAACTCAACAGTACAGTGTTTCCACTTTGAAGGAAATTACTCGAAATTCGGGAAATTCGGGTTATCTTCGGGTAATTTTAGGGAAATTAAATTTCGGAAAATTTCCCGGCCCAGTAAGCCTTCCCCAACAGCGCATGTGGGACTGCCGCCCCAACTGCGCATGCGTGGATACCGGGCCCACTGCGCGGAGAGACGCCAAAGGGTCCAATCAGGCCTGCGGGATGATTTGCAGAAAAAAGTATTTACCTGTATATTTATGACCACCTGCGCAATTGGGGGAGGCCCATCAGCTGCGTCACAATTGCAAATGGCGCCGGTGACGCTGTAGGGACGCTGTCTCCCTGTGCATGCGCAGTGGGCCGAGTATCCGCACATGCGCAGTTGGGGCGGCAGTTGCACGTGCACAGTTGAGGAAAGCTTACCGGGCCGGGAAATACCATCAAATTCCAGGTAATTTGGAATTCTATTTCAGGAAAAAAAAGATTGAGGTGTGAAAGCACTGCAACAGTATGAATGTTGATTGCTCTAATTTCCAGTAACTCCTGCTTTCCTTTCCCACTTCTTTCCCCCTCCTCCATCCTACTCATCCCACCAGTCCCACTGTTCGCATCCCTGTATCCTTGTCATTAGCACATCTTTCCCAGCCAACAATGGGCCATTATGGACTCCACTCTTCTCAAGGTCATCTGTTGCTGTTCTGTTCTGGCCTCTTTCAGTCTAAAAAAGGGTTCTGACTCAAAACATCACCTATTCCTTTTCTCCAGAGATGCTGCCTGACCCGCTGAGTTACTCCAACAGTTTGTGTCTATTTATAGTGCGAGGGTGCTTGGTACACCCTATCTAGATGAGGAAGCCAGTTTTTCAGCAGTGTGTTATGTGTGAAAGTTCTGTGTCAATGTCCAGTATCTTTTGTCTGTTAGTTACATTCAGTATTTAGTCTTTTTAGTTGCAACTCCATCGTTTATTTGTTTTGTTCGTTATGATACAAGATACATTTATTTGTCACATGTGCCAGTTGGCACAGTGAAATGTGATCATATTATGATATCTTCGGTTATTGGTTAAGGTCTGCAAATATTTAATGCTTTGCTCTGATGCCATATAACCATTGTGCCTGAGTATCAAGTTTTAAATGCTTCTTCTGGACTCAGCGAATCATTGAGAATTTAGTGATCCTACACTATTTGATAAATATCTGTTGGCCAGCGCAACAGGGAGAAGTCATCTGCGGTTCTTCAAAGTAATACTGTACACTCAAATAAACATATTGACCCCTTATGAAAGGAAGCACCTCCAAAGATTTATCTCGTTCTCCCTTTGCATTAACCACTTAGCTGATTGACAAAACAGCTTAGACTTTGACGTCTACATAATGGAATAACATGTTACTATCTTCTGCTCTCAAGTGTGAAGGTAAATGGTAATGAAGTTTAATGAATCAAACAAGGTGTCATTTGGGAAACCATTAAATGGCTTCAGCTGTTAGATTCAACTTTTACAATTAAATACATCATTACAATATGTGAGTTAGGGAATGTATTTTTATAGCTCTTGTGTTGATGGAAATGGCACATTGTTTACATTTTTCTGCAAAGAGCTCTTTAACAGCAAATTCAGCCTTTGAAAGTAGTGAATGGATGCGATCTTGCTGGCCCTCCACTCCGCTCTGGACCACTTGGACAACAAAAATTTATATGTCAGGCTGTTATTCATTGATTACAGCACGGCATTTAATACAATCATCTCCTCCAAGCTGGTTATCAAACTCTCAGAACTGGGTCTCTGCTCATCCCTCTGCAATTGGATCCTCGACTTCCTCATTCACAGACCACAGACTGTTCGAATTGGTGGAAAAGTGTCAGCCTCGATAACAATCAACACTGGAGCATCTCAAGGCTGCGTGCTCAGCCACCTGCTGTACTCACTCTATACTCATGACTGCTTAGCTGGTCATAGTGTGAACACCATCATCAAGTTCGCTGACTACACCACTGTTGTGGGACGTATCACTGATGGGGACGAGTCAGAGTATAGAAGTGAGATCGACCGACTGACCAAATGGTGCCAGCACAATAACCTGGCCCTCAACACCAGCAAAACCAAGGAACTGATTGTGGACTTTGGAAGGGGTAGGATGGGGACCCACAGTCCCGTTTATATCAACGGGTCGATGGTGGAAAGGGTCAAGAGTTTCAAATTCCTGGGCGTGCACATCTCTGAAGATCTCTCCTGGTCCAAGAACACTGATGCTATCATAAAGAAAGCACATCAGCGCCTCTACTTCCTGAGAAGATTACGGAGAGTCGTTATGTCAAGGAGGTCTCTCTCTAACTTATACAGGTGCACAGTAGAGAGCATGCTGACCAGTTGCATCGTGGCTTGGTTCGGCAACTTGAGTGCCCAAGAGCGAAAAAGACTACAAAAAGTAGTATACACTGCCCAGCCCATCATCGGCTCTGACCTCCCTACCATCGAGGGGATCTATCGCAGTCGCTGCCTCAAAAAGGCTGGCAGCATCATCAAGGACCCACATCATCCTGGCCACACACTCATCTCCCTGCTATCTTCAGGTAGAAGATACAGGAGCCTGAAGACTGCAACATTCAGGTTCAGAAACAGCTGCTTCCCCACAGCCATCAGGCTATTGAACTAAACTCAAACAAAACTCTGAACATTAATAGCCCAATTATCAGTTTATTTGTACTTTAGCTGTTTTATTTATTCATGTGTGTATATATTTATACAATGATATATGAACACACTGATCTGTTCTGTATTCATGCCTTCTTTATTCTGTTGTGCTGAAGCAAAGTAAGAATTTCATTGTGCTATCTGGGACACATGACAGTAAACTCTCTTGAATCTTCAATCTAAACCTCATCTTCATAATTCCCCCTAATTCTGCATCTATTTCAGCTCATCTCTGTAGCAACCTTTGCCCATGCCTTTGTTTAGTCAGGACTGCCACCACAATGCACTTCTGGGCAGTATTCCTTTATGCAGTTTACGTCAAACAAAGCTCTGTTTTCCATTCCCAAATTAATTCCAAGCCCCAAATTCCCGACCTCTACTGACTCATCAAAATTCTTAGCTGTTTTCAACACCAAACAGATGACATCTGTTGTCGCGGATTGAAGTTTGTGATAGACAGGTGACAGTCTTCCGAGTGTTAGTTGGAGGAAATTTCTGGCAAACTCCATTCCTGAGCAAATGACCACATCTTTGTGGCAACTTCCTGTTTCAGCCTACTGTGTCACAGGGTAGGAATTCCAAGAATTTAATGATGGAAATGCAATGAATTTCCAAATCAGTATGATATAGGTTTCAAGGTGACTTTATTGTCACATGTATCAATTAACGTACAATGAAATTCAAATTACCTTACAGCCATACTAAAAAAGCAACAAGGCACATAACTACATAAAAGTTAACAGAAACATCCACCACAGTGGATTCCCCCATTGTGATGGAAGGCAATAAAGTCCATTCTTCTTCTTCCCCTTTTACTCTCCCGCAGTCAGGGGAGTCGAACCATCCGCAGTCGGGGCAATCGAAGCTCCCACAACCGGCGGACGAAGCCCCCGCATCGGGGTGACTGATGCTCCTGCGGCTTGGGGTTTCCGAATTCGGTCTCTAACCAGAGACCACGAGCTCCACAATGTTAAAGTATGTGGTGTAAAAGAGAACATGCAGACAGTAACTTTCTAAGCACATGCTGTCCTTGTCATTCAAAATGGCAGAGTCATCGAGTCATTCAGCATGGAAACAGGCCCTTCAACTCAACTTGTCCAAGACAACTAAGATGCCCAATCTACACTAAACCCACCTGCCCACGTTTGGCCCATGTCCCTCTAAGTCTTTTCTATCCATATTTCTGTCCAAATGTATTTAAAATATTGATATTGTACTTTTCCTCTGGCAGCTTGTTCCATATACCCACCGCTATCTTTGTGAAAAAGTTATTTCTTAGGTTCCTATTAAATCTTTCCCCTCATACCTTAAAACTATGACTTCCAGTTCTTGATTCCCCTACTCCGAGTAAAAGACTGTGTGCATTCACCCAATCAATTACCTTCATCATTTTATACACATCTATAAGATCACCCCTCGGCCTCCTGTCTTAGCCTGCTTAACCCCCCCCATAGCTCAGACCCTTGAGTCCTCATAAATCTCTGATATCTGAGATCCTCTACACTGTTTCCAGATTAATGATGTCCTTTCTCTAGCAGATTGATCAAGTCTAAACACAATACTTTAAATGCGGCCTCACCAATGTCATAGTTATACAGATATGCTGTTGTATAGCTATGGCATGTAGTTGGTGTGCATTTTATTAATGGTACACCCAGCTATTGCCCATAGCCATGGAATATCAGTTCAGCAGATTGCGTTGTTATAGATGCTGTTAAGCTTCTCAAATGCTGTTCGAGCCAAACTCAACCAGGTTTATTGGTAGAGCTAATAGGACTTGATGTTTCAATCCCTGTAGTTAGTCAGCACTCTTGCTATTTGCAGTGGGATTGGCGTGGTGAAGGATAGGGTAGGTACATCATCGGGGTCATCATGAGGGCACCCTCCTTCTTTGATGTTTCATTGATAAGCCCACAATGTCTCCAGAGGGCTCAACGGTTGATACCTGGCGTCCCAGTTACACCCTCCTCAATTCCATACCCTCCTGTCTTCATCTTGCAGCCCAATTGTTATCTTTCCTTTTGATCCAAAGCCAATTGCAGCTTTTTTCTGCAGAATTTGATAATGACTTGATTGCTTGTTGGAGGGAGAGACTCCTCACTCCCATTTTCTTTAATAAACTGGTCGTAGATGTAACAGCAAATCCCCTGCATCTTTGATCCTTGGCTTGACCTTTGACAATGGAGATGCGTCTGCACTTGCTGGGTTTAATCTTCATCCTTGTCCATGTGATGTTTTGATGAAGTTTTTCCAGAATTCTCTTGGTGCAGGTGCAGTTGTCATTAGTGTTGTTATTATCAGCCATTAAGGCTTATATATGTAGCGAACGCTGACCACACTGTAGCCGTTTTCCTCCCACAACCCATGTTGATGCTCTGATAATGAGCTCCATTGCCAAGGTGAAGGTCAATGGGGAGATGGTGCACCCCGCCATGATGCCTACTTCTAGTGGTTGCCACGCTGTGGAAAAGTCTGTTGTGAGACAAAATTTCAGATCCTGGAAGTAATTTTTTTTAGCAGATTTGGTATTGCAGGCACCTGAAAGAATTCAAAAGCAGTCCACAGTAGTGAATGAGGAACTGATCCATAGGCTTTGGCCAGATCGAGGAACAAGTCATTGATGCCATATGACAACAAGTCATTGATGCCATATGACTATGGTATGTTCAAGGCACCCCAAGAAGCCTGCTACGCCAGCCTTTTGGATCGACATACCAATGAAATGATTTTGTTTCAGATACTTTGTAAGTCTTTTCACCACCACACTGAAAAAGATCTTGCCTTCTATGATAAGAAGGTTTATTTGCCGAAACTGTTCAATAGTGGACAATTTTTTTTCTTTTTGGATCAGCACTCCCCCCGCTCTTCGCCAGGCTTTGGGGATAACTTTCTTTCCCACACAACCCTCATGTTCCTCCAGAGGAATTTCAGAATATCCTCAAGTTCAAGTTCAAATGAGTTTATTGTCATGTGTCCCTGTATAGGACAATGAAATTCTTGCTTTGCTTAAGCACACAGTAAAGAGTAGGCATTTACTACAAACAGATAAATGTGTCCATATACCCTGATCTAAATATATACACACATGAATAAATAACTGGTAAAGTGCAAATAACAGAAAGTGGTTGTTAATAATCAGAGTTTTGTCTGAGCCAGGTTTAATAGCCTGATGGCTGAGGGGAAGTAACTATTCCTGAACCTGGTTGTTGCAGTCTTCAGGCTCCTGTACCTTCTACCTGAAGGTAGCAGGGAGATGAATGTGTGGCCAGGATGGTGTGGGTCTTTGATGATTCTGCCAGCCTTTTTGAGGCAGCGACTGCGATAAATCCCCTCGATGGAAGGAAGGTCAGAGCCGATGATGGACTGGGCAGTGTTTACTACTTTTTGTAGTTTTTTCCTCTCCAGGGCGCTCAAATTGCCGAACCAAGCCACGATGCAACCGGTCAGCATGCTCTCGACTGTGCACCTGTAGAAGTTAGAGAGAGTCCTCCTTGACAATCCGACTCTCCGTAATCTTCTCAGGAAGTAGAGGCGCTGATGTGCTTTTTTGATAATTGCGTTAGTGTTCTCAGACCAGGAAAGATCTTCAGAGATGTGCACGCCCAGGAATTTGAAGTTCTTGACCCTTTCAACCATATAAATGGGGCTGTGGGTCCCCCTCCTACTCCTTCCAAAGTTCACAATCAGTTCCTTGGTTTTGCTGGTGTTGAGGGCCAGGTTATTGCGCTGGCACCATATGGACAGTAGCTCGATCTCTCTTCTATATTCTGACTCATCCCCATCAGTGATACGCCCCACAATAGTGGTGTCGTCAGCGAACTTGATGATGGAGTTCGCACGGTGGTTTGCTACGCAGTCATGGGTATAAAGAGTGTACAGCAGGGGGCTGAGCACGCAGCCTTGAGGTGCTCCCATGCTGATTGTTATCGAGGCTGACACATTTCCACCAATACGAACAGACTGTGGTCTGTGGACGAGGAAGTCGAGGATCCAGTTGCAGAGGGATGCACAGAGACCCAGTTCTGCGAGTTTGGTAACCAGTTTGGAGGGGATGATTGTGTTGAATGTGGAGCTGTAATCGATGAATAACAGCCTGACATATATAAGTTTTGTTGTCCAGTGTCCAGAGCGGAGTGGAGGGCCAGCGAGATCGCATCCACCATTGATCTGTTGTGGCGGTAAGCGAACTGCAGTGGGTCCAGGTTTTTGTCGAGGTAGGAGTTGATTTGCTCCATGATCAACCTCTCAAAGCACTTCATCACCACAGACGTTAGTGCCACTGGTCGATAGTCGTTGAGGCACGTCACCTTGCTCTTCTTGGGCACCGGTATAATTGATGCCCTTTTAAAGCAGGTGGGGACCTCAGACCTCAGAAGTGAGAGTTTGAAAATGTCCGTAAAAACTCCCACCAGTTGGTCCGCACAGGTTTTTAGAATACGACCGGGTATACCATCAGGACCAGGTGCTTTTCAGGGGTTCACTCCACTGAAGGATTTCCTGACGTCGGCCTCTGTGACTGAGACTGAAATACTATCACAGCGAATGGGGGATCGGGAAGGCACATCAGTGTTCTCCCTGTCAAAGCGTGCGTAAAACGCATTGAGCTCGTCAGGGAATGATGTTACACCGGCATTCGAGCTGCCTCCTGGTTTTGCCTTGTAGGAGGTGATTGCATTCAGACCCTGCCACAGCTGCCGAACATCTGTCTCGTCCTCCAGCTTGGAGCAGAAGTCCCTTTTGGCCTTTTTGATGGCCTTACCCAGATCGTATCTGGTCTTCATGTAGGCCACTGTATCATTGGAGGTGAATACCCTGTGTCTGGACTTCAGGAGAGTGCAGATCTCAAAGTTCATCCAAGGTTTCTAATTGGGAAACACTCGGAAGGTTTTTGTAGGGATGCAGTCTTCCACACATTTCTTTATGAAGTCTGCAACGACTGTGGCATATTCGTTCAAGTCCGTTGCTGAGTCCTTGAACATTGCCCAGTCTACAGACTGCAAACAGTCCTGTAGTTGTTCTTCTCGTGGATAGCACATACAGTGAGTTGGTCACACCGCAGGTAAAAGGTAAGAGGGCAGAAAGGGAACGGGTGGCCAATAGTCAGCGCAGCAGTAGGCAGGTAGTGCAGGAGTCCCCTGCGGTCATCTCCCTCCTAAACAGGTATACCATTTTGGAAACTGTTGAGGGAGATTGCTCATCAGGGGAAGGCAGCAGCAGCCAAGTTCATGGCACCATGGGTGGCTCTGCGGCACATGAGGGGGGAAAAAGAGTGGAAGGGCAATAGTAATAGGGGATTCAATTGTCAGGGGAATAGATAGGCGTTTCTGCGGCCGCAAAAGAGACTCCAGGATGGTATGTTGCCTCCCTGGTGCAAGGGTCAGGGATGTCACTGAACGGTTGCAGAACATTCTGGAGGGGGAGGGTGAACAGCCAGTTGTCGTGGTGCATATTGGCACCAACGATATAGGTAAAAAAAGGATGAGGTCCTACAGGAGCTAGGAGATAAGCTTAAAAGTAGGACCTCAAAGGTAATAATCTCTGGATTACTACCAGTACCACGGGCCAGTCAGAGCAGAAATAGGAGGATATTGCAGATGAATACGTGGCTTGAAAAATGGTGCAAGGGGGAGGGATTCAAATTTTTAGGGCATTGGAACCAGTTCTGGGGGAGGTGGGACCAGTACAAACAGGACGGTCTGCACCTGGGCTGGAATGGAACCAATGTCCTTGGGGGAGTGTTTGCTAGTGCTGTCGGGGAGGATTTAAACAAATGTGGCAGGGGGATGGGTACAAGAGCAGAGGGGCAGGGGGGTGTAAAATGAGGGTAGAAACAATAGGTAACAAGGTGAAAAGTAAAAGTGGCAGGCAGCCAAAACCAGGGCAAAAATCAAAAAGGGCCACTTTTCAACATAATTGTATAAGGGGTAAGAGCGTTGTAAAAACAAGCCTGAAGGCTTTGTGTCTCAATGCAAGGAGTATTCGTAATAAGGTGGATGAGTTGAACGTGCAGATAGCCATTAATGATTATGATATAGTTGGGATCACGGAGACATGGCTCCAGGGTGACCAAGGCTGGGAGCTGAACATCCAGGGATATTCAATATTCAGGAGGGATAGAGAGAAAGGAAAAGGAGGTGGGGTAGTGTTGCTGGTTAGAGAGGAGATTAACGCAATGGAAAGGAAGGACATTAGTTTGGAGGATGTGGAATCGGTATGGGTAGAGCTGCGAAACAATAAGGGGCAGAAAACGCTGGTGGGTGTTGTGTACAGGCCACCTAACAGTAGTAGTGAAGTTGGAGATGGTATCAAACAGGAAATTAGAAATGCTTGTGACAAAGGCAAAGCAGTTATAATGGGTGACTTCAATCTACATATAGATTGGGTGAATCAAATTGGCAGGGGTGCTGAGGAAGAGGATTTCTTGGAATGTATGTGGGATAGTTATCTAAATCAACATGTAGAGGAACCAACGAGAGAGCTGGCTATTTTAGACTGGGTATTGAGTAATGAGGAAGGGTTAGTTAATAGTCTTGTTGTGCGTGGCCCTTTGGGCAAGAGTGACCATAATATGGTTGAGTTCTTCATTAGGATGGAGAGTGACATTGTTAATTCAGAAACAATGGTTTTGAACTTAAAGAAAAATAACTTTGAGGGTAGGAGACGTGAATTGGCCAAGATTGACTGGCAATTAATTCTAAAAGAGTTGACGGTGGATATGCAATGGAAGGCATTTAAAGACTGCATGGATGAACTACAAAAATTGTTCATCCCAGTTTGGCAAAAGAATAAATCAGGGAAGGTAGTACATCCATGGATAACAAGGGAAATCAGGGATAGTATCAAAGCAAAGGATGATGCGTACAAACTAGCCAGAAAAAGCAGCATACCGGAGAACTGGGAGAAATTCAGAGACCAGCAGAGGAGGACGAAGGGCTTAATTAGGAAAGGAAAAATGGATTATGAAAGAAAACTAGCAGGGAACATAAAAACTGACTGCAAAAGTTTTTATAGATATGTGAAAAGAAAGAGATTAGTTAAAACAAATGTAGGTCCCTTGCAGTCAGAAACAGGTGAGTTGATCATGGGGAACCAGGATATGGCGGACCAATTGAATAACTACTTTGGTTCCGTCTTCACTAAGGAAGACATAAATGATCTGCCAGAAATAGCAGGGGCCCGCGGGTCAAAGGAGGTGGAGGAATTGAGTGAAATCCAGGTTAGTCGGGAAGTGGTGTTGGGTAAATTGAATGGATTAAAGGCCGATAAATCCCCAGGGCCAGATAGGCTGCATCCCAGAGTACTTAAGGAAGTAGCTCCAGAAATAGTGGTTGCATTAGTAATAATCTTTCAAAACTCTTTAGATTCTGGAGTAGTTCCAGAGGATTGGCGGGTAGCAAACGTAACCCCACTTTTTAAGAAGGGAGGGAGAGAGAAAACGGGGAATTACAGACCAGTTAGTCTAACATCGGTAGTGGGGAAACTGCTAGAGTCAGTTATTAAAGATGGGATAGCAGCACATTTGGAAAGTGGTGAAATCATTGGACAAAGTCAGCATGGATTTATGAAAGGTAAATCATGTCTGACGAATCTTATAGAATTTTTCGAGAATGTAACTAGTAGCGTGGATAGGGGAGAACCAGTGGATGTGGTGTATCTGGACTTCCAGAAGGCTTTCGACAAGGTCCCACATAAGAGATTAGTATACAAACTTAAAGCACATGGCATTGGGGGTTCAGTATTAATGTGGATAGAGAACTGGCTGGCAAACAGGAAGCAAAGAGTAGGAGTAAACGGGTCCTTTTCACAATGGCAGGCAGTGACTAGTGGGGTACCGCAAGGATCAGTACTGGGACCCCAGCTATTTACAATATATATTAATGATCTGGATGAGGGAATTGAAGGCAATATCTCCAAGTTTGCGGATGACACTAAGCTGGGGGCAGTGTTAGGTGTGAGGAGGATGCTAGGAGACTGCAAGGTGACTTGGATAGGCTGGGTGAGTGGGAAAATGTTTGGCAGATGCAGTATAATGTGGATAAATGTGAGGTTATCCATTTTGGTGGCAAAAACGGGAAAGCAGATTATTATCTAAATGGTGGCCGATTGGGAAAGGGGGAGATACAGCGAGACCTGGGTGTCATGGTACACCAGTCATTGAAGGTAGGCATGCAGGTGCAGCAGGCAGTAAAGAAAGCAAATGGTATGTTGGCTTTCATAGCAAGAGGATTTGAGTATAGGAGCAGGGAGGTTCAACTGCAGTTGTACAGGGTCTTGGTGAGACCACACCTGGAGTATTGCGTGCAGTTTTTGGTCTCCAAATCTGAGGAAAGGACATTATGCCATAGAGGGAGTGCAGAGAAGGTTCACCAGACTGATTCCTGGGATGTCAGGACTGTCTTATGAAGAAAGATCTGGATAGACTTGGTTTATACTCTCTAGAATTTAGGAGATTGAGAGGGGATCTTATAGAAACTTACAAAATTCTTAAGGGGTTGGACAGGCTAGATGCAGGAAGATTGTTCCCGATGTTGGGGAAGTCCAGGACAAGGGGTCACAGCTTAAGGATAAGGGGGAAATCCTTTAGAACCGAGATGAGGAGAACTTTTTTTCACACAGAGAGTGGTGAATCTCTGGAACTCTCTGCCACAGAGGGTATTGAGGCCAGTTCATTGGCTATATTTAAGAGGGAGTTAGATGTGGCCCTTGTGGCCAAGGGGATCAGAGGGTTTTATGGAGAGATGCAAGGCAGGTACGGGATACTGAGTTGGATGATCAGCCATGATCATATTGAATGGTGGTGCAGGCTCGAAGGGCCGAATGGCCTACTCCTGCACCTAGTTTCTATGTTTCTGCCCCCCCCGCCCGTCCAGCTCTGTACAGTCCTCACTTCTGGGGGTGCGCTCTTCAATTGCTGCCTGTAGGCAGAAAGAAGCAGCACCGCAGTATGGTTGGATTTACCGAAGTGAGAGCGAGGGATAGAACGATAGGCATTCTTGATGGTGGTGTAGCAGTGGTCGAGGGTGTTATGTCCTCTGGTGCAGCAGGAGACATGTTGGTGGAAGTTGGGGAGTAATTTCTTGAGGTTCGCCTTATTGAAGTCCCCAGCAATGGTGGTAAATGCCTCGGGGTAAGACGTCTGGTGTTTGTTGACCACGGCGTGCAGCTCCTCCAGTGCCAGACGTATGACTGCCTGCGGTGGGATGTAGACCGCGGTCAGGATAATGGAGGTGAATTCTCTTGGGAGGTATAAGGGACGGCACTTCACCGCCAGATGTTCGAGGTGTGGAGAGCAGGAGTTGGACAGGACTGTCACGTCTGAACATCACGCAGAGTTGACCATGAGGCAGGGCATTCTTGTAGACACAATACGGAACACCATTAGGACCTGGTGCAGAGGCCCTTCTTGTCTTCCTCACTACTTATTTACCTCACTCAGCTTGGGAGGGCTGATGTCAAATTGATGTTGTGGGGATGAGCGGGGACAAAAATCGGTTCATCTTTGAACACATCAGTGTGGAGGGTTCTGATATGTCCTTCAACCTTTTTTGAGGCTTTCAGGGATCCACTTTTCTCTTTTGTGAAAATTCCTTTCACAAACAAAAGGATCTTTGTAGAAGTCTGTTCTTGCTTTTTCTCTTTTATTTGCATCGTTTTTTTAAATTCTCATTATTTAATCATAATGGCTTCAGTCCCAAGGATTAGGAAAACAAAAGGTGAGTCACTCACCATAGAATACTCAATTCTCTGTAACCACTGCCTGTGGCTTAAAAAAGTAAATCAATGCAACCCTGGGAAATTGCTGTTAGTGCTTCTCTGGTCTAGTTATTGTCAGTTGCTTCATCATTGATTACATTTTGACAAAAAAAACTTTTGACGAACAAACTCCCGATGTTGGGGAAGTCCAGAACCAAGGGCCACAATTTAAGAATAAGGGGTAGGCCATTTAGAACGGAGATGCGGAAAAACCTTTTTGCACCCAGAGAGTTGTGAATCTGTGGAATTCTCTGCTTCAGAAGGCACTGGAGGCCAATTCTCTGGATGCTTTCAAGAGAGAGTTAGATAGAGCTCTTGAAGAGAGCGGAGTCAAGGGATATGGGGAGAAGGCAGGAACGGGGTACTGATTGGATGATCAGCCATGATCACAGAGAATGGCAGTGCTGGTTTGATGGGCTGAATGGCCTGCTCATGCACCTATTGTCTATTGATTTTACTTCAAGTCACGAGAGTGACTACGTGAGGAACCCCACCAGAACGCATGCGTGTCATATTGCTACACGCATTGCAATGAATCACAGCAGGGGGAACGACGTTCCCCTTAGCGGCAGAATTTGAAAGCCGGGAACAGCAGGTAAGGAGACTCTGCGTTCCTTCCACACCTTACAGGTGGAGACATGGACCAGATCCACGAAGGCTGTGAAAAAGCTGGTGGGGCAGTTGCGGGCAGCCAGCAGCAGCAGCCAACATCACGCCAATCTCCCGTAATGGGAACAGCTGTGCCCGACCTCACTCCCGCACAGGCCACGGCCGGGCGGTAGAGCGAAGCAAAAAACTAACAGAGTCGTTGACGCCGATGAGAACGACTCTGAATAGCCGCGAGCGGCCAGTGCCCGTGAGCATTGGGGCCGGTTGGAGCGGCTGGGAGTGGGGAACAAGAGCAGTCGCGACGGCCAGTGCCTGTGAGCATTGGAGCCACTTGGAGCGGCTGCAGGATATGGAGCAGCCGCGAGTGGCCAGTGCCCAAGAGCATTGGAGCCAGTTGGAGCGGCTGTTGGAGCAAATATTCCAAAGTGACAGGCTCCGGGAGATGGAGACTAGTCACAGTGGGCAGCTAGTATGTCCTACAGCAGTACCTCTTGTAGGGCTGCACAGTGTTTCTCCCTCATCAGAGGGGAGTACAGGGGGTCAATTCTGGGCTGACCCTGAAGAGGGGTGCAGAACATACCCCTAGTGCACATGGGGTGCAAGAAAACCTATTGGATATGGTGTCCCAGTTTATTTAACCCGACCAAACTGGCCAAAACTGGAACCTAAAATAGCTGCAAGTATCGACTACTTGTCATTCAACCAGCTACAAGGACAGGCATTATTGGACTCCACAGCAAGACATTTACCACCAGGGAACTGCAAAACACTGAATGTTCCCAGTGTCAACCAGTGTATTTGAAAACATGTCGGAGCATCAATCAGAGCCAGGGGCATTGAAACTACAGAAAGTTCTGAAAGTCCTAACAGCGGGAATTACGGTTTTCGCCCGCACAATAAACAAAAACAACATGACACAAGATCACCAGGATGCACTGGCTTTATTTTGCAACTACCAATACGAGTAAACAGCATTAGGAAGAACTGCCATCCAACCGGCTTTAGACCCTAATTTGCAGGCCTATGCAAACCTGGAACCTCCAAACCACCAATATTACTATTTGGAGGCAACTTATCAAAACAGGTAAAAGAACTTGACAAAGAGGGTAAAACCCTGGGGCTCATTAAAGCAACGTCTAAAATCTACTTCGGCCAGAAAAAGCACCCCTACGCACCACCAGTCGGCCAAGACAAACTGGTGAAAGCTCAAAGGCCAGGAACACTCAACATCGGTCTTTTTAGGCCATGGCCCAGACCGGCCTTCCTGGGGAATGCGCTAACCCTCAACACCGACCCAACTACAGATCCAGACACCGGCGCCTCAACGTCCACAGAGGATGCCGAAAAAGTAACAAACCTACCAATAGTAACCATGGAGGTAGGTGGGTCTGGTTCCTTACGAGGTTGGTGGGAGATTACAATTCTATCTGGATGCATGGAATAAATTAACTACCGACACTTATATTTTCAGAAGTATAGGGTTATAACATAGAATTTATACAAAAACATAATCCTCCAGTTCAGCATGTACCGAACCGAATGTTCATGCTTACAGGCAAAGAAAAATCAAAAGCGCATGCTGAACTACAGTGACCTTATAAACAGGAGTAATGGAGGAAACCCAACACGAATCACAGGAATTCGAGTCCAAAATCTTTATCATAAACAAAATGGTGGTTGCCACATCATCATAGATATGACTAATTTGAATACTTTTGTACTATATATTCATTACTAGATGGAAACCTTTGTTACTGCTAAACAATTGATTCCCTAGGTTACTACATGGCAAGCATCATTTTAAAAGATGCTTACTACTCAGTACCCATTAGAGGTGACCACAGATGTTATTTGACACAATGGATCATCTGGGTTTCACCCTTAACTCAGTTCACATGTCAGTGACTTTGCTGAAAGAAAAGGTTACAGCCTTAATAGAGGCTTGCAGCAAAATCATTGACATCACAAAACCATCCATCAGACTGGTAGCAAGAATAATTGGCATTATAGTGGCTGCGTTTCCAGCCACACAAATCGGACCTTTACATTATCAAAAATTACAGAGGGCTAAAATACGAGCACTCAAAAATTATGGTGGTCATTTTGACAGACCAATGAAGCTACCAACAGAGGCCATAATGGAACTAAAATGGTGGAAAGATAACTTTGGGCATTGTTCCAATCCAATCATTATCAGCAACCCGTCTATGGTACTACAAACTGATGCCAGTGCACTTGGATGGGGTGCTACCAAATTCCATCTCTGTCACTTGGTCCCTCGTAAACATAGGACACTTGGTTTACGGCATCTTACCTTTCTACTTCCCTGGTTCCTCTCTCATCACTTCGCCCCTCATAGGATTTATTATCTCACACACCGCAACCTGAGGAAAGCCTAATTTAAGACTAAATATAAGATGTAAGCTAGCCCAGAAGCCAATTTAATATCTTCTTATATTTTTAACTAAAATTCGGCTTCATCAATATCACCAGCATATTAGACTACAAATTGACAACATCACCGTGGTAGCATATGTCAACCATATGGGTGGAAACAAATCGACATCATGTGACAATCTGGCCAACACAATTTGGCAATAGTGTATCCAGAGAGAGATGTTTGGATATCAGTTACCTACTTACCAGGTAAACTAAATTTAGTGGCAGACAACAGGTCACGCAAATTCAATGAAAACACTGAATGGATGTTGGATAAAAATGTATTTGCTGAAATTACAGCACGGTATGGAACACCAGATATCAACCTTTTTGCATCCAGGCTCACACCAGCTATCGAATTATGTTCATGGGAACCAGAACCTGGGGCAGTGGCAATAGATGCATTTTCGCTGCATTGGGGGATTGTTTATTTATGCATTCCTTCCTTTCTGCCTCATCAGTCGGGTATTTAGGAATATACAGCAAGACTCCGCATCTGGTAGTTTGATAGTACCCGACTGGCCTACTCAACCATGGATCCCGGTGATACTCGACATGGTATTAGAACCATGCATCACTATCCATCATAGACCTAATTTACTGGTTCATCCCGCAACAAGGGGAAGTTACCCATGGCATAATTATATAAACCTATTAATTTGTAGAGTTTGAAAGCACCTCTACTACACCTGGGACTGACGGACCAAACAGTGGATATTATTTCAGCGGCCCACAGACAGTCCACCAAAAAACAATACTTGGTGTCATCAAGAAATGGGAAGTACTGTCACAACAATAAACATCACCCACAGATCTATGAACATCCCGTCTGTTCTGGAATTCCTGGCAAGCCTCCATTACGATGAGGGGCTCAGTTATAGTGCCATCAACTGCGCCAGAAGTGCTCTGTCAGCATACCTGTGGCAAGGAACAGAGCGGCATTCTGTTGGGACACACCCTGGTAACCAAACTCATGAGGGGCATTTTAATGTTAATCCCCCAAGAACCAGGTACTCCCAAATATGGGATGAGACCATTGTACTGACCATGTTAAGAAACTGGTGTCCAGCTACAGCTCTGTCCCTACAGAAACTGACTATGAACACAGGCATGCTGATGGCCTTGGTCACGGCACAAAGGGTCCAGTCACTACAGAAACTAAGGCTGGACAACATGATTATTTCATCTGGAAATTTAACTTTTCACATCAATGAATTAGTCAAACAAAACAGACAGGGATCAGTAGGCCTAAAAACAGAATTCAGGGCCTGCCCGACAGATGATCGTCTCTGTATTGTAACTTACTTACTATTATATATGGAGTATACTAAGATCATCAGAGGGAAACAATTGTCACTTTTAATCAGCTACAAACAGCCACAAACAGTCCAGACCATCTCTAGATGGCTAAAACAGGTCCTAATAAAGGCTGGAGTAGACACTAGCATTTTAAATCTCACTCCACCAGGGCTGCAGTACATTGGCAGCTATGACGTTGGATGTTCCTATGGACCAAATCCTCAAGACAGGAGGATGGTCAACGGAGAAAACTTTCCAACGAATTTATAACAAACCAGTCATTGAACCTGGAACATTTGCAGAAACAATTTTAAGTTCTGTAATATAATTTACCCCATAAATAGGGGCTATAATTTGGTGTTAATATATTTATTGTTGGGTTTTCAATATTGTATTGATGTCTAATGATGTTAACACTATTCTCCCCATAATCAAGGCAGATGTGATGCATGGACTCGTTTCCACGGCATGAAATCACAGAGCTTTAAAATCTTCACGTAGTCACTTACGTGACTCCGAAGTAAAATGGTAAGATTAAACGAGAATTTACCAGCTTGAAGTTTGATCGTTATTTTATGAGGAGTAACGTTGAGGGATTACGTGCCCTCCGCTCCCACCCTTGATCATATACTCAACTGGTATCTCTTCTTTAATCTTACTATGTTTAGTCATTACAGTAATCTGTGATTTCACACCGCTGCTTTGAAGAATGACACGCATGCGTCCTGGCGGGGTTCTTCACGTAATCCCTCAACGTTACTCCATAAAATAACGATCAAACTTCAAACTGGTAAGTTCTCGTTTAATCTCACTATTTAAAGCTCATCTAACTGTATGATAAAATCTGGCATCTTAGAACATCCTATTGTATCTTCCTCAACCATTGCTCCCAGCAGAGCGTTCCAGGTGTTCACCACCCTCTGTGTAAATAGATTGCCCTGCACATCCCCTGTAAACTTTGCCCATTTTACCTTAAAATTATGTCCTCTAGTATTTGAACCTTGGCAAAGGTTCTGACTGTCTATCCTATCAGGACCTCTTGTAATTTTATAAACTTCTATCAGGTCTCCCTGCAACTGCCAGCATTCGAGGGAAAACAAGTCTGTTCAACCTCTCCCTGTAGTTTATATCCTCTAATCCAGCCATCTCCTCTGCACCCTTTCCAAAGCATTGTCATCCTTCCTGTGATGGAGCAGCCAGAACTGTACACAATACAGTGGGTCAACTGATAGCCTTTTTAAACAAACAATTTATTCACAAGTGTTTGGAATAAAGTCCATTTCATAGAATGGCCTCGCTGATGCCTGAAATGAATGGGAAATTCCAGAGGCCGGTAATGACCCTCAATGCCATTTGAGCTTGTATGGTTTAATTATTAGTTTTCACACTGGTTCCAAGGGGTTCAAGGGGCTAATCAATTGTGTCCATGTCATTCTCATGAAATCATGAGATTTTGGTTAATCAAATGATGGTGCACAACCCAGCAGTCGTGGCTCCGTGATGAGGATTACTTCTCATAGTTCTTGGTGAATGCCTCGTCAGCGAATTCTGTCAACTGCATTTGTGGGCTGAAAATCAGTCCATCATTAATAGTAATCCCAGTCCTGACCCATTATTAGATTCCATTCAATTCACGATTGGCCTTCAACAGGTCTGAACAACATCTTCAAAGGAGTTGTTTATTGCGACTGGTGTTAATGTAGCAATGTTACAAAATTTTGAGATTTAAAAAATCAAATCTGCAATTTATCCCATCAGATAAAGCATAACAATAAGTTTAATTTGACACCAAATTCACTTTCATATCTCAAGTATTAAAAAAGTTATGACCATTTTCATACTCGGAAATTAGCATCTTGTTCCCTATTGATTTTCAATGGACATTACAAAAAAGCTGTGATCTTGGATAGTCAAACGCCCATTTCTTAAGGAAAGATTAACATTTTTAAATAGCCTAAGTGTCCAAAGATTATTCACAAATAATTCACAATATAACATGATTTTTATATCTAATTTACATTAATTTATAGGCCAAATGGAAGGAATTTAGTGTTCAATTGCTGTAAATAAATGCCCATTTAAATCGGCTTTCTAGTGGGTTCCTGTGGCACGCGCTGGTTTAGAACGTTGACATAGCGCTGGATTAGTGCCCTCAAATGCCGAGAAAAATACTGCGGGATATAAAAAGCCCAAAATGAACTATTCGTTATAGATAACTTGATATTCAGGGTTATATATATGCCCCATTTAATGTAAAAATAAGGTACATACCTTTAATTGTTTGCTTTATAAAACCCTGGGGCTGCGAGAGGTTGCGAAATCAGAGAGTAATTTTAAAACTATTATAACTATATTATCGAGGCCTATAAAACTAATAATACCTTTTGCGACCGGGTCTTGCAGCGATTTTTCGTTAATGATTTACTAGGCTGAACATGTGCGATTAGTACAGCCTAGTAAAAATCGCGTTTTAAACCCGTCCCCTCCAAACAGCGCCAAAATCGCCGACATGGCTGAGGGCAAATTCCCAATGACGATTCAGGTAGGTTTTGTAACATACCTAGTTAATGGACATTTTTTTTTAAAAAGAGGAAAATCATATTCAAAAACACGAAGACTCTCCAATATTTGTTCCTTCATTCAGACCTACATTTTCAAATTATTAAGTGTTTTTTTTATATATATTAGTGACAGGTCAATCAAACATTTTTTTTCCTCATGTTTTCAGAGTTGGGGTAATACTTGTGATGCTTTTTTAAACCCATTATGATTCCTTTGTGCATTCAATCTGATAATCTATTTTCCATTATCTTGTTTTTTTCCCCATACGCTGCTCTACATTACAAAATAGTCTGTCCTGAAAGTTTCCTCTGAAAATAAGTATTTCAGGATGAAATTCGAAGTCTGGGTAAACAAGATTAATGAACTATTTACACAATAAGGCATTTAATATATTTATTGAGGAGGTTGGAAGCCTACAATGTAAGTTCAGGTTCTTCCTCTGGGGTAATGGATACAATTTACATGTAACAAGCATTCGTTCAAAGATTGTGGAGGTTGGCTAATCAGGCCAGGAGAGTGGATTTTATCTACAGGGAATTGCGGCTTAAAATGTTTACTGGCGGATTTGGTACAGGTCTGATAGTCTTAATGCATTTTGGGGTTTTTTTCTTCTATTGATTACTCAAAAACATTTCATCATAATCTTCCTACACACTGCGTCTATCTAACATTTCATCCAGTTGTGCCAAGACAATCAAAAACAAACTCCAAAATTAGAAAAGCTGATATATTCTGACCTCTCGGCCCCGGGAATATAAACTAGAGGCAATACTTCGAAGAAAAATACACGAACGGAGAGGACTCAAAGTTTATAGAGTCATAGTCATAGGGTGATAGTGTGGAAACAGGTCCTTCAGCCCAACTTGCCCACTCCAGCCAACATGTCCCAGCTACACTAGTCCCACTTGCCTACGTTTGGCCCTCATCCCTCCAAACCTGTCCTATCCATGTACCTGTCTAACTGTTTCTTAAACATTGGGATAGTCCCAGCCTCAACTGCCTCCTCTGGCAGCTTGTTCCATACACCCTCCAACCTTTGTGTGAAAAAGTTGCCCCTCAGATTCCTATTAAATCTTTTCCCCTTCACCTTGAACCTATGTCCTCTGGTCCTCGATTCACCACTTCTGGATGAGATTCTGTGCATCCACCCAATGTACATTGGTCATTAAAAATTATGTAGTGCACCAATAAAGTTGTTTAAAAAAACATATGGGATTGTGGGCTTGACTGAGATAAACTATTTGAGCAAAGATATTACCATGACCTTTTATAAAACATAGTTTAATTCAGAATTGGACAAAACACTAGTTGCGATTGAAGCAATCATTTATCATCTTCAGGGAAGGTAGAAAGAAGTTCATGTTCATAAGTTATGGGAGCTGAATTAGGCCATTCGGGCTATCAAGTCATCAATTCAATCATGGCTGATCTATATCTCCCTCTCAAACCTCATTCTCCCGTCTTGTCCCCATACCATCTGGCACCCTTACTAACAAAGAAACTGTCAATCTTCACCTTAAAAATATCAATTGGGCTTCCACAGCTGTCTGTGGTAATTAATTCCACAGATCCATCACCCTCTCACTGATGAAATTCTTCCCCATTTCCTTTGCAAAGGTACATCCTTTTATTCCAAGGCAATGACCTCTGGTCCTAGACTCTCCCACTAGTGGAAACATCCTCTCCTCATCCACTCTATCGAGGCCTTTCACTATTTAACAGGTTTCACTGCAATCCACCCTTTTCCTTTGAAATTCCAGTGAGTACAGGACCAGTGTCGTCAAATGCTCATCCTATGTCAACACAATCATTCCTGGGATCATTCTTTTTAATCTCCCCTGAACCCTCTCCAATGCCAGAACATCCGTCCTCAGATATGGGCTCAAAACTGCTCACAATACTCCAAATGCGATTGACCAGTTCCTTGTAAAGCCTCAGCATTACATCTCTGTTCATATATTCAGGTCCTCTCAAAATAAATGTTAGCATTGCATTGGCCTTCCCTACTACCGATTCAACTTGAAAATAATTTTTTGGGGAATCCTGCACTAGCACTCCCAATTTCCTCTGCACCTCTGATTTCTAAATTCTCTCCCCATTTGAAAACTAGTCTACGCATTTATTCCTACTACCAAAATGCATAACTCCACACTTTGCTACACTATAATCCATCTGCCACTTCTCACCCCACTCACCCAACCTGTCCACGTCCTTCCGCTGAGTCCATGCTTTCTCTACACTACCTGCCCATCCATCTATCTTTGTACCATCTGCAAACATGGCCACAATGCCTTCGATCCACTCATCCTAATCATTGATATACAATGATTAGAGTAGAGGCTCCAGCACTTGCCCTTGCAGAACACTGCTAATCACTGGCAGCCAACCAGAAAGGCCCTTTTGTTGCCACTCTTTGACTTCTGCCATCTAGCCAACCTGATATCCATGCTGGTATCTGCCCTTTGATACCGTGAGCTCTCATCTTCTTTAGCAGCCTCTCATGCAGCTCCTTATCGAAGGCCTAACTCAAAATCCAGGTAAACAACAGCCACTGACTCTACTTTGTCTATACTGCTATCTAGAAACATAGAAACATAGAAAATAAGTGCAGAAGGAAGCCATTTGGTCCTTTGAGCCAGCACCGCCATTCATTGTGATCATGGCTGATCATCCACAATCAGAACCCGTGCCTGCCTTCTCCCCATATCCCTTGATTCCGCTAGCCCCTAACATTCTTTTAAATTCATCCAGTGAATTGGCCTCTACTGCCTTCTGTGGCAGAGAATTCCACAAATTTACAACTCTTTGGGTGAAAAGGTTTTCTCTCATCTCAGTTTTAAATGACCTCCCCTTTATTCTGAGACTGTGGCCCCTGGTTCTGGACACCCCAACATTGGCAACATTTTTCTTGCATCTAGCTTGTCCAGCCCTTTTACAATTTTAAACGTTTCTATAAGATACCCTCTCATCCTTCTAAATTCCAGTAAATACAAGCCCAGTCTTTCCAATCTTTCCTCATATGACAGGTCCGCCATCCCGTGGATTAACCTCGAGAACCTACGCTGCACTGCCTCAGTAGCAGGGATGTCCTTCCTCAAATTAGGAGACCAAAACTGCACACAATACTCCAGATGTGGTCTCACCAGGGCCCTGTACAACTGCAGAAGGACCTCTTTAATCCTGTACTCAAATCCTCTCGTTATGAAGGCCAACATGCCATTAGCTTTCTTCACTGCCTGCTGTACCTGTTAACCTTCTTCAATTCATGTTAACATTCTTCACTACGTTAATAGCCCTTTTTCACTGGGCGACTTGACGCAAGATGTAGCCAGAGTGAAGTGGTCGTGATCTAGCACGATATCACACGATATAACGGGGGTAGAGTAAAGAGTTCCCACGGTACTCGGCAATTCTGTCATTTGTGCGAGTGACTTGTCCGTCTCCCTTTAATCGTGAATGAACATCATGGACTGTATAGTTAATCACGTGGCACAAATGATGTTACTTTGTGTTACACACTATATTGTTTTTTTCACCCGAGCTCTTTAATGAGCTGAAGAATAATCTGTGTTTTTTTAGGCAAATGTTGTTTGGTGTGATGTACCTTCTCTCAATATGTGCAAGAAGTCGCCTTTTAATTTTGTCAAATATGAATAAAGACTGTGTCTCACATTGACCGTGATGATTGTGTTATTTTATGATCAACTGAGAGGTGAAACATTCAGTCTGAAGAAGGCTCTCGACCTGAAACGCCACCCATTCCTTCTCTCCAGAGATGCTGCCTGCCCCGCTGAGTTGCTCCAAGCAACTGGTGTCTATCTTCAAAGGACTGACCAGGACTGCCACTCTCTCTCTCTCTCTCTCCCTCCCTCCCTCTCACACAGGCATGACTGGAGGAACTCCGTGGGCCAGGCAGCATTTACGGAGGGAAATGGGCAGGCGACCCATTCTTCAGGCTGCCTTATGTCTCTCTCCCCCCCCCCCCTCCCCCCAACTCCCACCCACACACACGAATGCTGGAGAAACTCAGCGGGTGCAGCGGGGCCGAAACGTTGTCTATTTCCTTTGTTCTATAGATGCTGCTGCACCCGCGGAGTTTCTCCAGCATTTGCGTGTGTGGGGTGGGAGTTGGAGAGAGACATAATGCAGCCTGAAGAATGGGTCGCCTGTCCATTTCCCTCCGTAAATGCTGCCTGCCCCGGAGTTCCTCCCATCATGCCGCATACAAGGTGGATGCCTGGCCCCCGCGGAGTTCCTCACCCGAGGGAGTTCCGCACATACAAGGTGGATGCGAAATCTCACCTGCCTGTTTCAGTGACAAACACCCACCGCCAGTAAATGAAGACACCCCCATCTGTCTCCCCCTCCTCTCCCTCGACTCCCCCACTCCCAACTCCAGTCCCGTCCCGACCCCCTGGGAAACTGAAGGTTTCCCGCTGTAATTAAAGAGTTCCCACGGTAGACTGTAAAACTGGGACCCTGGTTCTGGACTCCCCCAACATCGGGAACATTCTTCCTCCATCTAGCCTGTTCAATCCTGTAGATACGATTAGACAGGTATCTAGTTATTTAATTCAATTAATGATTTCTATCGCCCAGCCTCTCATCTTTCAATCGGGTTCGGCCACGAAGGAACTGCAGATGCTGGATTAAAACGAAGATAGAAACAACATGTAGCTCAGCGGGACAAGCAGCATATCAGAAGGGTCTCGACCCGAAATGTCACCCATTCCTTCTCCCCAAAGATGCTGCCTGCCGTCGAACTCATTCTCTTTAAACCGGCATCTGCTGTTCCTTCCGACACATACACAAGAAATAAGCAACTTTTCGGGCCGAAACGTTGCCTATTTCCTTTGTTCCATAGATGCTGCTGCACCCGCTGAGTTTCTCCAGCATTTGTGTGTGTGGGTGGGAGTTGGGGGGGGGGGGTAGAGAGATAAGGCAGCCTGAGGAAAGGCTCGCCTGTCAATTTCCCTCCGTAGATGCTGCCTGGCCCGCGGAGTTCCTCCAGTTAGAAACTGCTTTCAGACAAAAAGAGACACACTGACATTAATGAAATGCTTGTTAGCTAGTTTTATTAGATTTGTATGTAAATAGCAAACTGGCTGGATTCACTCTATCCAACTTCCGGGTTCACCGTTCGCAGGAGTTCCCACGGTAACCGCAAGAGTTACTACGGATATCGCACTGGCCACTACGTTCATAAAATGTTGCAATGCTCAACCACAAGTGTACAAGTCACTCTTGGACAAATTCAAACATGTTTGAATTTTCTCCCGAGTACCCAAGTTACACGATTACCTGCCGTTAGCGCCACGGTGGTCCACGAATGCCGTACTGTTACCGCACGAGGTTCCCACGATGTTAAACTCTGGTTACCTCTTGCGTCAAGTCACCCCGTGAAAAGGGGATTTAACTTTCAGTGATTGGTGTACAAGGATACACAGGTCTCGTTGCACTTCCCCTTTTCGTAATCTGACACCATTGAGATAATAACCTGCCTAAAAGTGGATAACATTTACCTCACATTTCACTACATTATACTGCATCTGCCATGCATATGCCCACTCACTCAACCTGTCCAAGTCATCCTGCAACCTTCTAGCATCCTCTTCGCAGTTCACACTGCCACCCAGCTATGTGTCTGCACATTTGTCAGTGTTACTGTTAATTCCATCATCTAAATCATTAATATATATTGTAAATAGTTGCGGCCTCAGCACCGAGCCTTGCGGCACTCCACTCGCCACTGCCAGCCATTCTGACAGGTGTCCGTTTATTTCTACTCTTTGTTTCCTGTCTGCCAACCAATTCTCTATCCATGCCAATATCATACCCCCAATACCATGTGCTCTAATTCTGCCCATTAATCTCCTGTGTGGGACATCAAAGGCTTTCTGAAAGTCTAGATACACTACAACCATTGGCTCTCCTTCATCCATTTTACATCCTCAAAAAATTCCAGAAGATTTGTGAAGCAGGATTTTCCCTTCTTAAATCCATGCTGACTTGGACCAATCCTTTTACTGCTATCCTGCTTATGCAAATCCCTATAATGTAAAAGCACCATTATTACTTCTTTAGTAATTGACCCCTCCATCTTCCCCACCACCAGTCAGGCTAACTGGTCTATTATTCCCCGTTTTCTCTCTCACTCCTTTCTTGAAAAGTGGGATAACATTGGCTATCCTCAAATCCACAGGAACAGTTCCTGAATCCATAGAACATAATAACAATTAACAATTACAGCACGGAAACAGGCCATCTCAGCCCTACAAGTCCGTGCCGAACAACATTTTGCCTTAGTCCCACCTGCCTGCACTCATACCATAACCCTCCTTTCCCTTCTCATCCATATGCCTATCCAATTTATTTTTAAATGATACCAACGAACCTGCCGCCACCACTTCCACTGGAAGGTCATTCCACACCGCTACCACTCTCTGAGTAAAGAAGTTCCCCCTCATGTTACCCCTAAACTTCTGTCCCTTAATTCTGAAGTCATGTCCTCTTGTTTGAATCTTCCCTATTCTCAAAGGGAAAAGCTTGTCCACATCAAGTCTGTCTATCCCTCTCATCATTTTAAAGACCTCTATCAAGTCCCCCCTTAACCTTCTGTGCTCCAGAGAATAAAGACCTAACTTATTCAACCTTTCTCTGGAACTTAATTGTTGAAACCCAGGCAACATTCTAGTAAATCTCCTCTGTACTCTCTCTATTTTGTTGACATCCTTCCTATAATTGGGCGACCAAAATTGTACATCATACTCCAGATTTGGTCTCACCAATGCCTTGTACAATTTTAACATTACATCCCAGCTTCTATACTCAATGCTCTGATTTATAAAGGCTAGCATACCAAAAGCTTTCTTTACCACCCTATCTATATGAGATTCCACCTTCAAGGAACTATGCACGGTTATTCCCAGATCCCTCTGTTCAATTGTATTCTTCAATTCCCTACCATTTACCATGTTCGTCCTATTTTGATTTGTCCTGCCAAGGTGTAGCACCTCACATTTATCAGCATTAAACTCCATCTGCCATCTTTCAGCCCATTTTTCCAAATGGCCTAAATCATTCTGTAGGCTTTGGAAATCCTCTTCATTATCCACAACACCCCCTATCTTGGTATCATCTGCATACTTACTAATCCAATTTACCACCCCTTCATCCAGATCAATGATGCACATGACAAACAACAAAGGACCCAACACAGATCCCTGAGGCACCCCACTAATCACCTGCCTCCAACCCGACAAACAGCCATCCACCATTACCCTCTGGCTTGTCCCATTCAGCCACTGTTGAATCCATCTTGCTATTCCTGCATTTATACCCAACAGTTGAACCTTCTTAACCAACCTTCCATGAGGAACCTTGTCAAAGGCCTTACTAAAGTCCATATAGACAACATCCACTGCTTTACCCTCGTCAATTTCCCTAGTAACCTCTTCAAAAAATTCAAGAAGATTAGTCAAACATGACCTTCCAGGCACAAATCCATGTTGACTGTTCCTAATCAGACCCTGTTTATCCAGATGCTTATATATATTATCTCTAAGTATCTTTTCCATTATTTTTGCCCACCACTGACGTCAAACTAACAGGTCTATAATTGCTAGGTTTACTCTTAGAACCCTTTTTAAACAATGGAACAACATGCGCAGTACGCCAATCCTCGGGGACTATTCCCGTTTCTAATGACATTTGAAATATTTCTGTCATAGCCCCGGCTATTTCTACAATAACTTCCCTCAATGTCCTAGGGAATATCCTGTCAGGACCTGGAGACTTATCCACTTTTATATTTTTATATATTTTTAATAATAAATTTTATTTATGGGCGCCTTTCAAAAGTCTCAAGGCCACCTTACAGAATTTAACAAGAGTAAAAAAAACATATAATCGCAGTAAAATAAATAATAAAGACATCACCAATACACAAATCAAAGACAGAATTCAAACCAAAGACAAAAAAATCAAAAACAATGTGAAGAGAAACATAGGAAAATGATCACCAATGCGTCCACAATTTCTAGAGCCACCTCCTTGAGCACTCTGGGATACAAACTATCAGGCCCTGGGGATTTATCAGCCTTCAGTCCCATCAGTCTACCCAATACTATTTCTCGCCTTATGCAAATTTCTTCTAGTCCCTCTGCCTCCCTAGGTCATCTGTCCTCTAGTACATCTGCGAGATTGTTTCCTTAGTGAAGACAAAACCAAAGTACCTGTTCAACTCTTCTGCCATTTCCTTGTTCCCCTTAATAATTTCACCTGTTTCTGCCTTCACGGGACCCACATTTGTCTTTACTAATATTTTTCTCTTAACATACCTAAAGAAGCTTTTACTATCCTTCTTTATATTCTTGGCCAGCTTACCCTCGTACGTGATCTTTTCACCCCGTTTTGCCCTTTTTGTTACCTTCTGTTGTCCTTTGAACATTTCCCAATCCTTTGGCTCCCCGTTACTCTTTGCTGGGTTATACACATTTTCTTCTAGTTTTATTCCATCCCCAATTTCCCTTGTCAGCCATGCTTGCCTCTTACCCACTTTAGAATCTTTCTTCCTCTTTGGAATGAAATGATCCTGCATCTTCCGGATTATGCCCAGAAATTCCTGCCATTGCTGTTCCATCGTCATTCCTGCTAGGGTCCTTTTCCAGTCGACCTTGACCAGTTCCTCTCTCATGCCTTCATAGTCCCCTTTGTTTAACTGCTACACTGCCACTTCTGATTCTTTACCTTGAGTTCTCTTATTAAATCTGGTTCATTGGACAACACGAAATCCAGAATTGCCTTCTCTCTGGTAGGCTCCATTACAAGCTGCTCTAAGAATCCATCTCGGAGGCACTCTACAAACTCCCTTTCTTGGGGTCCAGAACAAACCTGATTTTCCTAGTCTACCTGCATATTGAAATCTCCCATAACCACAGTGACATTACCCAACTTTAACCTCTTTTATAGTTAGGCTCACCTTGTAGTTTCCATTCTTCTGCTTCGCTCCCTTCTTGTACAACAAAGTAATACTTGCAATTTTCCAATCATATGGTACCATTCGTGATTCTAGTGATTCTTAAAAAATCACTACTAATGCCTCCACAATCCCTAAATCCACCTCTTTCAGAACCCTGGGGTGCAGTCCTGGTCCGGGTGACTTATCACCTTCAAACCTTTCAGCTTCACAAGTACCTTCCCCTTAGTAATAGCCACTCCACTAACTTCCACCCTCAGATTCACAGTGTCATTCACAGTGAAAACTGGTGCGAAAAACTCATACAATTCATTTGCATTTCTTTACTCCCCATTATCACCTCTCCAGCATCATTTTCCAATGTTCCAAGTGACCACTTTTCCCTCTTTCTTACTCTTTTTATACCTGAAGAAACTTTTGCTATCCTTATATTATTGGCTAGTTTACTTTCGTATTTCATCTTTTCTCCCCATATTTAGTTACCTTCTGTTGTTTTTTTTTAAATGCTTCCCAATCTTGTATCTTCCCATTAATCTTTGCAATGTAATTTGCCTTCTCTCTTAGTTTGATGCTGTCTTCACTTCCCTTGTCAGCCACAGTCGCCTCATTCTCCTGTTAGAATCTTTCTTCCTCTTTGGAATGAAATGATCCTACGAGTTTCAGAATTATTCCCAGAAACTAGTGCCATTGCTATTCCTTCATAATTTCTGCTGGAGTCACTTTCAAATTAGCCAGCTCCTCCCTCGTGCCTCTGTAGTTACCTTTACTCAACAGTAATACCGACACATCCGGTTGCTGAACACTTTAAATCCCCCTCCCATTCCCACACGGATCTTTCTGTCCTGGGCCTCAACCACTGTCAGAGTGAGGCCCGGCGCAGATTGGAAGATTTCACTTATGCAGCTTACACCCCAGCGGTATGAATATTGATCTCTAATTTCAAGTAACCCTTGCTTTCCCTCTCACTCCATTCCTCCCCCATCCAGTTCTCCAACAGTCTGACTGTTCCCGATTACATTTTATCTGTTTGCTTTGTTGTAACCTTCTTCTAGCTAACAATGATCTATTCTACATTTTCCTTGAGCTTCATCTCTTTTGATGTCATGTTTTTACACACTTTACCCTTCCTTATCTCTGTGTCTCCCTCTCCTCTGACTCTCAGTCTGAAAAAGAGTCTCAACCTGAAAAATCACCCATTCTTTCTATCCAGAGATGTTGCCTGTCCCGCTGAGTTATACCAGCATTTTTGTGTCCATCTTTGGTGTAAACCAGCATCTGCAGTTCCTTCCTACACATATAATTTCATCTTCTCCCTCTCAAATTGAAGGTTGAATTTTATCATATTATGGTCACTACCTCCTAGTGGTTCCTTTACATTAAACTCCCAAATCAGATCTGCATCACTACACAATATTGAATCCAGAATTGCTTTTTCCCCAGATAGGCACAACTACAAGCTGCTCTAAGAAACCATCTCGTAAGCACTCTACTAATTCCCTCTCTTGGGGTCCATTAGCAACTTGATTTTCCCAGTCTACCTGCGTATTGTAATGCCCCATGACTACCATAACATTGCCTTTCTTATATTCTGCTATATCCTGATGTAATTTGAACCCTATAGCCTGGCACGGTACAAGAGCCTGTAAAAAAACTTGCTTCAGGGTATTTTTACCCTTGCAGTGATTCTATGTAAACAAGTCTATAATAGCGCAAGTTATCAGTGCAAAATTAGAGCAAAGTCTATAGTAGTTTAGCTCTGTCATCGGGTTGTGGTCAGGGATGTGAAGGGAGTTTGAAAAACCTGATGGTAGATGGAACAAACAGATAAACAACTTACAGTAGAAGGGTCTGAAGAAGGGTTTCAGCCCGAAACGTTGCCTATTTCCTTCGCTCCATAGATGCTGCTGCACCCGCTGAGTTTCTCCAGATGGTAACCTTCGATTCTCCAGCATCTGCAGTTCCCTCTTAAACAACTTACAGTAGATGCTGGTTTATAAAAAAAAAACATAAAATGCTGGAGCAGTGGGCCGGGACGCTCCGGGCAAGCAGTGTGTCAGGACACTCCCAGCAAGCAGGCCCGACTCGCCCACCTTGAACCGACAACGGATGACCCACCCGGTAGTCCAGCTCATACATTACAGACTCTGATTCAGCCCTGAGCCACTGCCATTGACCAAACTTTGCCACCGTGAGCGAGGTGGATCAGTGAGAGTAGCAGAGGGATGCCGATAACAAAGGTGGTCTCGGCATGGGGGGGGGGGGGGGGGGGGGGCCAAAAACAAAGGGGGAACTGGTGGACGGAGGGAGAGGGGGGGATGGGGGGGGGAGAGGGGTGGGCCTGCTGCCAGGTGTGGCGGCAGGCAGTACGTAGGACTGTTCGATACTTTTGTAACTTTGTCGGCACCAACACATGGCAACACTTGTGTACTTCGTAGGTTGTACGCAAAACAAAGCTTTTCCCTGTACCGAGGTGCCTTAGGTGCATGTGACAATAAAGTATTCAATCATTCATTCATAACTCAGTGGGTCAGGCAGCATCCCTGGGGTCATGGATAGACGGTGTTTCAGGTCGGGACCCTTCTTCAAACTGATTGTAATGATGAGGAAAAAGCTGGAAAACAGGTGGGGGCAGGACAAAACCTGTCAAGTGAAGAACTGGGTGATCGTTTTGCTGAACGAGACCAAATGTAGACTGGGCGAGCATTTTGCTGAACACCTTCACTCAGTCGCCTGAATCTATCTGATCTCCCGGTAGCTAAACACTTTAATTATCCTTCCCATTCCCACACAGACTTTTCGGTCTGGGGTGTTTTGGGTGGGAAGGGATGAGTGAACCATGGAATTGTGGAGGGAGTGGTCTCTTTGGAAAGAGGAAAGGTGTGGGAATGTGAAGACGTGACTGATGGTGGGATCATGTTGAAGGTGGCAGAAATGTTGGCGAATGACATGTTGGTTGCAAAAGCAGGTGGGGTGAAAGGTAAGGACCCGAGGAAATCTATCTTGATGCATTTGGGAGGAAGGGGAGCAAGAGCAGAATGAAATGACGGGACACAGAGCAGACATGGGGGTAGATGAGAAGAAGCTGCTCTTAAAACTGCAGTTAATAGGTTCTTAGGCTCCCGTACCTCCTTCCCATAGTAACAGTGGTATCAATGCATGTCAAGGTGGTCATAAGGTCATAAGTGATAGAAGCAGAATTAGGCCATTCAGCCCATCATTAATCGAATTTAATCATGGCTGATCTATCTCTCCCTCCTAACCCCAGTCTCCTGCCTTCTCTTCATAACTCTTGACACCCGTACTAATCAAGAATCTGGCTATTTCTGCCTTACAAATATCCAATGAGTTGGCCTCCATTTGGCATGATGTGGGTCTTTGATGATATTGAAGTGCTCCCTCATGGCTGCTCTTTGAGGAAACACTTCCTGGAGGTCGATACCCATGATCAAAGATTATAGAGGAGCATGATGGACGGAGCAAAGTCCATCACTTTCGGCAGCCACCTTTATTCCTTGGCATTCTAATTACTGAACCAGGCAATGATGCACCGGTCAGTATTGTCTGCCTAGCTTAACCAAAAGTCATAGTATATGACAGGTACAAGTCATTTGGCCACCCAGTTCATGCTGAGCATTAAGTACCCATCCATACTATTCCCAACTAATAGGCTCCAGCCTTTCATGCTTTGGTAATTCACATGTTTTTTCCAGATAACTAGGTAGTTTTTGGATTACAAGCAAAGTACCAGAAGGAAGCAAATTTATTATAATAGAAAGCATTTACATTTCTTTCATGAAAATAAATCTCTTTAAAAATGGTAAACTGGCACAGATTTCTGGTGTTCTCCCAACTGCCTCCCACTTACACACAACATACAATTCACTCTTTTTCTCTACCTGACGTAACTAGTTTATCCATCTATTCAAATCCAATACCTCCTTCGATTCACCCACTGTTCATGTTTCAATCTTTAAATCTAATTTCCCAAAGAGAGATCAGTCAGTCATCGAAACATTTTAGCCTGTTCACAGATCCTGAAAGTTACAGTGAACAGATTAAGAACCGGAGGTTGCGGGAAATGACTAATGATGCATATGGCAACATGTCCTCCTCCAACATATTTAGGTTCATTAAATGCTTTTCAAAATCACGTCAACTCTCACACTGCAAACATTGAACTCTGTTTGTTAACAAATATCTGCAGCAAAGAACCAAACTAGTGGTTAATCTCAATCAATTCACTCCTCATAAAGGAACCATCTGCTTTTGTTGCTCTGCTTTGTTCCAAGAATGATTGTTATCTAAATTTAGCTCAATGAAGTATCTCACATCACCCATTTCAAATGGATTTTGAATTTATCTCATATTTGGTTTTTAGGTTTGTGTTTATGTGTGTGTGTGTGTGTGTGGGGGGGGGGGGGGGGGGTTTGAAACAGGGCTTTCTGTCTCTCCCTTCGGGGGAATGCGACTTTCTTGTCGTATCCCCCTTCTCTGCCTCTGTCTGCGCTGAGGCCTAATGGTGGAGCTGGCGGCCTCAAGGCTCCAGAGGCAGAGCCCGTCAGGACTCGCCCTGGGCTTGTTCCCATGAGGGGCTGAGACGCTCCCGTGAGGGCGGCCTGGCTCATGGGTAACGGCGCTCCCGTGAGGGCGGCCCAGCTCGAGGTTAACGGCGTTCCCGTGAGGACGGCCTGGTGCGGTGCTGAGACACTCCCGTGAGGGCAGCCTGGCTCGAGGGTGGAACGGCACTCACATGAGGGCGATCTGGCTCGGGGCTGGAACGGTGCTCCGGTGGCTGAGACGGCGTTCTGGCGGCGGCGGCCTGAGTCCGGGGTTTGGCCGTGGGCCAGTGGACGACATCGTCAACAGCTGCGTCCGCTGGACTGGAGGGCGGCAGCTTCAACCACCCCAGGCCACGGAGTTTGAACCGGCCCGTTCGCGGAGCTCGATGAGCCGCGGGACTGACTTACCATCGCCCGGTGGGGTATCGCCTCAGCGCAGAGGGAGAAGAGGAGGGAAGAGACAGCAGCCCTAAGATTTTTGCCTCCATCACAGTGAGGGGTGCTTGGTGGACTCACTGTGGTGGATGTTAATTTGTGTTTACTGTCGGTTCTGTTGTTTATTATTATATGTATGGCTGCAGGTAACGACATTTCGTTCAGACCAAAAGGTCTGAATGACAAATAAAGGATCTAAAAAAAAAACTACAGATGAGACATTTGCTAGCTGCTGGGTGAATAAATTAACTTTCTGTCCAGTACAATTTGCCCTGACATGGTTATTGACTACAAACAAGTAATCATGATCAGCTTTCAACACTGAACATATGTTGAATCATGGTGAATATTGTTACGTTGTGAATGACTAATATTGACCAACATAAAGTGAATACGAGAAACTGGAGTGTATAAACTTATGAGAGGAATAGATCCGGTAGACACACAGAATATCTTGCTAGTAGGGGATTCAAGTACCAGAGGGCATTGGTTTAAGGTGAAGGGGGAAAGATTTTATAGGAATCTGTGCAGTAAATTTTTTTGCAAAAGGATGGTGGGTGTATAGAATGAACTACCGGAGAATGAAGTTCAGGCAGGGACTACCCCAATGTTTTAAAAGCAATTAGACAGGTACATGGATAGGACAGATTTAAAGGGATACTAGACTGTGGGGATCTGTTGAGTCCCATGTTCATATGGGAGGGCTGGTCCCCCAACGCAATATTCCGCCTCTCCACCAATTCCAACATTGGTGGACAGTGGGGTGGGGGTGGGGTCTTTCTGGTGCGCTAGTATGGGTGATGTGGGCCAAAGGGACTGGTTTCCAGAGGGCTAGTATGGACATTGTGGGCCTGGATTCTTGGGCTGGCAGCTCAGTCACCCAGGCCTGGTTGGCTGGCAGCTCAGTCACTCAGGGCTGGTGGACTGGCAGCTCAGTCACTCAGGGCTGGTGGACTGGCAGCTCAGTCACTCAGGGCTGGTGGGCTGGCAGCTCAGTCACTCAGGGCTGGTGGGCTGGCAGCTCAGTCGCTCAGAGCTGATGGGCTGACAGTTCACTCACAGCTATTCCTTGAAATTCCATTTCAGGCAGAGTGCAGGCCACCAAGTTCAATCTCATAGCATTTCAGGCAGAGTGCAGGCCACCAAGTTCAACCTCATAGCATTGCAGGCAGAGTGCAGGCCATCAAATTCAATCTCATAGCATTAGCAGGCAGAGTGCAGGCTACCAAGTTCAATCTCATAGCATTTCAGGCAGAGTGCAGGCCATCAAATTCAATCTCATAGCATTTCAGGCAGAGTGCAGGCTACCAAATTCAATTTCATAGCACCAAATTGGCAAACAACTCATTGCATTGTCTTAAGGGCTAACAAATCATTTATTGTTAGTACATTGCAGACTCCCAGTTCAATTGAATCACAGTTGTGGACTCTTCCAGAGTGACTGACTTACTTGCAGGTATCCTGGGTTTTATAGTCCTGCCCCCCAGGAAGGGGCGTTACCTTCATCATGGTGATTGATGGGCAAGAGGACAAATCAGTTGATCACAAGATTTTTTTAAACGATCATAACTTTTTTATTTTTCATCGATCGGAAAAATCCTGGGGGCTGCCTCAGCGGAGGAGGATTGTGAGTAAGATGGCCAAATATCATAGCAATATATGGTAGTGCTTTTTCTAAAATCAATATAGAGTGCAGACAGGTCAAGACGAGACTTTTAATTATATAGATGGGTCAAAATGGGACTAGTGTAAATGGGACATGTTGGTCGACGTAGCAAGTAGGGCCGAAGGGCCTGTTTCCACACTGTATGACTATGAGTCTGTGACTGTATGGAGTGAAAGAAAAACTGTTTTAGCACTGATAAGGAGTGCCAACACAGCCAATATGGATTAGAGTTAAAGCCATAAAGGTCATAATCATGAAGGGCTTCAAAACTAGTCATATGCCTCGAGTCTGATAAAAAATGGTGAAACATACTTCTACAAATACAAATGTCTTACAAACCTCTATAGATGCACTGTAGAAAGGATCCTGAATGGTTGCATCATCCCACATGAAAAGAAGAAACTCAGCCCAGTCCATCATGGGCACTGTTCTCCTCACCATCAAAAGCATCCACATGAGGCATTGCTTCCTGAAGGTGATATTTATCATCTAAGCTCCCCACCATCTGGGCCATGCCTTGACTCTCTGCTACCATCAGGCAGGAGGGGCGGAAGCCTGAAGTCCCACATGACTAGGTTCAGGAACAGCAACTTTCCTGCAATCATCTGATTCATGAACTGACCACTTTAATCCTAGTCCTACACTGTGGACCACCTCTTGCACTATCCTGGACTTGTTTTCTAACTGTAGTTTTGCACAAATATTGTGTTTTTGCACAGGCTTTTTCTTTTACTGTCTTGCAGAATTTATGTGTAACATATGTCATTCATGTACAATGTATGCTTTTTGTACAATTTATGTTTTTTGTTATGACAATAAACTTAACTTGAATATCTACTCTGATTCTCGAATACATTCCTTTCTTTCCACAATGCACCAATCTCCCTATTATTGTGTCTTTATCGTCACCCACATTCCCCATTACCTAGGCACTCCTCCAATTGGATCTCCATACCTATTGCTCTCCTTCCCCTCCCTCTGTTTTTCCCATTTGCCACCATCTCCTCTTTATGTGGTTCCACTACCTTTCACATTCCGAAATCTGAATATCAAAAAAAATCTGCAGCTTTTGCAAACTGTCCCCATCTCCATCTTTCTGTCCCACACCTGACTCTTATCTGCCTATCAACAGCTCACCTGCACCCATTTAACACTTGCTACCTATGGCCCCACCTCACCCCTGCACTTCTTTATTCTTTCAGTCTAGAAGAAGAGTTTTGGACTGAAAAATTGACTATCATGTTCCCCTCCATAAGGCTTGATGGCAGAGAGTAAATAAATCAAATGCTGATGTCAGAAGGTCAATACTGAGGCCAGTTCATTGGCTATATTTAAGAGGGAGTTAGATGTGGCCCTTGTGGCTAAAGGGATCAGGGGGTATGGAGAGAAGGCAGGTACAGGATACTGAGTTGGATGATCAGCCATGATCATATTGAATGGTGGTGCAGGCTCGAAGGGCTAAATGGCCTACTCCTGCACCTATTTTCTATGTTTCTATGTTTCTATGATTCTTATTAATAACTAATTTATTTCCCAGAGTGTTCGCAGGTGCTGGTGGTAATGAAGCACTCCAATTTGGGAAATAATTACAGGGGAGAATGGGACTAATTGAATTGCCCTTTTAAATAAATTATTTCTATGTTGTCAGATTCAAAATAATGTTACCTTAACTATTTAATCTCTGGTTTATTTCAGTTTTCTGATAAAAAAATTATCCATTGTCTCTGTGCAGTTAGCAGAAAAGACGTATATTTTGTTTTTTTTAGTCATGCACTGACTGTTAAGTTCTAAATTTGGTATCTTCAAGACGTCATTTCTGCAACTGAAAGCTGGATCACATGGCAAGATAAACACAGCTGCTAATTGAGATTTTTTGCAATATTTGATAAAGTACCTTAAAACATCCACAACCAAGTGACTATTGACTTAGATTGGTAAGCATTTGAAGATATATCTTGTTTCTTTCTAAAGACAAAAGAAATAGACTGTGGGAGATCCACGTTTGCATTCCCATTCCCTCTCATCCGTAGGTCAGTTTCCATCAACAGTAGTCAGATGCAAAGCAGGAGGTGGGTGTTCAGTAGTAATGAGATTGTTGGTCGGCTGACTCTCATTTGGCTTCTCTCTCTGGTTCCCTTTGACAATGAGATGCTCCTCTGAAGATTGTGCAGCCCACAACTAACCTCTAAACAGCACAAGCAACAGAGACACAGGAGTCTGCAGATGCAGGAATCTGGAACAGTTATTGTTTCAGGTTGAAACTCTCCGTCAGAACTAGGAAAAGAGTGGGAAGAGTGCCAGTATAAAGAGGAAGGTGGAAGGGGTGAGGCAGAAGTCAGTGTGTGAGTGGCAGACTGAGGAGGGGTAAAGGATGAGAGGCAGATATGTTAAGGGGATTATTGGAGTTGGGAGACAGAGACAAGTGTATGATAGGTGGAGTCGGACAAAAGATAAAAAGCAGATGGAATCAGGTGAGGGAGGATGAAGATGGAGGCAGTTGCGGGAGGGTGAAAAACAGGAACAGATTGACCTGTGATCCCATTGCTAATTGATGATATTCTGTCACAGCAGGAGATAACTGTTAAACATCTAACAGGAGATGGATGCTCCAAGAATATCCCAGTTTCTCTCCAAACAATGTCAAGGCTCAGCTGTTAATTGCAAAAAGGAAGACTGAAGCATTTGCTTAGTCATAGAGTGATACAGGGTGGAAACAGGCCCTTCGGCCCAACTTGTCCAACTTAGCAACATATCCCAGCTACACTAGTCCCACCTGTCTGCATTTGGTCCATATCCCTCCAAACCTGTCCTATCCATGTACCTACCTAACTGTTTCTTAAAGTTTGGGAGAGTCCCAGCCACAACTACCTCCTCTGGCAGCTTGTTCCATACACCCAACTTTATGTGAAAAAGTTACCCCTCAGATTCCTATTTAATCTTTTCCCCTTCACCTTAAACTTATGTCCTCTGATCCTCGATTCACTGACTCCGGGAAAGAGACTCTGTGCATCTCACAACCATGCACAGCCAGAAGTGCTGAGTCAATCTCTGCTTCTTCTGAATCCCCAGCCTAACTGGAGACAGTTCCCAGAGAACTTTGTTTGACTAGTTCATACAAAACAAGCCATGAGACTTGATATCATCCCAGACATAGTCCCAAATACTGGACACCTGGATTAGTCCTGCCTCCAACCAAATTATTCCAGTGCAGTTACAATGTGGAGATTTGCTCTGGAAAAGCAGGACAAATCAATTTTGTCTAATTACTGCCGGTAGTCTATTCCCAAACATGTGATTACAGAAAGCGCTGCCTCAAGTAGGCAGGTAATGTCATCACAGACCCACACCACCCCGACCATGCTCTTGCTTTACTATTATCAAAGGCCCACACCACCTTGACCATACTCTTGGTTCACTGTTATCATTGGGAAAATCTGGGAAATCTAAGATCCTCTACCTGCATGTTCAAGAAAAGCTTCTTTCCATCACCCATCAGGTTCTTGAACCACAGTGAACAACTCTAACCTCTACCACACCTTAGAACTGAACAACTATGGACTATGCTCTCTTTTCCTTTCTTCTCCCCGCCACCCCCCATCAGTCTGAAGAAGGGTTTTGGCCTGAAACGTTGCCTATTTCCTTCGCTCCATGGATGCTGCTGCACCCGCTGAGTTTCTCCAGCATTTTTGTGTACCTTCGATTTTCCAGCATCTGCAGTCCCTTCTTAAAAACTATGGACTATGCACTGCTATGGTTGCACTAAGTGTTTTGAGTTTGTTTTGTCGTGGTCTAGATTACTGTAAATAATTGATAATTTATTGTATATTTTGTTTTTTAGTAAAGTTGCAGCAATCACATAAACTACAGTTCATATCCGGTGTCAAATAAACACTCTTGAACTCTTGAGCATCAACAAAGTAACCAAAGATGGTGTTGACAGTGTGCTGACCTGGTCAACAATGTCCAGATTGGATTTTACCAGGGACAAATAGCTTGAAATCTCATCAGAGCCATGTCCAAACATGGATCAAAGAGCTGAACTTCAGATGCACGGTACTAGTGATTGCCTTTGGCATCAAGGTTACATTTGTCCAAATGTGACACACTGGAGCCCTGGTGAGATTGGCGTCAATGGGCATTTATATCCAGCAGTGCATTAATTTCATGCCGTGACTCATGAACTGAGTCACTCTGAGATATCTAAGCTGGATATGAAAGATCCTTATCCATCACGATAAGCAGACATTCTCTTTGAAGCCCCCTTAGTAGAATCTCCCTGATAGTGCAAATATGCCTATGACCATGATTGATGAATAGTGACAAAATAAGTCTGCTCTGAAAGCTTCCTCGATCTATTTGCATGGTGCAAAATAACTTATGCTGAAGATGTTTGATGTAGACCAATTCACATGCCCCAATGTCATATTTGGCTGATATATACAGATTAATCTCATCGTTATGTCAGTTTGCAAACCGTAACTCTTGAACAGCCAGTATCTTGTGCTCTATCAATAGCAGTGGTTGCTTACAAAGCTGTCCTTCTGTTTTCAGACTGCCTACTGCTTACAATATACCTTGGAACAGATATTGTAACCGACTCCCATTTGACGTTATGCCTACCACATAATTATATGACTCCTGAATAATCTTATAGAGCTGTAGAAAATCATGAGGGGAATAGATAAAGGGAATGCATAGGTGAAGGAATTAATAACTAGAGGGCTTAGATTTAATGTGAGAAAAAGATTAGTTAAAACAAATATAGGTCCCTTGCAGTCAGAAACAGGTGAATTGATCATGGGGAACAAGGACATGGCAGACCAATTGAATAACTACTTTGGTTCTGTCTTCACTAAGGAAGACATAAATAATCTGCCGGAAATAGCAGGGGACCGGGGGTCAAATGAGATGGAGGAACTGAGTGAAATCCAGGTTAGTCAGGAAGTGGTGTTATGTAAATTGAATGGATTAAAGTCCGATAAATCCCCAGGGCCAGATAGGCTGCATTCCAGAGTATTTAAGGAAGTAGCCCCAGAAATGGTGGATGCATTAGTGATCAATTTTCAAAACTCTTTAGATTCTGGAGTAGTTCCTGAGGATTGGAGGGTAGCTAATGTAACCCCACTTTTTAAAAAGGGAGGGGAGAGAGAAAACAGGAACTTACAGACCAGTTAGTCAACATCGGTAGTAGGGAAACTGCTAGTCAGTTATTAAAGATGGGATAGCAGCACATTTGGAAAGTGGTGAAATCATTGGACAAAGTCAGCATAAATTTATGAAAGGTAAATCATGTCTGACGAATCTTATAGTATTTTTCGAGGATGTAACTAGTAGAGTGGATAAGGGAGAACCAGTGGATGTGTTATATCTGGACTTTCAGAAGGCTTTCGACAAGGTCCCACATAAGAGATTAGTATGCAAACTTAAAGCATCCGGTATTGGGGGTTCGGTATTGATGGGGATAGAGAACTGGCTGGCAGACAGGAAGCAAAGAGTAGATAGTTATATGGATAGTTATATGGATGGGAAGGGAATGGAGGGTTATGGTCTGAGCTCAGGTATATGGGACTAGGGGAGATTATGTGTTCGGCACGAACTAGAACGTTCCGCACGGACGGATTATGTGTTCGGCACGGACTAGAAGGTTCGAGATGGCCTGTTTCCGTGCTGTAATTGTTATATGGTTATATGGTTATAAAGAGTAGGAGTAAACGGGTCCTTTTCAGAATGGCAGGCAGTGAGTAGTGGGGTACCGTAAGGCTCAGTGCTGGGACCCCAGCTATTTACAATATATACTAGACCATGTGCAGACCCGTTGGGCCTGTTCCCCCAATGTGTGAGGGGGGGGTAGAGGGGGGGGGGGAGAGGGGTGGGGGTGAGAGAGGTGGGGCAGAGAGGGGGGGGGAGAGAAGGAAGGGGGGAGGAGAGAGAGGGGGACAGAGAGGGGAGGGAGGGGGGAGAGGAGTTCTCGACACTCCATGACGGGAACGACATGGCTGGGTAGGAAGAAGGTGGGAAAGAGTGGTGGTGGTGGGGGGAGAGGATAGTTGTGGGTGACGATACGGGGGAGGAGAGGGGAGAGGGGGAGGGGAGGAGGGGATGGGGGGGGGAGGGGGGGAGAGGGAGGGGGGGAGAGAGGGAGAGGGGGGGAGAGAGGAGGAGGGGGGGGGGAGAGAGGGGGGGGAGAGGGAGAGAGGGGGGGGGAGAGAGGAGGGGGGGAGAGAGAGGAGGGGGGAGAGAGGAGGAGGGGAGGGAGAGGAGAGGAGAGGGAGGGAGAGGAGGAGGAGAGGGGGAGGAGAGGGGAGGAGAGGAGAGATGAGAGCGATCGGGAGAGAGAGAGAGGAGGGGAGAGAGAGTGAGAGAGTGCCTTTTTACTTCAACCCAAACACAAACAACTATTTGCAGGCAGTGCTTTTTTACTTCTAACCATATTTTCATTTTCAAACCAAATTAAGGGTACTCACAGTGATGTAGACATTTGTCAGTGTCATTCAAAGCTCTGATAGAGGCACACCACTTGCAGAGACTGACTGAGGCACACCACTTGCAGAGACTGATTGAGGCACACCACTTCCTGGACTGATTGAGGCACACCACTTCCTGGTTTTATAGTCGCCCCCCCCCACCCTCCAGCAGGGGCAGCAGAGAGAATGGGGAATGTTGTAAAAACATTAATATCTCTGTCAATTTGCATCGACGGGAAAAATCCTCAGCACACACATGGCGGAGGGGGGCTCTGAGCGTGGTGGCCAAAAATGACGGCAGTAGGTGGCGGCGTACTCTCGGAAACCGCAGCACAGAAAGCCGAAACCGGTCAAGAACAGAGTTTTAGTAATATAGATTAATGATTTGGATGAGGGAATTGAATGCAACATCTCCAAGTTTGCGGATGACACGAAGCTGGGGGGCAGTGTTAGCTCTGAGGAGGATGCTAGGAGGCTGCAAGGTGACTTAGATAGGTTGGGCGAGTGGGCAAATGCATGGCAGATGCAGTATAATGTGGATAAATGTGAGGTTATCCACTTTGGTGGCAAAATTAGGAAAGTAGACCATTATCTGAATGGTGGCTGATTAGGAAAAGGGGAGATGCAACGAGACCTGGGTGTCATGGTACACCAGTCATTGAAAGTAGGCATGCTGGTGCAGCAGGCAGTGTAGAAAGTGAATGGTATGTTAGCATTCATAGCAAAAGGATTTCAGATTGGGAGCAGGGAGGTTCTACTGCAGTTGTACAGAGCCTTGGTGAGACCACACCTGGAGTAGTGTGTACAGTTTTCGTCTCCTAATCTGAAGAAAGACATTCTTGCCATAGAGGGAGTGCAGAGAAGGTTCACCAGTCTGTTTCCTGGGATGACAGGACTTTCATATGAAGAAAGACTGGATAGACTCGGCTTGTACTCGCTAGAATTTAGGAGATTGAGTGGGGATCTTATAGAAACTTACAATATTCTTAAGGGGTTGGACAGGCTAGATGCAGGAAGATTGTTCCCGATGTTGGGGAAGTCCAGAACAAGGGGTCACAGTTTAAGGATAAGGGGGAAGTCTTATTGGACCGAGATGAGAAAACCATTTTTCACAAAGAGAGTGGTAAATCTGTGGAATTCTCTGCCACAGAAGGTAGTTGAGGCCAGTTCATTGACTATATTTAAGAAGGAGTTAGATGTGGCCCTTGTGGCTAAAGGGATCAGGGGGTATGGAGAGAAGGCAGGTACAGGATACTGAGTTGGATGATCAGCCATGATCATATTGATCATATTAATAAAGTTTAATCTAATCTAATCTAATCTAATCTAATCTAATCTAATGGCGGTGCAGGCTCGAAGGGCCGAATGGCCTACTCCTGCACCTATTTTCTATGTTGCTATGTGAGGGGAAATATTTACTAGTAACCTGAGTAATAATTATCTATGTGAGGGGAAATATTTATTTGTAACCTGGGTAATAATTTTATTACACAGAAAGTGTGGTGAGATAATGGAAAGAGCTGTTAGAGGGACTAGTTGAGACAGGTACTGTAACAACATGTAAAAGACATATGGACAAGTACAGGGAGGAAAAAGCTTTAGAGGGATATGGACCAGACAAGGCAAATGGGACTAGCTTAGATTGGTCACGTTTGTCGGCATGAACGAGTTGGGCCAACAGATTTATTTCTGTGCTGTGTGACTCAAACACTAATCCCTCACACATCTGTCCCTTGGCCCCTGAGCAGAACGTTATCCCAAGGAGGCCATACTTTAAGGTGTTTGTAAATGTCTTTCACTAAAACTGAAACTATCAGACTTGGAAGTCAGTAGTTATTGTGTGAGTAAGGGGCATCAGCTGGAGTGCTCAACTTTCCTCAGTATCACAGGCAACAGTTGATGTTCTTTACTGTGACTGAGAATTATCTGGAGCAGAGTAATCACGCATTTTTGGAGCTTTAATATACATATTTTAAATGATTTACAAGGCTATCAATATTTAAAACAACAAATGAAACTTTTTTTTGATACAAATGATACACCAGGTACCTCGCCTTCTTTATTATGGGAAACTTTTAAGGCATTTATTAGAGGAATTATAATTTCATATCAAATTTTTCAAAATAAAAAGAATAAGACAGAACAAATGTTGTTAGAACAAGAAATCAGACAGTTAGAGATAGATAATGCTAACGATTCCACGACAGATAAACACAATAAGATAATATTACTGAATTTTAAACAATCAAATTTTATCGGCAAGAGTAATAAGATGATGCCAAATTGCAAAACAGGAACATTTTGAGTTTGGTGACAAATCACATAAGCTTTTAGCTCGTCAATTGAAAAAACAAGAAAAGGAAAATACTATAACCAAAATTTAATCAGAGAAAGGTGAATTACTAATACTACCTAAAGATATTAATAATAGATTTGCTCAATTTTACCAACATTTTTACACATCTAAAACTAAAATAGAAGATAGTAAAATTATTTTTTTTTTAGATAACTGTAATCTCCAAAACTGGAGCTTTTGGAACAAGAGGAACTTGGAGCTCAAATTACAATCAAAGAAATAGGTGAAACAATAAAATCATTGAAAAATGGTAAGACTTGGGACCAAGATGGTTTTAGTAATGAATTTTATTAAAAATTCCATGAGATAACGACCCCTTAATTATTTAATTTATATTACCACGCTTTTAAAGAAAACAAACTACCTGAAACATTAGCAGAATCAACCATTACGCTTATTCCAAAAAAAAAGATAAAGATTTAGAAGATCCGGGCTCATATAGAGCTATATCACTTTTAAATACAGACCAGAAAATCTTAGCAAAGACTTTAGCAAGAAGATTAAGCAAATATATTAGTAAATTGATAAACCCTGATCAAACGGGGTTTATACCCAAAAAATACTCATTTAATAATTTGAGACGCCTGTTTAATATAATGTACTCACATAAAGTAGAGGAAGAAGATATATCAATTATTTCTTTGGAGGCAGAGAAAGCATTTGATCAGGTAGAGTGGCAGTACTTATATAAAGTACTGCAAAAATTTAATATGGGAGAGAATTTTATTACATGGGTAAAATTATTGTATGATAAACCGATGGCAAGAATTTTAACTAACAAATTGTTATCTCAAAGATTTCAATTATCAAGGGGTAATAGGCAGGGATGTGCGTTATCACCCCTGCTATTTGCCCTTATGATAGAACCTCTGGCTGAAAGTATAAGAATTCATCCGAATATTCAGGACTATAATACTAGGGACTCAAATAATAAAATGTAATTATATGCAGACGATAAACTTTTATATATTACAAAGTCACAAACGAGCATACCAAATCTATTAAATTTAATAGAGGAATTTTCTGGATATAGAATCAACTTGAATAAAAGTGAAACCATGACATTAAAACCTCAAGAACCTACACACTTACTGAAGTTCCCCTTTAAAATTGCAAAAGAAAAATTTAAATACTTGCGTATTTGGTGGCCGATTGGGAAAGGGGGGAGATGCAGCGAGACCTGGGTGTCATGGTACACCAGTCGTTGAAGGTAGGCATGCAGGTGCAGCAGGCAGTAAAGAAAGCGAATGGTATGTTAGCTTTCATTGCAATAGGATTTGAGTATAGGAGCAGGGAGGTTCTACTGCAGTTGTACAGGGTCTTGGTGAGACCACACCTGGAGTATTGTGTACAGTTTTGGTCTCCAAATCTGAGGAAGGACATTATTGCCATAGAGGGAGTGCAGAGACGGTTCACCAGACTGATTCCTGGGATGTCAGGATTGTCTTATGAAGAAAGAATGGATAGACTTGGTGTATACTCTCGAGAATATAAGAGATTGGGAGGGGATCTTATAGAAACTTACATAATTCTTAAGGGGTTGGACAGGCTAGATGCAGGAAGATTGCTCCCGATGTTGGGGAAGTCCAGGACAAGGGGTCACAGCTTAAGTATAAGGGGGAAATCCTTGAAATCCGAGATGAGAAGAACTTTTTTCACACAGAGTGGTGAATCTCTGGAACTCTCTGCCACAGAGGGTAGTTGAGGCCAGTTCATTGGCTATATTTAAGAGGGAGTTAGATGTGGCCCTTGTGGCTAAGGGGATCAGGGGGTATGGAGAGAAGGCAGGTACGGGATACTGAGTTGGATGATCAGCCATGATCATATTGAATGGCGGTGCAGGCTCGAAGGGCCGAATGGCCTACTCCTGCACCTAATTTCTATGTTTCTATGTTTCTATTCAGATTACTAGAAAATATAAAGCATTATTCAATGCTAATTTTATACCTTTATTAAATAAACTTATTATGCTGATTAAATTTTGGAAAACACTTGCTTTATCATTATTAGGTAGAATAAATGCAATAAAAATGATCTTCCTACCACAATTACTATACCTATTTCAGTCTATACCGGTATATATACCAAAATACTTTAAAACAAAATTAGGCTCTAATATTACTAAGTTTATTTGCGACTATAGATCACATAGAATTACAAAAAAACACTTATGTAAACCAAAAGATGTCGGGGGACTCTCACTCCTGAATTTTATGTATTATTACTGGGCAGTGCATATTAAGAATATAATTTATTGGCTGGATAGTTCTACCCAACAGACAGAATGGATAAAAATGGAGAAAGAGGATTGTTTTGCTTGAAATATAGGAATGATCCTCTTCTCCCCGAAAAAACTGAACAACACAATATATAAGAATAACCCAATTATATATGGCACAATAAGAATTTGGAAACAAATAAAATTATCTTTAAGAAATTTATCATTGTTAATGCCAATAGCTAATAATCCTTTATTTAAACCATCTCATTGATAAAACATATAACCAATGGAAAAGTCTCGGAATTAGAAGGATCAGGGATATGTACGAAATGGGAAACCTACTATCATTCCAACAATTACATTTAAAATTTAAACTGAAAACAACGAATATTTTAAATATCTTCAGATTTGCGATTTCATGAAAAAATACATACAAGGATATCAAAAAATAACTCCTGAATTATTGGATAAAGCAATGGATATTAAAGCTGACTCACAAAAATTAATATCATATTTATATAATAGTATTTTAAATATAGACCTACCATCGACAGAGGTACTTAGGGAAGAGTGGGAACGGGAACTAATGATAACAATTACGAAGGTTACATGGGAAAAGTACTTGATATATATTCACAAATGTTCGATTAATGTAAGACATAATCTAATTCAATCAAAAATTTTACATCGATTATATTATTCAAAAACAAGATTGAACAAATTTTATCCAAATATATCTCCCATTTGTGCTAAATGTTTATCCCAAAATGCAACTATAACACAATCTTTTGTTTCCTGCATAAAGCTTTATAGATTTTGGAGTGATATTTTTGAAATATTTACAAAATTATTCAAGATAAGAATGGAACCTAATACTAAAATGATTATATTTGGAGTAATGGAAGATGGGAATAAATTGAACACATCTCAAAATTTATTTTTTAATTATGGTTTAATAATAGCAAAAAAATTAATACTTAAATTTTGGAAAAATACATCAATACCAACGCTTAAAATGTGGATTACAAGTATGTTGGACACTGCACATCTTGAGGAAATGCGATTCCTCCTAATGGATAAATCAGACCAATTCATAACGAGTTGGTCTCCATTTGTTGTCTTTTTGGAATCATATGGTGCAACACAATTGTAAAAGCTAACTGTTTCAGGACTGGACGAGGGATGATCAAGATTATAAACAATGATCTTCTTACTTCTTTTCTTTATGTCTTATTCTCTTTTTCCTATTTTCTTTTCCTCAACTTTCTTCACTCATTCGTCTTTTTTCTTTTTCTTCACACATTATATCTTACATCTTTCTATCCTTTACTATCTAATTTATTTTTCTTATTCTTATCTTTCTTTATTATAACAAACAAAATAAGAAGCTGTACATAAAATGTATTATGAAAATATATATTAGGCACGTTGGTGCCATATGATTGTACTTACTTCTAATAAAATAAAATATTCAAAAAAAAAAAAAAAAAGTAACAGAATTTTTCAGTTAGTCACGTCCTTTTCCTCTGGAGCATATGGTTATTTCATACATCCTCCCAACAGACTTATCAAGCATGTTACAGCCTTTCTACTCAGCCACTCACTCACTCACTCACCACATTCATTCTCTCCGTCACTTGGAACAGGTTGCCACACCTCATGCAACACTAAAACTCACAAACCATTCTCACTTCAAACCATTTCAGAAAAATAACATTTTCTTAAGAGTTAAACACTTAACTTCGCAGCTTAAGTGTCCTGCTTTGGAACAATTGAAACAACACCTTTGGGTTTGTCATTTATTTCAAATGCTTGCTTTATCAAATTAAAATTCAAATTCATGCTTTTTCTATTCTAATCGTGAATGTTCACACCTGTCCACAGTCTTCTTTGTGTTCCCACACCCCTGGAAACTGTTGATATAATCTATACAACCATCCTGGCTCCAGTCCCTATGGACTGGGACTGCTGTGGCTCTGTGCATCAAATTATCTATTCTGTGGGTCGTTCGTCTGCTGAGCCTGACTCATCCATTTAATCCCTCCCTTCCTTGTGTCTATGATAGCGCCTCTCTTACTAAGTGCATCTATCCCCAGGAGAGGTCCTCTTTGTTTGAGCATACTCAGAAATCCAGTGGAATATGCACTCCCTCTATCTCAAGTACCTGAGGCTTACTTCTCTCAGCTCACATTGTTTCCTCCACCCCCACCTCCTCACCTCCCATTCCCCCACCCCCTGCACCTGTAAAATAACCTCCTTCCCGGTTGTGGACATGGGTTTCATCTATTAACATTATGTTGCTCTGTTTACCAGCTGCAAGACTAATAATAAGGTTGTAAAGATAAAAGAATTTAACCTTACCAATATAAACATGACTGCCATTGTGTCGAGGGCTTAAACAGGGTAGAGTTTGTCAAATGTGTATTAGACAAGATGTACAGGGGCCTACATAGGAGAGGGTAGGCACTCCTGCAGTGGAGCCCATACCCCATCCAATCTAATATATACCCCAGAGTAGCACTAACAAACGGCATTCTGGCAGGCAGGTTTGCCACTGCGACACAGGTGGTTTTAAACTAAATGTGGGGTGCACATGGGATAGTCAAGGATGGAATTAAAGGGAAAGGGAGTAAAGGGATGGTTAATGACCCCAGAATTAACGGGAAAGAATGCTCACAAAGGGATAGGAGAGTATGGCCAAGTGTAGTAGGGATCGATGTGAATGGTGAGATGCGTAAGGAATTAAAAGTACAGTATTTGAATGCGCGGAGTATAAGAAGTAAAGTAGATGAGCTTGAGGCTCAGATAGAGGTTGGTAGATATGACATTGTGAGGATTACTGAGACGTGGCTGCAGGAGGATCGGGTCTGGGAACTTAATATTCAGGGTTATACATCCTAAAGAAAGGACAGGCAGGTGTGGGCAGAGGAGAGGCGCGGGGGGGGGAGGGGTAGCTCTTCTGCTGTTGAATGGAATTCAGTCGCTTGTGAAGGAAGACATAGGGACTGACGAGGTAGAGTCACTGTGGATTGAGTTGAGGAATTGCGAAGGCAAGAAGACACTAATTGTTGTTAATAATATGATTAGTTTTAATCTGCAATTTGAGAAGGAGAACTTTAAATCGGAAATGGCAGTGATGCAGCTGAACGAAGGGGGCTATGAAGGCATGAGAGGGGAGCTGGCCAAGGTAGATTGGAAAGGGATACTTGCAGGAATGACGGTGGAACAGCAATGGCAGGAATTTCTGGGCATAATCCGGAAGACGCAGGATCATTTAATTCCAAAAAGGAAGAAAGATTCTAAGGGGAGTAGGAGGCAACCGTAGCTGACAAGAGAAGTTAGGGATAGAATAAAACTAAAAGAAAAGATGTATAACACAGCAAAAAGTAGCCGGAAGCCAGAGGATTCGGAAACTTTCATAGGACAACAGAAGGAAACAAAACAGGCAATACGGGCTGAAAAGATGAAGTACGAGGGGAAGCTGGCCAGGAATATAAAGAAGGACAGTAAAAGCTTCTTTAGATATGTTAAGGCAAAAAGAGTAGCAAAGTCAAATGTGGGTCCCTTGAAGGCAGACACAGGTGAAATTATTATGGGGAACAAGGAAATGGCAGAAGAGTTGAACAGGTACTTCGGATCTGTCTTCACTAAGGAAGACACAAACAATCTCCCAGAGGTACTGGAGGACAGAGGATCTAAGGGGGTCGAGGAACTGAAATAAATTTTCATTAGGCGAGAAATAGTATTGGGTAGGCTAATGGGACTGAAGGATGATAAATCCCCTGGGCCTGATGGTCTGCATCCCAGGGTCCTCAGGGAGGTGGCTCTAGAAATAATGGACACATTGGTGATCATTTTCCAATGTTCCATAGATTCAGGATCAGTCCCTGTGGATTGGAGGATAGCTAATGTTATCCCACTTTTCAAGAAAGGAGCGAGAGAGAGAAAACGGGGAATTACAGACTAGTTAGCCTGACTTCAGTGGTGGGAAAGATGCTGGAGAATTATTAAAGAGGTAATAATGGGGCATTTGAATAGCAGTAAAAGGATTAGTCCAAGTTAGCATGGATTTATGAAAGGAAAATCATGCTTGACTAACCTTCTGGAATTTTTTGCAGATGTGACAAGTAAAATGGATGAACGGGAGCCAGTGGATGTAGTGTATCTAGACTTTCAGAAAGCCTTTGATAAGGTCCCGCACGGGAGACTAGTGACTAAAATTAGAGCACATGGTATTGGGGGTAGGGTGTTGATGTGGATAGAAAATTGGTTGGCAGACAGGAAGCAAAGAGTAGGAGTGAATGGGTCCTTTTCAGAATGGCAGGCAGTGGCGAGTGGAGTGCCGCAAGGCCCGATGTTGGGGCCGCAACTGTTTACCATATATATTAATGATTTTGAAGAGGGAATTATGATCAACACTAGCAAGTTTATGGATGACACAAGGCTGGGTGGCTGTGTGAACTGTGAAGAGGATGTTAGGAGGTTGCAGGGGGACCTGGACAGGTTGAGTGAGTGGGCAGATGAGTGGCAGATGCAGTATAATATAAATAAATGTGAGGTTATCCACTTTAGTGGCAAAAACAAGGGGGCAGATTATTATCTCAGTGGGGTTAGGTTAGGTAAGGGGGAGGTATAGCGAGACCTGGGTGTCCTTGTACACCTGTCACTGAAATTTGGCGTGCAAGTACAGCAGGCAGTGAAGAAAGCTAATGGAATGTTGGCCTTCATAACAAGAGGATTTCAGTATAGGAGTTGAGAGGTTCTTCTGCAGTTGTATAGTGCTCTGGTAAGACCACATCTGGAGTATTGCATACAGTTTTGGTCTCCTAATGTGCGGAAGGACATCCTTGTGATTGAGGCGGTGCAGCGTATGTTCATAAGATTGATCCTTGGGATGGCGAGACAGTCATATGAGGAAAGATTGAAAAGACTAGGCTTGTATTCACTGGAGTTTAGAAGGATGAGGGGTATCTTATAGAAACTTATAAAAGGACTGGACAAGCTAGATGCAGGAAAAATGTTCCCAATGTTGGGCGAGTCATGAACCAGGGGCCACAGTCTTAGAATAAAGGGGAGGCCATTTAAGACTGAGTTGAGAAAAAACGTTTTCACCCAGAGAGTTGTGAATTTGTGGAATTCCCTGCCACAGAGGGCAGTGGAGGCCAAATCACTGGATGGATTTAAGAGAGAGTTAGATAGAGCTATAGCGGCTAGTGGAATCAAGGGATATGTGGAGAAGACAGGCACGGGTTATTGATTGGGGACGATCAGCCATGATCACAATGAATGGCGGTGCTGGCTCGAAGGGCCGAATGGCCTCTTCCTGCACCTATTTTCTATGGTTCTATGTTTCTATGATATTGACATCCAATTCAAGTCAAGCCATCCCCTTGTACAGATACAACGTGGAAAAAGGCCCTTTGGCCCAAATTGCCAAGACTGGCCAACATGTCCCAGCTACACTAGTCCCACCTGCCTGTGTTTGGTCCAAATCCCTCCATACCTGTCCTATCCATGTACCTGCCGAGACACAAAATGCCGGAGTATGTCAGCAGGACAGGCAGCATCTCTGGATAGAAGGAATGGGTGACTTCTACAGACTGAGAGTCAGCGGAGAGGGAGTCACATGGATAAAGAAGTGTGAGGAGTCAAAATGAGACATCAAAAGAGAAGCAACTCCAGGAAAATGTAGAATAGATCATTGTTAGCTTGGAGAAGCTGACAACAAAGCAAACAGAGATAAAATGTAATCGGGGGACAGAACAACAGACAGACAACCGCGTCATCTCTGGGTGCCCGCTCTACTCCCACCAAATGGAGCTCAGGGCCTGGCAGACATTGATGCAGAGACAACAACCTGGTGCTCAACACCCGGCTTGAGATCTAATTATTCCTTTGGTTTATGTTTCATTCGCAAGGAAAAAGAAGAAGGGAGACAGTCAGACTGGTCACAGAACTGGGAATGGGGAGGGATGGTGAGAGAGGGAGAGAAAGCAAGGTTTACTCGGTTAGAAAAATTGTACTCATACCTCTAATTTGCCTCAAATTTGCACTGGGCCTCACTCTAACAGTGGACAAGGCCATTCATGTATGGATGAATGTTTGATTTAAACCAGCATCTGCAGTTCCTTCCTACACTCTTTAACAGGTCATCTGTGCCCTAGAAGAGATCCCAGTGGCCCAAAAATATGTACCCTTGCACCAACTCCTCAGCATGCATTCAACTGTTTTACCCTCACTATAACATGGCCCCAGGAGCACTCTGAGGAAATTGGGGAGGGCATGTGACTGAAGTGCCAGTGTGCAAGTCTTTTGAGAACAGCGATCACAGTTCTATAGGATGTTAAGTACTTATGGATAAGAACAGGCCAGGCACACAAGTTAAAGTTCTGAATTTGGTCAAGGCCAACTTTGATGGCATTAGATAGGAAGTTACAAAAGTTGATTGGAGGGGCAAGATTAAAGAGGAACCTGAGGGACAACTTTTTCAAGGTGGTGGGTGAATGGAACAAGCTGCCAGAGGAGATAGTTGAGGCAGGTACCATAACAACATTTAATGGAAACAGGGATGGAAAGGCTTTAGAGGGATATAGGTCAAATGCAGGCAAATGGGACTAGCTTGAATGGGGCATCTTGATCGGGTAGAACAAATAGGGCTAAAGGGCGTGTTTCCTTGCTGCATGGCTCTGGGACTTTATGACAAAAATAAATATATTTAAAAGCAAAGAATATATATTCTGCCATCTTCTCCTTCTGTGTTACTGAGCTCATGATGCCTGCCGTAATTCCAGCCTATATCCCCCTGGGTTTTATTTCAAAGATATCCTTTGCATACAGCCACACTCACAAACAGCTATATATAGTTTCCCCAATGAGTGTATACTCCATTGTTTGCCATCCTGAATGGTATTTCCCACACAACTGAGAGTTCTCTGCCTGCTGCATCACTGTGCTGCTCCAATGTCAGCTCCTAGCTCCGTGGCCTCGAAATCCCTTCTCACGAACCTGAAACAAATTAAGTGATGTTATGATGCTGAAAGCAAACTCAACGTAGCACAGAACAACATTGCACTCACTTCCAATCCTTAGAGCAGCTGGCAAGAAACTGGATCATCGACTTACCAATGGGATTTTTGTTGGGACTGGTGGAGATTTTTTCTACCTTTAAAGGCCGAGGAGAGAGTGGTGAGCAGCCATTTTGAGAGTAGAGAAATCAATTTTGAAAAATCGTCAGTAGAGATAGAGCTGTGATTTTGATCTAATTTGTGGAACATTTAAAGAAGCAGGTGTTTGATTGGCTGAGGAAGACAGCAGCCAATAAAATGAAGGGTAAGGGTTAGCCTATTGGGAGTGAGACTGTGTTGAGGCCAAATGCAGGGCTCGGGCCGTGCTGTGCTGTGTTGAGGCCAAGTGCGGTACTGAGACTTTTGGGTCAAGCGGGTTTGACAAGAAGGGCTGCGGAAAGGGTAACAGCTAGTTAAACCAAGGTCTGTTTTTTCGGTGTAATTCTTCGTAGGTCTGAGTGTCATTGAGATGGCAGGTGGGAGATTGGAATGCCGTGCCTGCAGGATGGTGGAAGTCAGGGAGATTTCCAGTGCCCCTGAGGATTACACCTACAGTAAGTGTGTTCAGCTTCAGTTCCTTAATGACCAAATTGAAGAACTGGAGCTGCAGCTGGATGACCTCAGGGTTATCCAGGATGGTGAGAGTGTCATAGCAGTGCAGTGAGGTGGTAACTCCAATGGTACAGGCAAGAATATTAAGGGACAGATTCACTTCCCAGCTGCTATCTGGCAACTAAACCGTCTTATCACCAATTAAGGAGAGGTTCTGACCCACCATCTAACTTATTGGAGATCCTCAGACTATTTTTAATTGGACATTACTGGACTTTATCTTACACTAAATGTTATTTCCTTTATCCTGTATCTGTACCCTGTGGACAACTTGTAGTAATCATGTATAGTCTTTTCACTGACTGGATAGCACTCAACAAAAACTATTTTCATTGCACCTTGGTACACGTGATAACAACAAATGAAACAAAACTTAAAAAATGTACACTGTTGACTATAAAGTTGTTTGCGATGTCCTAAAATTAGGAGATGGAGTATATAATTGCATTTTTTTTACAATACGCTGCATGGAAAGTAGAACAAAGAAACAGAACAGTACAGCACAGTAATGGGCCCTTCGACCCACAATGTCTCTGCCAACCATGCCGAATACTACATACCCTAGAGTTAATGTAATATAATGTATTAACATAATTAAGTCTTAATGTATTTAGCATTATGAAATAAACTACAGTACTCCAATTTACTCCAATGTTATAATACCACATCATGTTTAATGTTATGTTCAAATACAATGGTGCAAATAGTCAAGCTGCGGTCTCACAGTTGCAGAGACTGGTTCAATCTGTCTGTATGGGGGTTTGCATATTTTCCCAATGACTGCATGGGTTTCTGCACTAGTTTACCTAGGAGAATGATTACAGGCTGTTGGTTTATAGAAATCACATCCATTGAAACTTGTGCAATGAAACTTAATCAAACAATGTAATATCCATTACTCGTTAATTAAAACAACAAGCATGCTAAAGGTGGTAGCACCAGTAGAAAGGGTGAAAAATAGGCATATGGTATGCTTGCCTTTATTGCTACGAACATTAATATAAGAGTCAGGAAGTGATGAAGCATCTGGTTAGGCTGCATTTTAAGTATTGGGTGTTGTTCTGGTTGCCCCATTACAGGTAAAATATTGAAGCTTTGGAGACGGTGCAGAGGAGGTTTACCAGCTACAGGGAGAGGTTGGATAGACTTGGATTGTTTTCTCTGGAACGTCAGAGGTTCAGGGGAGTCTTGAATTAAGTACATAAAAAGTATGAGTCAGAGATAGGGAGACAGTCAGAACCATTTTCCTAGCATGGAAATGCCCAACTCCAGAGGGTATAACATGAGAGGGAGAAAGTTTAATGGAGATATGTGAAGTAAGTGTTTTTTCACAGGGGGGGTCTGGAACGCATTGCCAGGGATGTTGGTGGAAGCAGATACAATAGTGGTATTTTCAAGGCTTTAAAATAGGCACACTTTAAGAAAGTGCAGAGAATAAAGGGATATGGGTGATTAACAGGCAGATGAGATCAGTTTAACAGCATTATGTTCAGCACAAACATTGTGGGCTGCAGAGCTTGTTCCTGCACTGCTATGTTCTATGTAACAGACACTTCTGCCTACAATACAATAAGAATTTCCATGCCCATGGACAAACTACCCATGTAGACTTTATTGTTGAGAGAAAACCTTCCTGTAGTAATGCATCTCCATCTATGACATGAGATTCACTCGGGGGGGAAAAGGATTTATGTTATGAAATAGTTTTTTTACAAATGCAATCCCTCTGCACTGCAGTGGTACACGGGACGTGCCAATAATACAGTGACCTATACTGTATTTTAACATTCTTCACCACTACTTAGCTACACCTCCTTGCATGGGAGTAGATTGCAGAAGCGCACCAAGCTTACTGGAACATCTTGAACAGGCAGGATAATGCATCATTTATGTTCAATTTCTGTTCCCCTCAGCTGTAACTGAATGGCAGAAGTAAATCTGTTGAGAAGGAATTGTGCCTGCAGTATTTTTAAAATGCATGGTAAATTGATTTTCATATTTAGAGAAAAGAAAATAGAATTTAACATTTTACATTATCAGTCAATTTATCTTAGTTTTTGTTTTAACTTAAAAAGTAAAATGAACTTTTTCAATTATTTCACAATGATGAATATGTATGCCTTGGAATAAAATTCAGCAATACCCAAACAGAATATCTTTGGTATTCACATTAATGCTAACACATTGAGTGAGCCACATACATATAGTTTGAATGACAATGAATTCTCATTAAAGACTACATTGATTGAAATTACAATTGAGAATTCAAGAACTGAGAATTGTGGGCAGAGTCCTAGCTTCACATTATACAGTGCCCTAAAACAATGTGGCCATACCAAATTAGAATTCCAAAACATTTATACTTCTAAAAGAGCTGAAGATGTGATATAACATAGAACAGTAGAACACACAACAGGCCCTTCGGCCTACATCGTCCGTGCCAAATATGATACAAAAAATAAACTAATCACATCTGCCTGAATATGATCCATATCCCTTGTTGGAGAGAATTTTGTGTTTCATCGGTACACTGAATCTGGCATTCACATGAGACCCAGTTGCCCTCTTAATTACGGCTCAGGTAGGAACAATCGTGAGTTTCTCGAACGGTTTAGATAAGGCTTTAATGGTATGTACTGGGAAACACTCTGAGAGTTGTTGAGTGTATAGTTTGTGGTGGGTTTTTGACTGTGTATGTGTGGGGGGCGGGGGGGTGGATGGGGGAAACTTTTAGATCTCTTCCCTGTACGGGGACCCGACCTTTTCCCTGTCGGGTCTCCGTTGCTGTTGGGGCCCAGCACCGTGGAGCGGCCTCCAACCGGAACGACAGCTCAAGTCACAGAGCCTGCGGAGCTGCGGAGCAGCGGACCCACCATCGTGGAGCTGGCCGGCTTCGGAGCGTGGAGAGCTGTGGTGGCGCGATGCTGTGACCCGACTCCGGTGGATGGTGACACCGGGAGCTCGCGGGTCCCCGGTGGGAGACCGCTTTGCGGGGCACCGGCAACGGCGACTTCTCCCGCTCGAATTGCAGGGTTGAGAGTGACCTGGAGCGGGGCCTTACATCGCCCGGCACGGCTTTAAATGGCCGCGGACTAGCTAGCACCCGCCGGGGGCTCCAACATCAAGACCCGGAGCTGGGCCTTACATCGCCTGCTGCGGCTTTAAGTGGCCGTGGGACTTGCTAACACCCGCCGGGGGCTTTGACTTTGACTTTGACTTTGACTTCGGGAGAGGAATGGAGAGCAGGTGAGAGACAAGACTTTCCCTTCCATCACAGTGAGGAGGAGATTCACTGTGATGAATGTTTGTGTAAATTGTGTTGGTGTGTGTCTTGGTTCTTTTCTTGTATGACTGCAGAAACCAAATTTCGTTTGAACTTCATGTGAGGTTCAAATGACAAATAAACGATATTGTATTGTATTGTATTGTATTGTATTATGGAGAGAACCCAAAGTGTTTCAAAGATTTACAGCTCCCACAGCATTTTTTATTCTCACAATAGAGAAGAGGTGAGGTGGAATCTCTTTAGTCAAATGGTAGTTAACCTGTGGAACTCGTTGCCACAGAAGGCTGTGGATGCCAAGTCAGTGGATATTTTTAAGGCAGAGATAGACAAATTTGTGATTAGAATGGGTGTCAAGGGTTATGGGGAGAAGGCAGGATAATGGGATTAGGAGGCAGAGATCAGCCATGATTGAATAGCTGAGTAGACTCGATGGGCCAAATGGCCTAATTCTACTCCTATAACTTGTAAACTTGGGACACGATGATTACATGTGGATTCTATATTTTGAAATATTTCATCATTAATCGATGACTCTGTAACTTTTCATCTTTGTCTTTCCCCAGTTATCTTTAACCTTATGATCCTGTTATTTAGAAAACACAACAAATGGGTGCAATAAATGTCACTACTCTCTTGATTAGTTTTATTCCTCGCAGCATAGTTTTCAACCCCCTATGCTTATTTCAATAAACTAGCTCTGCTGTGGAACAGAAACACTGTGATAAATCTATTTATTGCCTCACTAACAGCATAACAGCCCATCGGCAAATTAATATCAATACAAACATGCGAGGGTTAGCAAATTAGCAATAGAATGAGAAAAATATTGTGAAATGTGTGGTTATCCATTTTAGCAGAATGAATGACAAAGCCATTTTTTTTAACGTATTTAACCAAGTATTATTTTACGTGGACTGAGACTAAAGGGAGCATGTTGGGGCAGAGTTAGAGATGTGGCCTCACAGCCCCTATGCAGCTTTTGTTTTTAACCACAGGTGTCTTTCAATTCTTTCAACTACTACTGATCCAACACTCGTGACCCACCCCATCCCCAGTTCATCTGATTTCTCTGCCCAACAGCTCAGTCCCTTATTTCCAGTCTCCACATTTTCCCAACATTGATCTCCCCCTGTCAATGGACTTTAGAAACTTAAAAACATAGAAAACAGGTACAGGAGGAGGCCATTCAGCCCTTTGAGCCAGCACCGCCATTCATTGTGATCATGGCTGATCATCCTCTATCAATAACCCGTGCCTGCCTTCTCCCCATATCCCTTGATTCCACTAGCCCCTAGAGCTCTATCTAACTCTCTCTTCAATCCATCCAGTGATTTGGCCTCCAATGCCCTCTGTGGCAGGGAATTCCACAAATTCACAACTCTCTGGGTGAAAACGTTTTTAACCCACCCCAGTCTTTCATGGCCTTCCCTTTATTCTAAGACTGTGGCCCCTGGTTCTGGACTCGCCCAACATTGGGAACATTTTTCCTGCATCTAGCTTGTCCAGTCCTTTTATAATTTTATATGACTTTGAATGTCTTGAATCTTGTCTCCAATTTCTGTCGTACCTCTCTTGGCCTTTTTATCATCATCTTTCAGGTCAGATTGGGGAGATCCCCCCACCACGGGTACCATGTAATGCCGTGCAACCTGCTACATGGTCAGATAGTCGGCGACTAAACCGTCTTCCCCACCTGATTTGCCGGGTGAGGAGGGGGCTGTGGACTCCCAGCAGGACCAAACACAAGACCTGTCAAAAGGCGGATGAGCTCCTAGCGAGCCAACAGCCATCCACACTTCAGTAGAAGTTACGATCACAGTCGTACATAGTATTCTAAGGCGCCGTGCCCGTTGATGTTTTAAACGATGGTGATGATGATGATGGTGGTGATGATACTCCCCATCTCAGAGGTGGCCTAGTGTGAAAGGACAACCCATTCATAGGTAGTTGATGAGCAGAAAAAGGAAATCACAGGTCAGAACATGGATATGTGTTCAAACCATACTCCTTTGCAAAGCTAAGGACATGAAATGTCATTGGGAAAACAGCGAAAAGTATAGGAAATAGTATCAATGTGTTACTGCAAAATAAGATCAGCTGTTAATCATAAAATCATAAAATATTCAGACACAATACTGTGGTATTATTAAAAGATATAAGGAACTGATGTCTCAAAGCATCTTCCCAGCAAACACTGCAATGTCTATTGGCAATATGGAGATAATTTTCCACTGTGCATGGATGGGAATGTCAACAGTGTAAGGCATTATAATATTTTCCTTTTGTATGGATTGAAAACAACATTTTAATTCTATGCAATTGTATGTGAATGTGATAACACTTAGAAATGATGCAGAGGTCTCATTGTTTATTAAAATATTGTATTAAATATTCATTAATTGCTGGCCTTGCCAGTATCATGCACGCCCCCTGAATTAATTGTGTCAATATATAATAATCATTCTCACTCATTGTGACTCTGAGCAGACAAAACAGCATCACCTAATGTGATGCTGAAAATGAGCAGTTAGTGACAACATGAAACACCTATGCTGCACAGCATCCTGAGAGACTGATGCATAGCAAAAATGTATTGGGTATCTGGTGTTTACAATCATTGAAACAATAACTAAACATAGTATATTACATAATTTCACAAAATAATTAAAAGAAGAATCTATACAGAATTAAAAATAATGAAAGCACATAAAACACAGGGAAATACACTAAAACAAATTCCAGTTAAATACAATTATGTTAGCAATTAAGCTTAAGTATAAGAATTCAGAATGTAGAAACAAGAAGCTGCAGATATTGGTTTCAGAAAAAAGACTTAGCCGGTCAGACAGCACATCAAAGTACAGGATCAGCATTTCTAGTAAGGAGGAGGGATAAGAGCCACAAGGTAAGGGAACCGTGGTAGATCAAAGAGGTTGTAAACTTTGTCATGAAGAAAAAGGAAGTGCATGTATGGTTTATGAAAGTGGCATCAGACAGGGTTATGAGGAATATAAAATGAGTAGGTAAGAACTCAAGTGGGTGATAAAGGGACCATTATATAAAGGGCCAAAATGGGCCATGAAATAGACAATAGACAATAGACAATAGCCAATAGGTGCAGGAGTAGGCCATTCGGCCCTTCGAGCCAGCACCACAATTCATTGAGATCTTGGCTGATCATCCCCAATCAGTACCCCGTTCCTGCCTTCTCCCCATATCCTCTGATTCCGCTATTTTTAAGAGCCCTATCTAGCTCTTTCTTGAAACCATCCAGAGAATCCACCTCCACTGCCCTCTGAGGCAGAGAATTCCACAGACTCACCACTCTCTGTGAGAAAAGGTGTTTCCTCGTCTCCGTTCTAAATGGCTTACTCCTTATTCTTAAACTGTGGCCCTGGTTCTGGACTCCCCCAACACCGGGAACACGTTTCCTGCCTCTAGCGTGTCCAAACCCTTAACAATCTTATATGTTTCAATGAGACTTCCTCTCATCTTTCTAAACTCCAGAGTGTACAAGCCCAGCTGCTCCATTCTCTCAGCATATGACAGTCCCGCCATCCTGGGAATTAACCTTGTAAACCTACGCTGCACTCTCTCAATAGCAAGAATGCCCTTCTTCAAATTAGGGGACCAAAACTGTACACAATACTCCAGGTGTTGGCTCATTAGTGCTCTGTACAACTGCAGAAGGACCTCTTTGTTCCTATATTTGATTCCTCTTCTTATAAAGGCCAACATGCCATTCAGTAAGTGCTGGAGATACTCAGCGGGTCAGCTAAGAATGGGTGACGTTTTGTGTCGGGACCCTTCTTCAGACTGAAAGTAGAAGGGAGGGAACTGGAGGAAAGAAAAGTGGAGGGCAACAGATGACCAAGGAAGAGTGAATTCCTTAATGGCCCATTGTTTTCTGGGGAAGAGGTAACAACAAGGATGCAAACAGTGGAACTTGTAGGATGATTAGTGTGGAGGAGAGTGGAGGGAGGGAAAGATGGGGTTACTTGAATTAGAGAAATCATCGTTCATGCTGTCGCGTTGAAAAACTACCCATGCAAAACGTGAGCTGGTGTTCCTCCAATTTGTGTGTGGTCCCTTCTGACAGTGGAGAAGGCCCAGGCCAGAAAGATCAAAATGGGAATGGGGATGGGGTTAAAATGTTTAATGGGAGATTTCGCAGGCCAAAGCGAACTGAGCGTAAGTGCTCAGCGAAACGATCGCCTGCCTAGTCTGCACTTGGTCTCGCCAATATATAGCAGCCCATACTGAGAACAGCAGTTGAAGTGTACAGTTTTGTGTAGTTTTCTGTGCAGTTTTGGTCTCCTAATTTGAGGAAGGACATTCTTGCTATTGAGGGACTGCAGCGTAGGTTCACCACGTTAATTCCCGGGATGGCATTGTTAATATTGACCAAATGAAAGACACCATAAAATGGAGCATCCCTGCATTTGTCAGATTTGCTTAACCTCTGTCAGTAACCAATTTACAGGCTGTGGATGGCGTTGAGCAGTCTGAGCATCAGATTGATATGGAGGGATGAAAGATCCAGGTGTTCTCCTCATTTCCCCTGAATTGTTAAAATGTATAAAAACTCTGCAAACTTAAATGCATTGATGTGATTGGTTTGCTGCAAATGAATTGTAAATAGTGTAAATAATGTTGCAAGACAGCTACCCTGCTGTTTGTTGATTGGACAAAGTGTTAAGCCCTGGCAGAATTGTTTTGGGTTCCAGGGTAAATGTTGCATTATTCAGTTAAATTAGCTTCCTTCCAGAAACATCTCCTAGAAACAATGTATGAGAGACTTTGTTATTGGTTTGAGGAACTGTCAGTAATGTATTGATGTGATTATTATGTTTGATTGGATTGTAAATAAACCATCCCTATGTAGTTCGGCCCCTCAAGATTCGTGGACCTATAAAAGGTGGCTCCATCTTATATCGAGGTCGATCTTCTGGAAGTGCGCTTGGGACTGCATGACCTTTTGTCGTGTGTCTGCTTGCACGAGGCTGAAGGGCTTGGTCAGGCAGAGACAAGGATCAAACCCGTGGTAGTTTAGGTATCGTAGGCTCTTCACACTATCCTGACTCACCTGGACAGACAGGGCACGCACGTGAGGATGCTCTTCATTGACTATAGCTCTGCATTCAATACGGTCATCCCCACCAAGCTCACCACCAAACTCCACCAGCTAGGCCTCAGCTCGCCGATATGCGATTGGATCCTGAACTTTCTGACGGAGCGACCGCAGGCAGTGAGACTGGGCCCGCATCTGTCCTCCACTATCACCCTGAGCACCGGCACGGTACTAAGCCCCATGTTCTACTCCCTCTTCACTCACGACTGTGTTCCTGCATTCGACACCAACACCATCGTGAAGTTTGCAGACGACACAACAGTGATTGGGCTGATCACCAACGGTGATGAAACAAAATACAGAGCGGAGGTGCAGAACCTGGCGGACTGGTGCACATGTAACAACTTGTCACTAAACACCTCCAAGACCAAGGAGCTGATTATTGACTTCAGGAGGTTCCATAATGGAGAATACACCCCAATCTCCATTTACGGGGAAAGTGTGGAGAGAGTGTCCAGCTTTAAGTTTCTGGGCACTCACATTTCAGAGGACCTCACATGGTCCACCAACACCGCTGCACTGGTCAAGAAGGCACAGCAATGACTGGTCTTCCTGAGGACATTAAAAAAGACTGGTCTGCCCCAACAGCTGCTGACAACGTTCTACCGCTGCACCATAGAGAGCATATTAACGTATGGCATCTCTGTGTGGTATCTCAGCTGCACGGAGGCGGAGAGGAGAGCTCTTCAATGCGTCGTCCATAGAGTGCAGAGGATTATTGGCACACAGCTACCAGCCTTGGAGGGCATCTACCACACACGGTGCTACAGGAAGGCTGTCAGCGTCCATAAAGACTTCTCACACCCTTGTAACGGACTGTTCGAACTACTTCCCTCCGGCAGACGTTACAAGGCCTTCTACGCCCGAACCTCCAGACTCAGAAACAGCTTTATTCCCAGAGCTATAGCGGCTCTGAACCGGCCCTGCTGAGTGCCCCCCATCCCCATGGACTGTCTATCCTCGGATGGTCACGTCACACAGCTTATTTATTTATTTTACTTTTCTTTTACATCGGTTGGAAGCTGCATACTAAATCTCGTTGCACTGTGTGCAATGACCATAAAATATATTATTATTATTATTATTATTATTATTATTATTATTATTATTATTATTATTATTATTAGTATAGGGGAATTTGCTGTTCAATCTAAAAATAACATTTAGTTGTTCCAGTGCTTGACTCAGTGTTTTTTTGACTGAACTAGACTTTAGACAATAAGCTTTAGACAACGACAACTAACAATGCTGGTTAATGAATAAGAGTTGTGAAATTGAGTAAATCAGAGAATGTTTTCAGAATTTCTTTAAAATGATCAGACAAGGAACCAAAATACCTATTATACAAGATAATTCAACATCCAAATTAAATGGAATAATGTAATTAACTCAGCCCTTTAATTGAGCCCATTGCATTAAGATAATATCAAGAGTATACTGTAGTAGCAAATTGTTCTCGGATTTGATAAAGTTTCTATGCTGATTAAAAAGCACCTAGTAATAATTAGCTTTATTACATTCCTTCTCTCCATAGATGCTGCCTGTCCCACTGAGTTACTCCAGCATTTGTGTCTAATTGTAACAATATATAGTTATTGCGAGGACTGGAGTTAAAATTGTCAAAGAAACTTAATTCTGAAGGCAATGTACAAAGTGCACATTGCAATGAATGAAATAATCATGTTCACTTGGAAAATATTAAAATACATATCTTTGTTTGAAAAACATTCAAATAAATGATCAGGCTGACAATATTAGTGGAAAATATTGACATTTACAATTAATATTGTAAATAATAATTTGGGGTTTTATCTGGTAAAGAAGGCATTTGGTACATTGGGCTTCATCAGTTGGGGCATTGAATATAGAGGTTGGGTTGTTATGCAACAGTTGTACAAGACATTGGTAAGGTTGTATTTGGAGTACTGTGTTCAGTTTTGGTCACCATGCTACAGAAAGGATGTTATTAAGCTGGAAAGAGTTCAGGGAAGATTTACAAGGATGTTGCCAGGACTCACTTTTGTTGCAAATTTTGTGGAACTATGGACTGTACATCAATGCTGTTAAGGGTCTTAGCTTTAACTGTATACTTTCTTTTTATATTTGACCCCAGAAGTGTAATAGGGGGGTTGCACGTAAGGTCACTGGGTCATAGGGCTTGATGCACGGAGCCGCTCAATCCATCTGGAGGACATCCGTCACTTCCGGTATATGTTATTAATGCAAGAAACGCGTACTTTCCTATCTGTTAAAAACCTGTCAAAATGTTGAATTTTTACGCTGAAAAAAATTGTGGAAGTCGGGGTAAGTGTGAGAGACATGTACCCAACTTTAGAATTCCAAAAGTGAAGCGAAATGAAGGTAAATAGAAGTGAGAGCTGAACGGACAACAACAGACAGAGTGCCTAGCGAACATTGGCCGTTTGCTCACTGCATTTCATCAACAATGGCGCGAGGAATTTTTAGACAGTGCAGGATTTTTGGAGCCCAGCCCTGCACAACATACGCCTCCACGGTTCGAAGTGGGACCAGCCCCGTGCGGCCGTACGCCTCAAGCGACCACGTTTGGTCGTGCTAGATGCATGCAATCGCATGCTGGTGGGACAGGCCCTTTCTCAGATTAAAATCCATCTGCCATCAGTCCACCATTTCTGTAGCTGATCTTTATCCTGCTATACACTTACAGCCTTCTGCGCTCTCCGTAAATCCAGCAATTTTGGTGTTGTCTGCAAATTTACCAACCATCCCATCCACAGTTATGACCAAGTTGTTTATATATATCACAAACAACAGAGAACCGAGCACAAATCTCTGGCACTCCACTGACCAATGGCATTCAGCTAGAATAATACCCTTCTCCCATAACAGGAGTTTTGGGGGAAGGCAGGAGAATGGGGTTAGGAGGGAGAGATAGATCTGCCATAATTGAATGGCGGAGTAGACGATGGGCTGAATGGCCCAATTCTGCTCCTATCCCTTATGAATTTATGCACTTATGAACACTCTTTCTTCTATAATTAAGCCAGTTCTGAATCTAAATTAGCAATTCACTGTTTATCCATGTTTTTTAATCTTCCGGTTCAGCTTACAATGATGGGTTTTATCAAATACCTTACTGAAATCCATGAAAACCACATCCACTGCCCTATTTTTATCGATTACCAGAGTTACCTCCTTAAAAATCTCAATCAAATTCATCAGCATTCATGAGTCAAAAATATTTTATTGTTCTATGTCCCGAAACAGAATGATGAAATTCACTAGAAAAGACACAAAAATCTTTGTCAAGGCTCCCACAATCTCCTGTCTTGCTTCTCTCAATAACCCTGGGGTAAATCCCATCAGATCTTGGGGATATACCCACCTAATGCTCTTCAAACACCTCAACACCTCCTCCTTCTTAATCGCAAACTGTCTTTGCATACTAGCTTCTCCGTTCTTCTCCTTGGTGAAAACCGATGTAAAGTACACATCGAGTACCTCATCTACATCTCCAGACTCCAAGCACAAATTCCCTCCTTTGTCTTTAAGTGGTCCTACCTTCTCCCTGGTCACCCTCTTATTTTTACCATACAAATAAAAAGCCTTGGATTTTCCTTAATCCTTCTCGCTAATGATCGCACAATCCATGAAGGGTCCTGCCTTTTTTCTGGTTACCATATTGTTTTTAATATAGATATAAAAAGCTTTGGGATTTTCTTTAAACCGACTGGCCAAAACCAAATGTTGCAGCCCCTTTTGGACGTTCTAATCCGCGCACGATTTATGTCCTATGTTTTTATTCCTCCAAGATCCCTTGACTAGAAATAATGCAGATGACAAGGAAATTAATGTTATCGTCAACAGTGAAGAGAATAATCGTAGGATCTTGCTGGGTAAGTTAGGATTACTTAAAGGTGGCAGCACAGTTGGATCAGGTTAAGAAGAAGGTCCATGAGATAATTGCCTTCATTTACAAGGGCATAGAATATAAGAGGAGGGAGGTTTTGATGAAACTTTTGGAGTTCTGTGTACAGTTCTGGTCACCACACATATAGAAAATATGTAATTGGACTGGAGTGAGTGGAGAAGAGAATCGCCATGATATTGCCTGGGATGGAACGATTCAGTTTTGAAATAAGACTGGATAGGCTGGGTTTGCTTTCAATGAGCAGAGGAGACAAGGTGAACAAGACTATATGTTTCAGGAGTGGAGGTTCCACCCCACATCCCCATCCCCATCCCCATCCCCATCCCCATCCCCATCCCCATCCCCATCCCCATCCCCATCCCCATCCACATTCCCCCAAAGATGCAGGACAACTTTTCTGTACAGCCCCTGGAGCAGACTGGAAATCACAGAGCAGTTACTTCCCACATTGTGTCATTCTTAGCAGCTTGACGAGTCAGCTTCAAATGAAGAACAAATGTTCTTGATCTAAAGAACTTCCATTTAATAGGCCATTCTCACAGGGCGACTTGACGCAAGAGTTAACCAGAGTTGAACATCGTGGGAACCTCGTGCGATAACCGTACGGCATTCGTGGACCACTGTGGACCACCGTGGCGCTAACGGCAGGTACTCGTGTAACTTGGTGACTCGGGAGAAAATTCAAGCAAGCTTGAATTTCTCCAAGAGTGACTTGTACACTTGTGGTTGAACATTGCAACATTATATGGACGTAGTGGCCAGTGCGATATCCGTAATAACTCTTGCGTTTACCGTAGGAACTGCTGCGAACGGTGAACCCGGAAGCTGGACAGAGGGGACAGAAGGTGAGTAAAAATTGTCTTCTGTGGGATTGAATTTAAAAAATAAAGATTTGCATCCGCATATGGACATCAACTTATTCATGAGTTATGTTAAGAAAATAATTATAATCTTTAAAAGGGACTTTACTGAAAGGTCCCGCATTTTTATGGTCCGTGAGAAATTTTTCACATGTACTTCTTTGAGAGATACAGCTCGGAGTCCTCGCCGACTAGCGATCGATGCCTTTCCGAAGCAGGGTCCGGAACGCTACCAATCAATGTTCTCCAGAGACCCGTGTAAGGAGTGAACTGCACATGCTGGTTTAAACCGAAGACAGACACAAAAAGCTGGAGTAACTCAGCGAGTCAAGCAGCATCTCTGGAGAAAAATAGGTGATGTTTCGGGACGAGACACATCTTCAGACTCAATTCCGATTAGGATGTCTGAAGAAGGGTTCCGATTCGAATCGCCACCTATTCTTTTTCTCCAGAGATGTTGCCTGACCCGCTGACTTACTCCAGCTTTTTATGTTTTTCTTCCCAGATCTGACTTACCTGCTGAGTTACGCCAACATTTTGTGTCCTTTTGTGCGTATTAACCAGCATCTGCAGTTCCTTTAGACATTACCTAACTTCAGATTTTAGAGATATAGCGCGGAAACAGGCCCTTCGGCCCACCGAGTCCGCGCCGACCACCTATTCTTATACACTCCAGGGACAATTTTACAATGTTACCGAATCCGATTAACTTACAAACCTGTAATCTCTGGAGTGTTAGAGGAAACCGGTGCACTCGGAGAAAACCCACGCGGTCACAGGGAGAACATACAAACTCCATACAGACTGCACCCATGGTCAGGATCGAACCCTGGTCTCTGGGGCTGTGAGGCAGCAACTCGACCACTGTGCCACATGTAGTCAGATTTAATAAATTGCTGGTGTTGCGTCCAAAGACAGAGGCATTGATAATATTAGATCAGAATTGTATCTTTTTGCTAATAGAGTCAATTATTAGTCAATTAATAATAGAATCAATTATTGTTGGTGACATTTCACCTACGAATATCAGAATATTTTCGCAGAGGTAAGGGCCAATTAGGCATAGCAAAAGGTATGAACACTTTTAAACATTTTTTTCCGGCTATTTTGTCAAATGCAAATACAGGGAGAATGATCAAAGTGCTCACATGGCTCACTCTGTTAGAAGCGTTCTGAGTTTAAATGTTCCGCGTATTACTTCTTAAAGTATAAATTTTTGTATGAATGGGAAAGGGCGGAGGGGGCGTCACGAATAACCGCGATTCCCTGGCCATATTATGGCCCATTCCCAAACCGTAACATTAATCAAGCTCTGTCTAACTCCGCCTTCACACCATCCCCCTGTGACATGGGTTAGTCATCGCTGGGTGGGCTGTGGGCCGAATGGCCTGCCAACGGGAGTCAGAGACTGACACTGAGATCCATTGTGTAGGAAGGAACTGCGGATGCTGGTTTTTACCGAAGGTAGACACAAACGCCACCTGTTCATTTTCTCCAGATATGTTGCCTGACCCATTGAGTTACTCCAACATTTTGTGTCTGTGTTCACTATGAACATTGAATTATTTAATTTTAGGTAACTTACACTCTCTCTCTCTCCCCCGCCCACCCCCTCCCCCCCCCCTCCCCCATGCAGTAATTGTCGGTTAACCAGTCCAAGGTTTGCAACGATGGTTCCCTCTTGGGATCACACTATCCCTAGCCAACAATTGGCCTATCAGGGAACCAAATATAGACATAAAGTGCTGGAGTGACTCAATGGGTCAGGCAGCATCTCTGGAGGAAAGGGTTAGGCGACATTTCGAGTCGGGACCCCTCTTCAAAATACCCTGCTGTGGTCATCTGTTGTTGGCCCTGATTTGTCCCGGTCTTTTCTTGCTTCCAGTTCCCCCCTACAATCATCCCGAAGAAGGGTCCCGACCAAAAATGGAATCTATTCCTTTTCTCCAGAGATGCTGCTTGGCCTGCTGAGTTACTCCAGCATTTTGTGTCTAACTTGCTGATTCAGACAGTTTTTGATTATCAAGGATGCTGCGCTGACTCTTTACTCTGAAACACAAGTTGGAAATTTAAACTTGGGCGCAACTAACATCGTCTAAGTAATGTGGCATCTTCCTGCAGTAAAGTCACGGCAATAATACAGGCATGTCTCCAAATGAGCCAATTCAACCAAGGGAGGATATTTATAGTGTGTGAAAAAAAAAGTGACATCATTTGTGCCACGTGACACTTCACAATTCACAATGTTCATTCAAGATTTAACGGGAAAGCTCGGGAGACGGACAAGTCACTCGCACAAATAACAGAAATCCCGAGTACCGTGGGAACTCTTTATCTACCCCCCGTTATATCATGTGATATTGTGCTAGACCACGACCACTTCACTCTGGTTACATCTTGCGTCAAGTCGCCCCGTGAGAATGGCCTATAAAGAGGCATTTGTAACTCGTAAGTAGTAAAAATGAGCTTTGACTGATTTTCACTGATTGTGCCTTTGGGCCCATGCTGAGGTGATAAGTAAATAAACAGCATGGTTGTCTCAGATTGGGTGTTGTGCTTGCAATAATTAACAGGCAGGATGAAGTTGGCTTGTAACCTGCATGACAAAACAAACATGCATAATTAATCGCATACTGTGATCCCCATGTCCATTTGGGGAAATTGTCAAATGTTCTGACTCCATATTCCATAAAAGAAAATTATTTAAACTTGGAATGTGGAACAAGTGTGAACCCTGCTATGTGGTTTATTACCAAGCTGCTTTTTTTCTTCACACAGTTCTTTAGCGCAGCCTGTTGTAATTTAGTAGGTTACAGAAGTTACTTTTTCTCATGCCATATTCAGTTATGAACTAATCCCGTACAATATTCATGAATCAATTTACACAGGCAAAATACGGGTGTTGCAAATTCTTCCATACTTCGTCTGCACATTTCCTCCACAGATGCTGCCTGACTGGCAGAGTTTCTCCGTCGCTTTGTGTTTTGTTCAACATTTCAGCATCACCACTCTCTAGTGTCATATGCTGAGAGAATGGAGCAGCTGGGCTTGTACACTCTGGAGTTTAGAAGGATGAGAGGGTATCTCATTGAAACATATAAGATTGTTAAGGGCTTGGACACGCTAGAGGCAGGAAACATGTTCCCGATGTTGGGGGAGTCCAGAACCAGGGGTCGCAGTTTAAGAATAAGGAGAAAGCCATTTAGAATGGAGACGACATCATAACACTCCAGAGTCTGTGGAATTCTCTGCCTCAGAGGGCGGTGGAGGTGGGTTCTCTGGATGCTTTCAAGAGAGAGCTAGATAGGGCTCTTAAAAATAGCGGCGTCAGGGGATATGGGGAGAAGGCAGGAACGGGGTACTGATAAGAATGATTAGCCATGATCACATTGAATGGTGGTGCTGGTTCGAGGGGCCGAATGGCCTACTCCAGCACCTATTGTCTATTGTCTATTGTCTATATAGTGCCTTCCATACACAGCCAGATGTGATGCCATTGATCTGACTGCGAGCGTCATTTGCCCCTGAGAGGCCATTCCCTCCAGTAGTATCCAAAGTGGTATACTTGTCTGAGAGACTAACAGCTTTGGGAGAATCCTGCATTTTACTTCGGAGTCACATGAGTGATTCCGTGAAGAAGCCCCGCCAGTCCGCATGCACGTCATTACGTCTGACGGATGGCGCACCGACGGGCTGGCAGAGGTGCAGCTCCACCAGCGGTAAGTAAAAAACCATGAGGTAAGTTTTAAAGAAAAAAAGAAAAAGAAAAGAAAAAACCCGCAAATACTATACCGTATCTTAGTCATATTTACAACCCATCACTCTATAACCATCCTTCCCAATACAATCAGTATAACAAATATCACAATCACCTACCCTCATCCCAATATCCTTTTAAACAAGTGTTTTTGTACATCTTTTTAAACTGAATTATGCTTGTGCTAAGTTGTATCTCCTGTTCCAGACCATTCCACAAATTCACACCACAGATTGCTATGCACATACTTTTAAGAGTTGTTCTGACAATTGAGTTTTTAAAAATTATGTTCCCCTCTCAAATTATACCCACCCTGTCTTTCCATAAACAGTGTTTGTATATTTCTTGGAAGTAAATTATTTCTTGCTTTGTACATAATTTGCGCAGTCTTAAATTTAACCAGATCAGTGAACTTCAGTGTATGTGACTTTAAGAATAATAAATTGGTATGTTCAAGATATCCAACGTTATTGATAATTCTTATTGCTCTTTTTTGTAATGTGCATAATGGCTGTAGGTTGGTTTTGTATGAGTTACCCCATATCTCCACACAGTAACTCAGATATGGCAATATGAGTGTATTATACAAAGCATGTAATGATTTGTGGTCCAGAATGTGTCTTGATTTTCCCAATATTGCTATAGACTTTGCCAGTTTTGCTTTGACGAGGTTTATATGTGGTTTCCAGCAGATTTTGTGGTCTAAGATCACACCAAGAAATTTATTTTCATATACTCTTTCTATACATATGTTATCTATTTTCAATTGTACTTGAGGGTTTATTTTATGTTTTCCAAATAGCATGATCTTTGTTTTGCTTAAATTTAGAGACAATTTGTTGACATCAAACCACTGTTTTAATTTATCCATTTCTGATGTGATGCTTCAAATTGTCACCGGAACAAAAAATATTCGTATCATCAGCAAATATAATCAATTTCAGTATATTTGATACTTTACATATGTCATTAATGTACATTATGAAAAGCTTTGGGCCTAACACAGACCCTTGAGGTACTCCACAAGTTATGTTCATGTAAGTTGATTTATGTTCACCTATTTCTACAAATTGTTGCCTGTTTCTTAAATAGCTTCTCACCCAATCCAGTCCAACCCCTCTGATGCCATACTTATCCAGTTTCATGAGTAAAATGTTGTGATTTACAGTATCAAATGCTTGTTTTAAATCTATAAAAATTCCCACTGCAATTTTTTTATTATCTATGCAATTTGTGATTTACTCAATTAGTTCCATTAGTGCCATAGATGTTGATCTGTCTGTCCGGAATCCATATTGACTGTTGACCAAAAGCTTATGTTTTTCAATGAAATTGTCAAGTCTTTCTGTAAAACGTTTTTCAAGGATCTTGGAGAATTGGGAGAGTAAAGAAACAGGCCTGTAATTAGTGAAATGGTGTCTATCCCCAGTTTTATATAATGGTATTACTTTAGCTATTTTAGCTATTTTCATTCTGTTCGGAAATTTACCGTATTGAAAAGACAAGTTACAGATATGAGTTAATGGTTCGGCAATTTCTTCAATAACGTTTTTTTTATTATAATCATGTCAATATCATTCCAATCAGTAGAGGATTTGCTTTTACATTTTCTTACAATGTCTATGATTTATTTTCCTTCGACTGCTCTAAGGAAGATAGAGCTATTATTTCTATCCCAAAGATCAGTATCTGCCCCTTCTTTTGTTTCTGGGTCATTTATTTTTTCTGCAAAATCTGGTCCCACATTTACAAAGAATTTGTTAAAACCATTAACCGCATCATCCATATTATTTATTGTCTTTTCATCCTCAATAAAATACTCAGAGTAGCCTGTATTTTTTGATCCATTTCTAATAATACTATTTAGCACGTTCCATAAACCTTTCATATTGTTTTTATTTTTCTCTAACATTTTATTATAGTATTCTTTCTTACATATCCTCATAATATTGGTTAATTTATTCTTATATTTTTTATATTTATTTTCTGTTTCTGAAGTTCGATATTTTATGAATTGTCTATATAGTGTGTTTTTCTTTTTGCAGGCATTTTTTAAACCCTTAGTGATCCATGGACTATTTGTTTGTTTTTGTCAATCACTATATTGTTTCACAGGACAGTTTTTGTCATAAAGTGATTTAAAAATATTTAGAAATCCATTGTATGCTTTGTCGACATCTTCACCCTCATATACTACCCTCCAATTCTGTTTCAGTAATTCATTCTTAAATGCATTTATGTTTTCTTTGGTTCTCACCCTTTTGTATTTGAAATGACTGGTGTTCCTAGGTTTCCTATAACTATAGTGATAAACAATAAAAACAGGTAAATGGTCACTGATGTCACTGTATAATTGTCCGCTTATTGTATTGCTTTCCATAATGTTTGTGAGTATGTTGTCTATTAATGTCGCACAATGAGAAGTAATTCTACTGGGTCTGGTTATTCTAGGATATAAACCCACACTGTACATAGTATTGATGAATTCTTCTGTCATTTTATGCTTTTTTGGATTCAACAGGTCAATATTATAATCCCTACAGATGAACATAATCTTTTGTAATGATTTTGTAAACATGGTTTCCATCCAATCTTTAAATATTTCAATACTGGATCCAGGAGCTCTGTATATACAGCTCACAATAACATTTTTGGTCTTTTCCATACAAATTTCTACTGTAATACATGCCAGCAAGTCGTCAACAGCAGTTGTCATGTTCTCCACCACCTTATATTTCATGCTTTTATCCACATAAATCGCCACACCTCCTCCATTTTTTCCCTTCTGTTTATATAATAATGATGTTTTTAATGATGTTGTCACTCGGTATGGTGTACCAGATATTGATTTGTTTGCATCCAGATTAAATCACCAGCTACCAAAGTATGTTTCATGGGATTCTGATCCAGGGGCAGTAGCGGTAGATGCATTCTCGCTACACTGGGGTGGAATGTTTTTATATGCATTTCCCCCATTTTGCCTCATCAGTCGGTGCTTGCGTAAGATCGAGCAGGGCTCCGCCTCAAGCATTTTGGTAGTCCCCGACTGGCCTACACAGCCATGGTTCCCACTCGTTCTCAGACTAATAACACAGCCTTTTATGGCTGTCCCCAAATGCAGTAACCTGCTGGTTCACCCTGTGACTGGGGAGAACCATCCACTACATGATCTGTTGATTTGCAGATTCTGACAAGACCGTTCCTGGGGCTCGGACTATCAGGTCGTATGGTGGATATGATTACTGCGGCCTGGAGGGATAGTACTAAAAAACAATACATTTTTCTTATCAAGAAATGGGAGGTGTTCTGCTTGCAGTCAAACATATCATATTACACGGCAAGCATACTGAATGTGTTTGAATTCCTTTCCACTCTATATTTTTGATGAGCGACTGAGCTATAGTGCCATCAACATTGCCAGGAGTGCTTTATCGTCCTACCTGTTGGGTCTCACCCTTTAATATCCCGGTTCATGAAAAGTATTTTTAACTAATTCCCCTAGGTCCAGGTACACGGAGATCTGGGATGTGAGTATGGCTCTCATGCTGCTTCGCCAATGGGCTCCAGCAACATCCCTGTCTTTGCCCAGACTCATTCTTAAGCGGTCATGCTCATGGCGCTGGTTTCAGCACAACGCGTCCAGACGTTGCAGAAGCTGCGACTGGACAGGATGGTTTCATCTGTAAATAACGTAACATTTTATGTTTATGATTTAATTAAGCAGAGCAGGCCAGGGACGTCAGGGCTTAAACTTAATTAATGGCATACCCCATAGACCTTCGCCTATGTGTAGTTACGCACTTGCAGCAGTATATCAAGGTCACCGAGAGCCTCAGAGGTTCTGAATTAACGATATTCATCAGTCACAAAAAGTCTCATAAGAAGGTGTCAGTACAGACCATTTCAAGATGGCTGAAACAGGTTCTGGCTTGTACCAGAGTGGACACTGACATTTTAAAATCTCACTCCACCAGGGCGGCATCAATGTCAGCAGCGAGGGCACTGGACGTCCCTCTCGACCAAATCCTTGCGGCCGCAGGATGGTCCAATGAACTGACATTTCAAAGGTTCTATAACAAACCTCTTGCCACACCTGGGGTATTTGCCCACACCATTTTAAACTTTGTTTTATAGCTTCCCCCTGTGAGAGAGGGGTCGCTATTGTATTTGCTATTTAAGCATCAACATGTTAAGTCTGTATCATGTTTGAATGCATTATTTTTACTAATCCTGTATCAACCAAGGCAGTGTGTCGTATGGACTCGTATCCACGGCATGAAATCACAGAGCTTTGAAATCTTCATGGAATCACTCACGTGATCTTTATTTTATGAGGAGTTACGATGAGTTACGATTATGTGCCCACCGCTCCCAACCCTCATATCATAAAGGCCATCTGGTAGTTCTAGTCTTCTCTAAGTCTTACTATGTTACTTTGACTACTGTTATCTGTGATTTCACACCGCTGCTTTGAAGATTGATGTGCATACGGACTGGCGGGGCTTCTTCACAAATCGCTCGTCGTAACTCCTCATAAAATAAAGATCAAACTTCAAACTGGTATGTTCTCGTTTAATCTTACTATTATATGCCTTTCCCTCCTGGCAGTCACCCAGCTATCTGGTTAAACCTGCATTGTGACCAACTCACTGAAATCCTGTCTATAACACTCACTGCCCGCTGGATACTCCTGTGACAAACTTGCCCAACATGCTTGTCTATTATTCACCTCCTTTTAATTTAACCTTTTTATTTAACATGATCTACGGACATTATTTAAAATAGTGCAAGAAAAATCAATTTCCTCTTTTTCATCAAATCCAAGTTCATTTCTTTGGAGAAAGGTGAAAATCTATTTTTTTTTAAAAAGGTTCCAAAGGAAATCAATAGTGGCTCTCAAGAGGGAATTAGAAAAGTATTAGAAAAGTATTAAAATTATTAGATAAAAGAAAATTCAGGGGTACAGGGAAGCAGTGGGTGAGCAACGGGAGTACATGGCACTCATTCAAAAATATGTAATTGAATTACCAGCAGATGGACTTGCTGTATGGTAATAATTCTCTGATAGTATTGTGTTCCTATTAGGTACCATTATTTTTCAGCGGGAGCCTGGGCATGCACCAAAACCTCAGTGGAGCATACAGATAAGTTGTAACAGAAACTGTGATTGTGGAAACCCCCCAAGTTCATAATTATATGAAACAATCTGGTCACCAGATCCCAGGTGATCTCAGCATTGTTTTTCTCAGTACAGGTGTGACCATACTCTCTGCCAATATTGCAATAAACTCCAGAACCATTTTCTAGTTTATTTGGAGATTGAAAGTGAACTGTGCCAATGGAAACTAAGATGTGCATATCTCCAAAGAAATTAAGGTGGAGGGGGTTGGCAGAATTCAGGCATCTTGGTAAGCATGGGGAAGTTGGGCAAAAGGGTCTGTTTCAGTGCTGTATGGCTCTATAGCTCTATCATACCTTCTTGCTCTAAGGTAGAAAGACCACCAGGGGCGCCGTGGAGATAGCCAGCCCTGTCGGCAGTCCGTTCGTTTTTTCATCTTTTGTTTTTTTTTTTTTTTTGCGTCTTTTAATAATTTGTTTTAATGTACTTTGGTTTGTTTTATGTGGGGGAGGGGGGGAGGGGGGATCGGGGGAAACTTTTTTTCAAATTCTTACCTTCCCAGAGATGTGATTGATTTTCGGATCACATTCTCCGGGCTCTGGGAGCAGCCTCGGACTGTCGTGAGCCCCACCGCGGGGCGCGGATTTAACATCGGAGCGAATCCCTTGTCTGCGGATTTACCATCAAGGGCTCGCAGTCTTGGGAGAGGTTAGTCAGGAGCTCCAACGCCGCAGAAGGTTCGACCAGCCCCAACGCGAGGTTCGATCGCTCCGGCGCGGGGGAGCTGACATCCCCCCGATGCAGGAGCTGAATGCCTCGATGTGGAGGGCCCGAACGCCGCCGACTACGGGAGTCAAGATCATCCCGTCAATGGAGGGCTCGAGGCCCCCAACCGAGGAAGAACAAAAGGAAGGCCTTGAACTTTATTTCGCCTTCCATCACAGTGAGGAATGTGTAGGAGTCACTGTGTTGGATGTTCATGTTAAAATGTGTTTCTGAGTCTGTTGATTTTAATTGTATTACTGACCTGGCCAGTAAAAGGGAATAGAGGGAGCAGGTTTATTGTCATAAGGTACACAAAAATGCTGGAGAAACACAGCGGGTGCAGCAGCATCTATGGAGCGAAGGAAATAGGTGACGTTTCGGGCCGAAACCCTTCTTCAGACTGGGGTTCAGGCAGGGTTTCGGCCCGAAACGTCACCTATTTCCTTCGCTCCATAGATGCTGCTGCACCTGCTGAGTTTCTCCAGCATTTTTGTGCACCTTCGATCTTCCAGCATCTGCAGCTCCTTCTTGAACAGGTTTATTGTCATTATGCTTTTTATTTAACTTAAGAGGTGATTCCCAGTTTTGTGGCTTAAAAATGCAACAAATTGCATCAAAGTGTATGTCAAGTGCATTATAATATAGCATTCCATAACATCCTGGGAGATCACCATTGAGCAGTGTGAAGATGAGTCATTTATACTCTGTGGCTTTACTCCAGTTTATTCATACTGTACATACATTACTGCACTAGCTGTACGTGGTCTGTCACGGGAACTAGAGAGAGATCAGTGGGTGGGGAGGTTGTAATTATACTTGTGATATGGGGAATGGTTAGTAGTGGTGAGGTCACTATGTTAAAGGTACATGCACATGTCATCTACATCCTTCCCCTTAGAAACAAGAGGCAACAAGGTAGTGACAGGGCAACCACGTCTCATGCGCTGTGAACAGTTACGCAAAGTCGCCATAGCGGACGGGCGGCTTGACAACGCGACCCGACCGGGTTCGCATCTCGCCATCTCCCCTCCCTGGGGTCAAGGAAAGAGCGTTCACGTTGCGGCCCTGTTTCCACCAATCTTTCCACCACCACGTACAAGAAGCACAAGAAGCGACAAGACAGACATCATTGTATGCAGATGCCGAGAAGTGTGTTCAGCTCTGGCTAAACAACTTCTAATCTTGTGTGTGGACTCGACAAGAAGAAGAAGAATCTCCCCTCCCTGCAGGAAGAAGAGGAACCGGCACAGGGGCAGGAGACCGAACCAGAACGGGGATCCGGGAGGAGAGGGCTGAGCCGGAGGAGACTTTGGCTGGTAGAGCTGAGAAGGCAGGGACCGAGGCATGCGGGGGGCGGCGGCCAGTGTAGGAGACTGCAGCGGAGGAGCAAAAGGGTCAGCGGGCGGTGGTGGAGGCTCGTTGACGAGCCGTAGGTGCTGGCGGGACCGATGGTAAATGGTGCCATCGTGGTTGACTAGATAGGAACGCGGCGAGCCCATGGTACCGACGACGGTGGCGAGCGTGGAGTGGCCGGAGGGGGACTGCATTCGGACGACTTGACCGGGGAGTAGACGTGGGAGTGGGCGGCATGACTTATCATGGGAGCGCTTCTGGATCTCGTGCTTAAGGGCAATGCGCTCCTGGACAGCAGCGGGCTTGAGGACGGAGGGCACGAGGGAGCGCTGGGCCATCAGGATGGGGGGCCTTGTGGTGTGAGACATGAGTCGCTGTGCCGGGGAACCCATGGCAGGGTCATGGGAGATGTTGCGAAGGTTAAGGAGGGCAAGGTAAAAGTCAGAGCGAGCCAAACGACAATGTTCCAGCAAGTCTTTGGCACTGCGGACTGCACGCTCTGCCAGGCCGTTGCTCTGTGGGTACTCCGGGCTACTGGTGTAGTGGCGGAAATTCCAGCTGGCCGCAAAATCCCGAAACTCGGCGCTCGTAAACTGGCTGCCATTGTCCGACTGCAGGCTTGCCGGGGAGCCGAAGGTAGCGAAGTGGCGGCGCAGCTTCCCGATAATGGCCGTGAGGGAGTGCAGCTGGTCAACCTTGAACCAGCTGGAGTAAGAGTTGACAAGGACCAGGAAGTGCTTGCCACGCCACTCGAAAATGTCAGTGGCAACCGCCATCCAGGGCAGTTCGGGAGCAGGCTGCTGCAGAAGCGGCTGTCTTTGCTGGTGGGGAACGAGACTGTTGCAGATGGAGCAGGCGGAGACCCTCTCCCGGATGTACTGAGCCATGCCGGGCCAGTAGAACTGGCTCTGAGCGTGAGACAAAGTGGCCTCGGCCCCAGGATGACCGCGGTGGGCGGCCTGAAAATAGCGGTCGTGCAGCACAGCAGGTATAACAACCTTGTGTCCCTTCACGACCACGCCGTCATGCAGCACGAGCTCGTCATGGACCAGGAAGTAGGGCACGGCACCTGCCGGCAAGGCGGAGCGACGGTCTGGCCAGCCCTGCTGGATGACGGCTACAAGCTGTTGCAGGGCAGGATCCTTGGCAGTGTGCTGGACCAGGGATTGCATTTGCTGTGAAGGCACAATATTCACATACATCAGGTCAGACATTTCATAGGGGTGGCGATCGGTGGACGTTAGCGGTGCGCAGGACAGCGTGTCGGCCACGAACATGTCCTTGCCCTTGCGATAGACAATCTCGAACGTGAAACGCTGGAGCTGCAGCATCATGCGCTGCAACCGGGATGAGACAACATGGATCGGCTTGTTGAGGATGGTGACCAGCGGCTGGTGGTCGGTCTCGATAGTGAAAGTGTTGCCCAAAATGTAGTCCTTGAACTTGGAGCAGGCAAATACCACCGCTAGCAACTCCTTCTCAATCTGAGCATAGCGCTGCTCGGCAGGGGTCATGGTGCGGGACGCGTAGGAAACAGGCAGCTGCAGACCAGCATGGATCTGTAGGCAAGCGGCCCCAAGACCGAACTTGGAGGCGTCGCAGGTGATGACAATGGGACGTTTGAGGTCGAAACATTTGAGCGTGGGGGTGCTGATCAGCCTGTATTTCAGGACGTCAAAAGCCCTCTGGTGTTGCGGGAACCAGGCCCAGGCAGTGTCCTTCTTGATCAACTCCCTCAGGGGCGGGCTCAGCTTGCTGAGGTCGGGGATGAACTTCCCCAGGTAATTGACCATGCCCAGGAAACGTTGCAGGCTGGGCACGTCAGTAGGTGAAAGCATACCGGAGACCGCAGACGTCTTCTGCGGGTCAGGCTTCAGTCCCAAGGCTGTAAAAACGTGGCCCACATAAGTGACCTCCGGGACGCGGAAACGACACTTCTTGCGGTTTAATTTGAGGTTGATCTTCCGGGCCCGGTCCAGGACTTGGCGGAGGTTGAAGTCGTGCTCAGCAACATCCTTACCGTAGACCAGGATGTCGTCAACGATGATGGCACACGGTACACCGGCAAACAGTTGCTCCATCGTCCGCTGGAACATCTCGCTGGCAGAGTTGATACCGAATGGCAGTCGGAGGAACCGGAACCTGTCGAAAGGGGTGCTGAAAGTAGTCAGGTAAGAGGACTGCTCGTCAAGCGGTATCTGCCAGAAGGAACTTTTGGCATCGAGGACCGAAAAGACAGTGGCCGGACCAACCTGTGCAGCGACGTCCTTTACCGTTCGCATGGGGTACTGCGGGCGTTTGATGGCAAGGTTCAGGTCCTTGGGATTGATACAAATGCATATTTCGCTCTTCTCCTTTTTCGCAGCAACAACCATAGTGGAGACCCACCGGGTGGGATCGCTCACCTCTTGCAGGATGCCCATGGTAACCATGTTGTGCAGCGTCGACTCAACTTTATCCTTCATGGCGAAGGAGACGTGGTGTGGGGGACGAATCACTGGCTCGACATTGGGGTCGACAACAATCCTGTAGGAGCTGGGCAGCTTGCCCAGGTCGACGTCAAAGTGGTCAGGATATTCGATCGGGGGGTTCATAAGGGTCCGCACCTGGTGGATGTCATGGAAAGAGACAAGGCCCAGGTCTTGGCACGCTCGGATGCCCAACAGGGTGATGCAGTTTATCTAGCAGTAAAATGTCAGGAGCCGAGAGGCCTTCAGTATTCTGCAGTGCAGAGTAGCCTTCCCCACAGGAACGAGCACGCCTCCCCCGTAGGCATGCAAAAGGGAGCGATCAGGAGTAACCTTTTCATCAGTCCTTATCTTCCTGAAAAGGCTTGTTGACATTACATTTGCGACTGCCCCCGTGTCGATTTTTGCGGTGAAGGTCGAGCCGTTTACAGTTACACGAACCGAAGGGTCCGTTATCAGAGTAGGTGCATCCAACAGTGAAAATATGCTGGTCTCCCCCTGGGAGGAACTGGAGTCAGACATCGGGAGTTCGTCAGGCTGGTACTGGGAACCAAGCGCGCTATCAGCTTGTACCAAATTGTTTAACATGCTCCACTGAGCAGCAACCGGCTTCCCACGGCAACGACAGGCTGCAGAGAAATGGTTTAACTTCCTGCAGAAATTACACGTTTTGCCCAAGGCAGGGCACACATTAAATTGATGAGAGGCAAAGTTGCAATTGGGGCAACGCTGTGGGTTGCTCCCCCCGGGTGCAGGGGGGCCCCGGTTTCGTGGCGGGCCCGTGTTCCGCTGACGGCCAGCAACACTGGCAAAATTAATGGCATGATCAGCCGGTGACACCGCCGAGGAGACAGCCTCGGCCATACGGGAGGCGTGCAGAGCCTCATCAAAAGACAGGTCGGGCTTGCGCAGAAGTTCAGCCCTCAGCTTGTCATCACGTAGACCATAAACCAGAATGTCCCGGGTCAGTTCATCGGGGGTCAACGTGTCAAGGCAGCACCGCATGGCCAGGTGTCGCAGCGCAGCAACATAATTATCAATGGATTCGCCTGTTTTCTGACGCTGCCCGAACATTTTAAAACGCTCTAAAATGCAGTTAGTGGGGATGTCGCACATCGCGGTAAACTTAGCCAGTAGACATACCAGGTCCCGAGCATCTTCACCCGCAGCATAGACGAATGAGTCAGACCGTTCCAGGGCACCGGGACCAGCCAGGTTGAGGAGCAGGGAAGCCTTGACCTCAGGGGTGGCGGCAGGATGAGCGATTGTGACATAGTGGTCGAAGTCACATCTAAAGACATTCCACCGATGGGCAATGTCGGAATCGAAGACAAGCACATCGGGCTTGCGGCAAGAAGTGGCCATAACGAGGAAACAAAGAAAGGGAGCGGGGAACTGGTTCAAAAGGAAATAAAACAAAACCGATAAACAGGAGGCGCAAGGGAACGATTTATGACACCATGTAAAGATGAGTAATTTACACTCTGTGGCTTTACTCCAGTTTATTCATACTGTACATACATTACTGCACTAGCTGTACGTGGTCTGTCACGGGAACTAGAGAGAGATCAGTGGGTGGGGAGGTTGTAATTATACTTGTGATATGGGGAGTGGTTAGTAGTGGTGAGGTCACTATGTTAAAGGTACATGCACATGCCATCTACAAGCAGAAACTAAGATGAGCAGCAGATTATTCCATTACACCATTAACCTGTACCTTGTAGTGGGTGGAAAGGCTTTGAGATGTCAGGAGCTGAGTAACTTGAAAATGACTGCCCTGACATCTCAAAGCCTTTCCACCCACTACAAGGTACAGGTTAATGGTGTAATGGAATAATCTGCTGCTCTAATAACACTGATAGAACATCGAACAGAACAGCACAGAATAAAGTCCATCGCCACACTGTGTCTGTGCCAAACATTATGCCCAAATAATCTAATCCCTACTGCATGATATATTTCTTCAGTTCATTACATAATTACATGTCAATCTAAAAACCTCTTAAATGTTATTATTGTATCGGGTTCTGATAATTGCTCGTTTCTAAGCTTCCCCCAGTTTAGTTTCAGAAAAAAACGCTGAATCAAGCACTTGAAACAACTAATCTTTATTTTACCAAAAGCGCATTACAGTTCAACTACTGTACCTATCCCACCTCAGGTTTGATCCTCATATCTGCCTGTTCAAGCCCTCTAGCCTCGCTCAAACAGAGGCACTCCAGAGGTTCACGCAGTTCCAAGCGTTCTCCAAGAAGATTGATGCTGAGCCTCGTGGTAGCGGACTTTTATATGTCCCGTGACCTCGAGGGGCCGAACCACACGGGGGTGGTCTCTTAATAATGCAATTACAGATATCAATTAACCCCATGCATAACAGGCATTCCCCTAACCCAATGATACAACAGCTGAATACATTGTATTCAAAACGGACTTCGAGAGGAAGTCAACTTAGAAAACCCAGACAAGGCTCAACACCTCATCCAATCAACACTTGGCAAAGTCAAACTCTGCAATATTATTTACAATTATTTACAAGGTGTATGTCTGGTTTGCAGACGACAATCCATTCTAGGTATTTTGCACCAAATTGACAGGGTTTGCAAATATTCCCATTCTTTGCTTGCAAATTATATCTAAGCTGCTCCAATTTGGCCATGATTAACAGTTCCACCATTACCCAAGGTTTCCATGAGGTTCCCGGAGGTTTTGCCGTAGAATGTGGTTTCCGCAGAGTCGAGGGTTCTTCTATGTTCCTGCGAATATTTCAACAAATTCAAAACCGGCCTCGACTAAAAATAGGTTGCTGTTTGGTCGTAGCCAGTGGAGTGGGGTCGCTATTTACTTACAGGCAGTTGAAGACAATCTCCTTTGCTGACCGGCCGTTTTGATTGGCTCATTGGAGTTTTCAGCAAACATCCTTGGTTTTCAAGAGCTAGAAGATCCGCCGGAAGGTAAAATGCCCGCTAACTTTATTAAACTTCTTAAAACTGTCTCCACTCCTTCTCCCCCCCTTCTCTTCCCTTCTCTCCCCCTTTCTCTCCTTTTCTCTCCTTTTCTCTCCTTATCTCTCCCCTTCTCTCCCTTTCTCTTCCCCTTCTCTCTCCTTCTCTGTCCTTCTCTATCCCCTTCTCTGTCCTTCTCTCCCCTTCTCTCCCCCCCTCCTGCGCTCTCTAAAGGACTTACCGTACTCTGTGGCAGCCGTTTACCTTCTTCTTCATCGTGCAGATAGTGATCCTCCGCTGTCCCTGGCCCCACCTTCGCTTGTGTTTGTTTGTGTGTGTATGTGGTCGGTAGCAAAGATCCTGCAGGGTCTTTGGCCAGTAGATGCAGCTCACGCTTCGGTGGAGGCTTTCCAAGCGAGTGACCAAAACCTTTGGCGACTCATTGAAACCCTGGGTGGGGCGCAAGGTCACCAGAGGTTTCCGTTCAGGTAACCTAAGTGTGACAGGGGCATTACAGACACCTACTACTTTCTCTCTAAATAACTCGCTCCACACATCTCTTTCCCCAACTAACCTAGAGCTATAGAAACATACAAACATAGAAATTAGGTGCAGGAGTAGGCCATTCGGCCCTTCGAGCCTGCACCGCCATTCAATATGATCATGGCTGATCATCCAACTCAGTATCCCGTACCTGCCTTCTCTCCATACCCTCTGATCCCCTTGGTCACAAGGGCCACATCTAACTCCCTCTTAAATATAGCCAATGAACTGGCCTCAACTACCCTCTGTGGCAGAGAGTTCCAGAGATTCACCACTCTCTGTGTGAAAAAAGTTCTTCTCATCTCGGTTTTAAAGGATTTCCCCCTTATCCTTAAGCTGTGACCCCTTGCCCTGGACTTCCCCAACATCGGGAACAATCTTCCTGCATCTAGCCTGTCCAACCCCTTAAGAATTTTGTAAGTTTCTATAAGATCCCCTCTCAATCTCCTAAATTCTAGAGAGTATAAACCAAGTCTATCCAGTGTTTCTTCATAAGACAGTCCTGACATCCCAGGAATCAGTCTGGTGAACCTCCTCTGCACTCCCTCTATGGCAATAATGTCCTTCCTCAGATTTGGAGACCAAAACTGCACGCAATAGTCCAGGTGTGGTCTCACCAAGACCCTGTACAACTGCAGTAGAACCTCCCTGCTCCTATACTCAAATCCTCTTGCTATGAAAGCCAACATACCATTCGCTTTCTTTACTGCCTGCTGCACCTGCCCTTTGCTGCACCTATGCCCTATAATATTTGCTATTTACATCTTCAGAAAAAGGTTCTGAATGCCTACCCTATCTATGCCTCTCATAATAATATTTATTTCTATCAGATCTCCACTCCACTATAGCTGGCCGACTAGAACTACACAAAGTACTCCAAGTGTGGTCTTACCTGTGACTTGTACAGCTGCATTGAGATATCCCAACCTTTGTAACCAATAAGCAAACACAAATTACTCAAAAAACTCAGCTGGTCAGGCAGTATCTGTGGAGGGAATGGGGCCCTTCTTCAGACTGATATTAGTAAGTGGGAGAAAGATGAAAACGAGATGTGGAGGCAGGACAGTCACATAAGGAGAGAAGAGTAGTGAAATGTAAAGCCAGTGGGAAGAATATCGGCACACCAAGGTTGGGAGGCAATGGAACAAGCCAAGGATAGAAAGCGAAGTATGGGAAAGGGAAGGGAGTTAAAATGGTCATTGCCATTGCTCCTCCATTGCCACAGTAAGGCCACATGCAAACTGGAAGAACAGCACCTCACATTACACTTGGGTAGCTTACAACCCAACGGTACAAATATTGACCTGCTTATTTCAAGTAATACTCCCGGCCCCTCTATCTTTCCTGTGGCCCAATGTGTACACATTTCTCACACCATCTTGCACTTCCCAGTCACCCTCCTCCTTTCCCCTGTTTTTTATACTCATCTCTTATCCCCATGTTTCTTATTTCCCTTTGTCTCCCCTCTCTACTGTTCCTTTCCCCAATATCCCTCTCTCTAGCTCTACATTTCATTCTGCCTCTCTTCATATCTGACATCTTTTTGCATCTCTGTCACATACTCCACCCATCTACCAACCCAAATCCCCGCATCTGTATCTAGCTATCACTTCCCCGGCCTTGACCTGCCTCCTCCTCCGTTTTCCAACTTTCTCTCTTGTGGTGCATTCAGTCTGAAGAAAGGTCCAGACCCAAAACATTGCCTCTTCATTTCCTCCAAAGATGCTGCCTGACCTGTTGAGTTAGTTCAGCACTTGATGCTTTGTTCAAAATTTGTTGCCTGGGTTTCAGCAACTAAGTTACAGATAAAGGTTGAACAAGTTAGGTCTTTATGGATGGTTGTTTGTCGGGTTGGAGGCAGGTGACTAGTGGGGTGCCTCAGGGGTCTGTGTTGGGTCCTTTGTTGTTTGTCATGTACATCAATGATCTGGATGAAGGTGTGGTAAATTGGATTAGTAAGTATGCAGATGATACCAAGATAGGGGGTGTTGTGGATAATGAAGAGGATTTCCAAAGTCTACAGAGTGATTTAGGCCATTTGGAAGAATGGGCTGAAAGATGGCAGATGGAGTTTAATGCTGATAAATGTGAGGTGCTACACCTTGGCAGGACAAATCAAAATAGGACATACATGGTAAATGGTAGGGAATTGAAGAATACAGTTGAACAGAGGGATCTGGGAATAACCGTGCATAGTTCCTTGAAGGTGGAATCTCATATAGATAGGGTGGTAAAGAAAGCTTTTGGTATGCTAGCCTTTATAAATCAGAGCATTGAGTATAGAAGCTGGGATGTAATGTTAAAATTGTACAAGGCATTGGTGAGACCAAATCTGGAGTATGGTGTACAATTTTAGTCGCCCAATTATAGGAAGGATGTCAACAAAATAGAGAGAGTACAGAGGAGATTTACTAGAATGTTGCCTGGGTTTCAACAACTAAGTTACAGAGAAAGGTTGAATAAGTTAGGTCTTTATTCTCTGGAGCGCAGAAGGTTAAGGGGGGACTTGATAGAGGTCTTTAAAATGATGAAAGGGATAGACAAAGTTGATGTGGACCAGCTTTTCCCTTTGAGAATAGGGAAGATTCAAACAAGAGGACATGACTTCAGAATTAAGGGACAGAAGTTTAGGGGTAACATGAGGGGGAACTTCTTTACTCAGAGAGTGGTAGCTGTGTGGAATGAGCTTCCAGTGGAGGTGGTGGAGGCAGGTTCGATTTTATCATTTAAAAATAAATTGGATAGTTACATGGACGGGAAAGGAATGGATGGTCTGAGTGCAGGTAGATGGGACTAGGGGATAATACGTGTTCGGCACGGACTAGAAGGACCGAGATGGCCTGTTTCCGCGCTGTAATTGTTATATGGTTATATGGTTATATTGTTACAAGACGAACTTTGTGAACAAAGGAACAAATTGATAACTTGCGACCCTGGGCCAGGAGAGAGATTTGAAGATTGAAAAACTGGAACAGAGAATGAATGAAAATACTCGAGCACTTCAGCAATACAAGACTAAAAATATAGACTTGGAAAACAGAAGCCGTCGTTTGAATTTACGAATTGTTGGTTTGCTGGAAGGTCAAGAAAGAGATAATGTTATAAAATATGCTTCTAAAATGATAAAGGAAACTTTCAACATTGAGCACAATGAAAATCTTCCATTTTTGGATAACACACACAGGATTGGGATGAAATCTGGTAATAAACCGAGACACGTGATTATTCGGTTTCACTTTTAGCAAATGAAGGAGAATATTCTCCAGGCAGCAAAAAAGTTGGGCGTGGTTGAATATGAAGGATGCAAGTTTCAGTTTGTTCCTGATTTAGTTTAAGCTTTTGGAAATAAGAAAGTCCTTTCATAATGTACCTTCATAATGTAATGTCTGTTCTGTTCAAGAAAAAGCTGCGCCCAGCCTTACTTTATCCAGCTAGACTGCGTATACGACTTTTCAATGGTAACACTCGATTTTTTTAACAATCCTCAAGACGCTTCCAGCTTTTTGGAGAGTTATAAGGGGGAAGGGGAGTAATTGATAGCTGATTAAGTTATAATTGGAGATTTACTGTTCCTATTTTGACAACATATCCTTTGATAATGATTAAGATTAAGATTTTTACACGTAATATTGATAAAGTTATTAACTTCCTTTCATGGAATGTGAATGGTTGAACCATCCCATTAAGAGGACATTTTTTAAAAAAGTTCTTCCCAGACTAAATGCTCAGATTATTTTTGTTCAGGAAACTCATGGAAGGCAAGATGACAATCAATGATTCTTCAAGTTTTGGAGAGGACAGCAGTTTCATTCAGATTCACAGGCTAAGGTGAAAGGAGTCTCTATTTTTATTGACTCCTCAATTCCGTTTGTTCATTATGAAACAATTTTTGTTCCATATGGCAGATTTTTGGTGATTACTGGTGTTCTTTATAAGGAAAAAGGTGCTATGGTGAATGTTTACGCACCAAATATTAATCACCCTGTGTTTTTTAAAGTTAATTGCATCCTTTCCTAATTTAAATTAACACTTTTTAATAATGGGTGGAGATTTCAACTGCTGTCTGAACCCCTTGATTGATAGATCTAGATCTGATCATGTGCTTCCAAATAAATCAGCTAGTTGTATTAATTATTTTTTACTTGACTCTGGAATGTTAGAAGTTTGGAGATTCTTACACCCAAACGACAAATAATTTTCTTTTTTGTCTCATGTATATCATAGTTATTCTAGGATTGACTACTTTATAATAGATTCTCAGCTAGTTTCATCGGTCACTGCACGTGAGTATGATGCAATTGCTATTTCTGATCACGCACCATCGAAACTATCAATCAAACTACCTGATTCCAAATTTAGTGCTAAACAATGGCGATTTAATGCTACTTTGCTTCAAGACTTAAGCTATATTAATTTTCGGAAAGCTCTGATTGCTTTTTACTTCTTGACAAACTTAACTGAAGAAATATCCAATGGTGTAGTCTGGGATGCTTTTAAGGCATATATTCGTGGACAAATTATTTCATACTCCGCGGGATTAAAAAAAAAAAACTCAAAAAGAAATACGTTGGCTGAAATTGGCTGACGAGATTAAAGAAATTGCTAAAAATTATTCAATAGCTCCTAGTTTAGACCTCTATAAGAATAGAGTTGAACTTCAATTGAGACATGATTTGTTATTGGTATCACAAATTGAGAGCCAGTTACTTAAAACCAAAAGTCAATTTTATATACATGGCGAAAAATCTGGTAAAACTGCTAATCTGATCTGCTAATCAGCTGAAAGCGGTGTCAGCCAAGTGTCAGATTACTAAAGTGAGTAAACGGGATGGTACACTAACTATAGACCATGACAAAATTAATAAATCCTTTCAGGAATTTTATACCTCCCTATACCAATCAGAATTTCCTACTGATTCCAATAAAATGCATGAGTTTTTAAAGAAACTGAACTTACCAAATTTACCATATAATGAGTCTCTGTTGTTAGATGCACCCATCACGGAAGAAGAAATATGGAAAGCAATCCTTTCAATGAATTTTGGTAAAGCTCCCGGTTTAGTTGGGTTTACAGTAGAATTTTTAAAGTATTTTTCATATTTATTGTCACCCTGGCTATGCAAGGTATTTAAAGAAGCCTTTTTAAGGAATAGATTACCAAAATCTTTTTATGAAGCATCTATTTCTTTAATCCTTAAAAAAGATAAAGACCCTACTGAAGTGACATCATATAGACCTATATCAATGTTAAATGTAGATTTCAAAATTCTTTCCAAAATATTAGCTATGAGATTGGAAAATATTTTACCGCAAATTATCTTTGAAGATCATACAGGTTTTATTAAAAATCGTTACTCATACTTTAACATCTGGAAATTAATGAATATTGTATATACAGCGTCAAATAAAACCTCAGAATGTGTCATCTCACTTGATGCCAAGAAGTCGTTTGATAGAGTAGTATGGGAATACTTATTCAATACACTTGAAAATTTTAAGATTGGTCCAAAATTTATTTCTTGGATCAAGCTGATATAATAATAATAATAATTATTATAAATTTTATTTATGGGCGCCTTTCAAGAGTCTCAAGGACACCTTACAAACATTTAGCAGGTAGAGGAAAAACATGTAAGGGGAATGAAATAAATAGTAGAGACATGAATAGTACACAAAGTAAATACAGAATTCAATACAAAACACAGTATAAGGCAATTAATGCATAGATGAAAAGGGACAGCACGTGGGGCTAAGGATAGGCAGAGGTGAAGAGATGGGTCTTGAGGCGGGACTGGAAGATGGTGAGGGACACGGAATTGCGGATTAGTTGGGGGAGGGAGTTCCAGAGCCTGGGAGCTGCCCTGGAGAAGGCTCTGTCCCCAAAACTGCGGAGGTTGGACTTGTGGATGGAGAGGAGACCAGCTGATGTGGATTTGAGGGACCGTGAGGGTTGGTAGGGGGAGAGGATGTCAGTGAGATATGGGGGGGCCTGATGGTGGAGGGCTTTGTAGGTGAGGATCAGGATTTTGTAGGTGATCCGGTGGGAGATACCTCAGGCTTCTGTACTTACTAATAATCAAATACCTCCTTTTTTTCAGGCTCTTTCGAGGTACTAAACAGGGCTGTCCCTTAAGTACTTTACTATTTGATATTGCTTTGGAACCTTTGGCCACCGCTATTAGGGAATCCCCTAATATTTTTGGTATCTCCCATGGGAATAAGACACATAAGCTATCTCTTTATGCAGATGATCTGTTATTATTCATTTCTAATCCTGAGAAATCTATTCAGGCAATAGTAGCATTACTTAATCAATTTAGTAGTGCTTCTGGTTATAAACGAAATCTTAGTAAGAGTGAGCTTTCTCCATTAAATAATCTAGTTTCGAATTATGGACAGTTTCCCCTTAGATTGACTACCGAATGTTTTACTTATCTAGGTATTAAGATCACCACGAAACAGAGGATTTATTTAAAGCTAATTTTATGCCTTTAATTGACTATATTAAACAACAGTTTACTAAATGGTCACCAATGTCCTTATCCTTAATCGGCCGAATCAATGCTATTAAAATGTTAATTTTACCTAAATTTTTGTATTTATTTCAGACGATACCAATTTTTATTGCCAAATCTTTCTTTGATATTATTGATTCCAACATTTCTTCATATATATGGCAAAACTAAAAATTCCAGACTAAGTAAAAAATACTTACAGAAATGAAAAAAAATTCTGGTGGTTTGGCACTGCCATACCTTAGATTCTACTATTGGGCAGTCAATGTTCATTATCTAACATTTTGGACAAAAGATTTAGAAGATACCCAATGCCCAAGGGCTATTATTGGCTTCTATTCTAGGGGCCTCATTACCTTTTACAATTACAAGATCGAATAAATATACGGCTAAACCAATAATAAGACATACGTTTCGAATATGGTTTCAATTTTGTAAGTTTTTTGGACTAAATGATGTTATTTTATCATCCTATCTTATCAATTTTTTGAAATTACAAATAGATATCTATATTACTAAAAGTCTGTTCTTGACCGGGTTTGGCCATCTGTGCTGCGATTTCCGAGAGAACGCTGCCACCCACGGCCATCATTTTTTTGCCACCTTGCTCAGAGCCCCCCTCCGCCGTATGTGTGCCGAAGATTTTTCCCGTCGATGAAAAATTACAGAGATATTAATGTTTTTACAAAATTGGAGTTTTACAAAGCTGGAGCTCTGTCAATTAGTCTCTGTCACTCTGAGCTTTGAATGACATTGAACAAATGTCTACAGCACTACTCTCTCTCTCTCTCTCTCTCTCTCTCTCTCTCTCTCTCTCTCTCTCTCTCTCTCTCTCTCTCTCTCTCTCTCTCTCTCTCTCTCTCTCTCTCTCTCTCTCTCTCTCTCTCTCTCTCTCTCTCTCTCTCTCTCTCTCTCTCTCTCTCTCTCTCTCTCTCTCTCTCTCTCTCTCTCTCTCTCTCTCTCTCTCTCTCTCTCTCTCTCTCTCTCTCTCTCTTTCTAAAAACAAGGCTGATTAACACACCTACTCTCAAGTTTTTCGATCTGCAACGTCCCATTGTGGTTACGTGTGATGCCTCTCATTTCGGACTCGGCGCAGCCTGCCTGCAACTCCATGATGACGGCTCGCTACAGCCCGTTTCTTATGCCTCGCGTACCATGACAGACACTGAGCAGCACTATGCACAGATTGAGAAGGAACTTCTTGCGGTTGTCTTCGCCTGCTCCAAGTTCGAGGACTTCCTTTTCGGTACCAGGTTCACCATCGAGACAGATCATCAGCCCTTGGTGACCATCCTCAATAAGCCCATCCATGTTGCTCCTGCGAGACTACAGCGCATGGTGCTACAGCCCCAGCGGTTCGACTTTCTGATTGTGTACAAGAAGGGCACAGAGATGCATGTGGCCGACGTGCTGTCCCGGGCCCCCCGGCCCTCCTGTGACAGGCACCCCTACGAGCAGGAAGATCTGCAGGTACTTAATGTCAACTTTGTTCCCTCTAAACAGCTGCAGTGCCTGGTTGAGCATACCGCCAACGACCCCGACCTGCAACAGCTCGCAGCTGTCATCCGGCACGGGTGGCCCAGCAGACGCACCTCGCTGCCTGCGGGTGCCCACCCCTTCTTTCTGGTCCGCGATGAGCTTGTGCTCCGGGACGGCATCGTCATCAAGGGTCACAAGGTGGTCGTCCCTGCCTCCCTATATGATTCGTACTACAAAGCTGCCCACATGGGGCATCCCGGAGCTGATGCCACTATCTCACATGCCCAGGAACAATACTACTGGCCCGGCATGGCCAAGTACATTCAAGCCCGGGTAGCTTCCTGTCCTGAGTGCAACACCATGGCCCCGCACCAGCAACGCCAGCCACTTCTGCAGCAGCCTGCGCCTGATCTGCCCTGGTCCTCGCTAGCTGCCGACCTATTTGAATGGCGAGGCAAGCATTACCTGGTATTGGTTGATTCATACTCCAACTGATTTGAAGTGGACCTTTTCCCTGCTATCACCTCTGAAATGGTTATCAGTAAGCTGCGCAGGCATTTTGCTACCTTTGGTTCCCCAGTCCGCTTGCAGACCGACAACGGCCGACAATTCACCAGTGCCGAATTCCAGGCTTTTGCGGTGAAGTGGAACTTTACTCACTATACCAGCAGCCCCGATTATCCGCAGAGCAATGGCGTGGCCGAGCGCGCTGTCCGCAGTGCCAAGAATTTGCTCAAGCAGTCTCGCCTCTCCAATGGTGATTTCTACCAAAGTCTACTGAACCTTCGCAACATCTCACGGGACTCTACCATGCGATCCCCTGCCCAGCGTCTGATGTCCCGTGTTCTTCGCCCACCGATGCCAATCGCCCAACAGTCCCTTGTGCCTAAGGTCCTCCAGCCTGCTGCCGTCCAGCAACGCATTGCTCACAAGCATGAGATACAGCGCCGTTCACATGACAAGTCCTGCCGCCCGCTCTCGCCACTACTGCCTGGCCAGATCGTCCGCATGCAGACCGCCACCGGGTTCTCCCGGCTCGCAACCGTTGTTGGTGTGGACAACTCCCCACGATCTTACCTGGTGGACTTTGATGAGACTGTCTACCGCCGCAGCCACCAGCACCTGCTGGCCATCAATGAGCCTCAGCCTCCTTCTGCGGATCCCTACGCGCCTCCGTTGCGTTTCGAGCCTGTCATCTCTCCTTACCCCGCGGATAACTGCTGGCCCCGGTCGGTTCATTTGCCGCATTCTCCTCCCACTGCTTCTCCTGGTTCCGGGCGACCTATCTCATCCCCTGCACATTCTCCTTATCCTCCTTCTTCCCCATCTCCTCCTCCTGTCTCACCCGCCCCGCTTGCATGTTTGCCTCCATGCCTCCATGCCTCACATCATCCTTTCTTGCAAAAGTATTAGTGGTACTTCACCATCACTGTGTTCATATCCTGGAACTGTTTCCATAACAGCACAGTGGGAGTTTCTTCAACAGAATAGCTTGTCACTACTTCTGAAGGGTAATTTGAATTGGACAATACATCCTAGCTACTTTTGTTCTGGAATCAAGGCAGAGCATTTTTGGGTTGCCTGCAGTTAAGGTTGTGAAAAGCCATTGAACTCTCAATGTAATTTCTTGTCTTCATAAATTCATAAAACTATTTAGAAAAACATGAGAGCTGTGAGCCTTTTTGCAGACTGATAAAAGGTTTTGTTTACTTTGTCGAGTTGACTAGGCTGCATTCCCCATTAATATGCTATTCCTCTCTTTGCATTAAATGAATGAATGTGCAGTATTTATTATAATAGGAGGCAAATGAAATTGAAAGTGCAGCCAGTGGCTGTTACCAGCTGGGCTACAAAGCTGTTTTGAAAACAAAGTGGTGATGAACAATTGTTTCTCAGATTTCAGGCAATATTCAATTGTACTATCAGACGTCAGTGCTCGGTTCACCGCCCCCAGTCTCGGGTGTATAGTGTACAATTTCACAGTTTTATGGATACCACAGAAATGCTTTGAAGTATGAAGGTTTGTAAGAGTTGCCATGAGGGCAAAGACTGTGCTAAATTAGACACACATGGCAGACGCAATTTATAGACGAGTGGTGTGAAATGATATGTTATAATCGGAACATCAAAGAGTGAAAATATAAAAGAACTGAGGATGTTCTTAATGTTTTGATAATGACAGAACAATTAAGAAGTCTGCTGAAATAGCATGCAGAATTATTGCCTCTGTAAATAAAAGCAGAAAATACAAAGGCAAGAAAGTTATACATTTTTGACACACGTATTAAAATTGCAAGGAAAATATATACTATTGCAGACACCGCAAAAATTGATGGAGTTGCAGACTGTGATTAATGGGGCTGTCCCAATGTACGAACTATTTCAAGAGTTCTCCCAAGTTTCCCCTGTTTCGAACTCGGAGAATTATGGTAATAGCCGCTCGTAGGTACTCGGGGCTCTCATGGACATTTTTCAACATGTTGAAAAATCTTCACGCGTCTTCTCGAGCTTACCGCGTTTCCCGAGTAGCTTAGGGAGCATTATGAGCCGCTAAGTACGTCCCGAACTCCGATGTAGCCGCTACGTACATTCTACGTGCTTACCACAAGTTTGATTTTTTTAATAAACTCGTTAGAGCTCTTGAATTACCTCGTACATTGGGACAGGCCCTTAAGGATGTCAAAGTAGGCATTAGGGTATAGAACAGGTTTTTCAGAAATGAGTGGCAAAATGGCAAATGGAGTTTAATCACAGCAAGTGTGGGGCGTTGCACTTTGGGCAAACAAATGTAAGGGGAAAATATACAATTAATGGAATGCTCTTTAACAGCATTGATGTACAGACGGACCTTGGCGTCCACATCCATAGCTCCCTAAAAGTGGCCACACAAGTAGATAGAATGATAATGAAGAGAGAGTTAGATATAGCTCTTATGGCTAGTGGAATCAAGGGATAAAAGGAGAAAGCAGGAAAAGGGTATTGATTTTGGATGATCAGCCATGATCATATTGAATGGCAGTGCTGGTTCAAAGGGCCGAATGGCCTATTCCTGCATTTATTTTCTGTTTCTATGAATGTCCATGGTCAAGAAATTGAATATAAAAGTCATGTTGCAAGTTTATAGGAGATTGGTAAGGCCACATTTGGAGTAACGGGCGCAGTTCTAGGTGAACCATTACAAGAAGGATGCGGAGGCCTTTGAGATGGTCCAGAATGCTGCCTGGAATAGTGAGTATTAGCAATAAGAGATCTTTAATTGAAAATAAGAGATCTTATCTTTAATAAGAGACAGACTTTAATTGTTTTCTCTGGAGCATCAGATGCAGAAGGGGAGACCTGATAGAAGAATATAACATTGTGAGAGGCATAGATATGGAAGACAGTCAGAATTATTTTCACAGGATGGAAATATCAAATACTATAGTAACAGTTTTAATGTGAGAGTCAAAGTTTAAAGGAGATGTGCCTAGCAGGAGTGGTGAGTGCCTGGAATGCACTGCCAGGGGTGGTGGTGGAAGCAGATATGAAGTGGCATTTAAGTGGATTTTCAATAGGCACATAGATTTGCACAAAATGGAGGGATATGTTTTGTGCAGACTGAAAAGATTAGTTTAACTTGGCATCGTATTTGGCATGGACCTAGTGGGCCGAAGGACCTGTTCCTGAGCTGTTCTGTTCTGTTTATGGGATTAGCGATACAGTGTGGAAACAGGCCCTTCAGCCCTCCAAGACCTCACCGGCTATCGATTCCCCTGTACTCTAGTTCTATGTTGTACCACTTTTGCAACCTGAACACGAGGGGCGATTTACAGAAGCCATTTAACCTGCATGTCTTTCGAATGTGAAAGGAAACCGGAGCACATGGAGAAATCACACACGGTCACAGGGAGAAAAACGTACAAACTCCACACAGACAGCACATGTAGTCAGGATAAAACCCGGGTCTCTTGTGCTGTGAGGCAGCAGCTCTACCACTGTTGCACTGTGCCGCCCTGTATTCAACATTGTATTGCAGGTAAAGAGTGGGAATAATTGTTGTCCCTCTTCAGGAATAAGCCTCTGCACAGACACACTGGATTGAATGGCTGCCTCCTGAGTTCCAATGATGTACTAATCACATTTCCCAGCCAGACACATAAAGTAATACAATCTGTAGAGTTTCATAAGATAGCAGTCCTGTTATAAATTCAGATTTAAGACGCAGCAGGACCTTGGGAAAAAAATATTGAAGTAGTGTTTTGTCAGTTCATCATTGTCCTTAAGGTATTACAAAAGGTATTGCTGCAGATGGAACTGGGATAAATGTGACAAACAGGTTCAACTGCACTTAGCATTAGCAATCCCCCACCAGGCACATGAATAGCATAAGTGTAACTAAACTTCTTCATTTTCTTCCTTCTCTCCATAGATACTGCTACATGCTGAGTTCCTCCAGCATTTTTGTCTATCTTCGATTTTTCCAGCATCCGCAGTTCTTTCTTAAACTTTTCATTAAGTCAATAGCTTCTATGTTCCAACAATTTTAGCAACTAAGCTGAAATTATTCTCGGACATCAGAGCAAAACAATCTTAAATTAGCAGCCTGTTTGTCAACTAATTCCTTTTCATATTTATTCAAATTTGATTCAGTCTAAGACAATGATTGGGTTAGATGATGGAATCATGGCAAGGGTGGAGAGTTTTGCATCAGAGACAAAGATAATGACATTGATTCTGTGATTGAAAGTAAAAGTGCTGTTTATTGGATGAATAGTCTGACAGCCTACGGAGGATTATTGAGGGAAATAAAAAAACTGGGAACTGGGTACTATAAGGGCACAAGCATCATAGAACCATAGATAAAACAGAAAAATAAGTGCAGGAGTAGGCCATTCGGTCCTTTGAGCCAGCACCATCATTCAATATGATCATGGGTGATCATTTAAATTCAGTACCCCTTTCCTGCTTTTTCCCCTTATCCCTTAATTCCTTTAGCCCTAAGAGCTAAATCTAACTCTCTCTAGAATCATTTATTTATTTATTTATATTCCATCCTCCTCCTCAGCACTGCTACCAATAGGGTTGGCCCAATCTATATGTAGATTAAAGTCACCCATGATATCTGCTGTACCTTTCCAACACGCAACCCTAATTTCCTGCTTGATGCTATCCCCAACCTCCCTACTGCTGCTTGGTGGCCAGCAACAAGCGTTTTCTGCCCTTGGCTATTTCACAGTTCTACCCTATCAATTCTACAGCATCCAAGCTAATGTCTCTCCTTGCTATTGCATTAATCTCCTCTTTAACCAGCAATGCCACCCCATCTCCTCTTTCTTTTTGTCTATCCTTCCTGAATATCAAATACCCCTGCATGTTTAGCTGCCAGCCTTGGTCACCTCGGAGCCATGTCTCCGTAATTCCAACTATATCTAATTTCTTAACTACTAACTGCTTATTCAATTCATCCACCTTATGGCGATCAATAATTCACCAAGAAGCAACCTGTAGACAGTGAAGTGAAGGGTCTGAGAGATCTTTGGGGTAACAAACAGTGGTAGTTCAGTAATAGGTAGGTACACCATTAGTAGAAATTCTCTCCCTACAGCAGGGTGGATAAATGTGTGAAACAAGCAAAGTCAGTTTCAGGCAGCAAATGGGAGTCATTGGAGGAAGATAGTATAACCGTGCCAAAGGCCACAGAGGAGTTGTGGACGATGCAGTGTAATCCTTAGGGCAAGATGCAGAAAATGCTGCTTTGTACCTTTGGTTTAGGCTGCTTTGGTGCTTTGACATAAGTGGAAATGTAACAACAGTTGAGAGATGCATATGCATCTAGTAGGCACCAGGAAAGGGCGAAATGGGCCTTTATTTTGCATCAACGTCCGAGATTAATTTAACATTCAAGATATATGGAGGTTACATGGTAAGCATAGGGAATAAAGAAACATTTATCATACCAGTAACATTACAGCCCAAGGAAAACATGGAAGTCGAAACTGCAAGTTTATGGAGGACACAATGCTGGGTGGCAGTGTGAACAGTGAAGAGGCTGTTAGGAGGTTGCAGGGGGACCTGGACAGGTTGAGTGAGTGGGCAGATGCATGGCAGATGCAGTATAATATAAATAAATGTGAGGTTATCCACTTTGGTGGCAAAAACAAGGGGGCAGATTATTATCTCAATGGGGTTAGGTTAGGTAAGGGGGAGGTACAGCAAGACCTGGGTGTCCTTGTACACCGGTCACTGAAAGTTGGCGTGCAGGTACAGCAGGCAGTGAAGAAAACTAAAGGAATGTTGGCCTTCATAACAAGAGGATTTCAGTGTAGGAGTTGAGAGGTTCTTCTGCAGTTGTATAGGGCTCTGGTAAGATCACATCTGGAGTATTGTTTACAGTTTTGGTCTCCTAATTTGAGGAAGGACATCCTTGTGATTGAGGCAGTGCAGCGTAGGTTCACGAGATTGATCCCTGGGATGGCGGGACTGTCATATTGGGAAAGATTGAAAAGACTAGGCTTGTATTCACTGTAGTTTAGAAGGGTGAGGGGGATCTTATAGAAACATATAAAATTATATAAGGACTGGACAAGCTAGATGCAGGAAAAAGGTTCCCAATGTTGGGTGAGTCCAGAACCAGGGGCCACAGTCTTAGAATAAAGGGGAAGCCATTTAAGACTGAGGTAAGAAAACACTTTTTCACCCAAAGAGTTGTGAATTTGTGGAATTCTCTGCCACAGGGGGCAGAAGAGGACAAATCACTGGATGGATTTAAGAGAGAGTTAGATAGGGCTCTAAGGGCTGGTGGTATCAAGGGATATGGGGAGAAGGCAGGCACGGGTTATTGATTGGGGATGATCAGCCATGATCATAATGAATGGCAGTGCTGGCTCGATGGGCCGAATGGCCTCCACCAGCACCTATTTTCTATGTTTTCTAAGTTTCTATGAAATGTAAATGGGAATTTGATTTGATGAAGTAGGCGACCTAAGCATGCTCATTCTCTGTTATTTGATCTCTCCAGAGAGCTCAAGTTTCACACCTGTCGTACTTTGCATTTTTCTTGAAATATAGAAAGTATTTTGATGAGATACATCTCAGCCTTGTAAAGCAACTGCTTTGCTCTTGACCACCTGATCCTGCAGAGTGGTGAACATAGATAGCCTGGTCCATCACAGGGTCTTCACTTCCTTCCATCCAGTGATTTTGTTTCGGTTTCAGGAAGGCTGGATGTATCAAGGACGCCTACCACCCTGGCCATTCCCCTTTTGCTATTCTATCTTCTGAGAGAAGATACAGGAAATTGGAAGCCCAGATTCCATACTTAAGAACAATGTCCGTCTGCACTGCTATCAGACTCCAGTACCAATCACCTCTTTCACACCCCTTTTCTAGAAGTGCTGCCATACATTTTTACTCAACGCTACCTCATTTGGTTATTTTGTTAATTGGGGCTAAATTGAGATGATCATTGCATCTGCAAAACCTGTTTGGTCAATTTCTGTGCAAAGCTAAGAGGTGCAAATTGGTGCCAGTGAGTCTAGTTCCTAGATTAAACTATCAGATAAAATGAGGTCCAATGTTCTCATTATTTTTTAAATGTACTAGACTAAGTGGGACCCGTTGTGGGGGGGGGGCACTTTCTGGAGCGCTGGTATGGGTGTTGTTGGCTGTAGGGACTACTGGTCTGCAGAGGGCTAGTATGGACAATGTGGGCCAAGTGGATTCTTGGGGTGGCAGCTCAGTCCCTCAAGCCTGATGAGCTGGCAGGTCACTCATGGCTGGTGGCCTGACAGTTGACTCATGGCTATTCCTTGAAATTCCATTTCAAGCAGAGTGCAAGGCCACCAAATTCAAATCCATTTTCCTACCATTTTAAGCAAGGTGCAAGGCCACTGATTCAAGTGCAGTTTCCAACCACTTGAAGCAGGGTGCAAGGCCACCAAATTCATGCAGTTTCATACCATTTCATGCAGGGTGCAACGACACTACATCCAAATCCAGTTTCATATCATTTCATGCAAAGCCACCACATTCAAATGCATTTTCATACTATTTCAAGCAGGGTGAAACGACCATAAAAAACACCATAAAACCACACAAAACACCACTCACAGTTCAGTAGACATTCAGTGTGTTCAGTTGATTTACAGCTCAGACGGAGTCGTGACCTCTCCCCCCCTCCAACATGCAGAGACTGAGCCACACCCACACTTCCGGGTTTTATAATCCCTCCCCCACCCACCAGAAAAGGTGTGGCCTTCATGGCGTGATCGACAGGAGAGAGATTCCCAACATTTTTTAAACACTAATAACACTTTTGTTTTTAATTGATGGGAAGAATCCTCTGCACCTGATGAGCAAAGGGGAACTGAGTAAGATGGCCAAAGATCACAGCCATAAGTGGTAGCGTTTTATCTAAAATCAATATAGTACAAATAGGAAGTTGTCAAGTTTAGACAAACAACCATTTGCATGCAGTGCCTTTTCACTTCAACCTAAACCCTGCAAACAACCATTTGCATGCAGTGCCTTTTCACTTCAACCCAAACCCCCCAAACAACCATTTGCATGCGGTGCCTTTTCACTTCAACCCAAACCCCCCAAACAACCATTTGCATGCAGTGCCTTTTCACTTCAACCCAAACCCCCAAAACAACCATTTGCATGCAGTGCCTGTTCACTTCAACCCAAACAATCATTTGTATGCAGTGCCTTTTTACTTCAACCCAAACCCCCCAAACAACCATTTGCATGCAGTGCCTGTTCACTTCAACCCAAACAACCATTTGCATGCGGTGCCTTTTTACTTCAACCCAAACCCCCCAAACAACCATTTGCATGCAGTGCCTTTTTACTTCAACCCAAACCCCCCAAACAACCATTTGCATGCAGTGCCTTTTTACTTCAACCCAAAGCCCCCAAACAACCATTTGCATGCAGTACCTTTTTTCTTCAACCCAAACCCCCCAAACAACCATTTGCATGCAGTGCCTTTTTACTTCAACCCAAACCCCTCAAACAACCATTTGCATGCAGTACCTTTTTACTTCAACCCAAATCCCCCAAACAACCATTTGCATACAATGCCGTTTTACTTCAACCCAAACCCCCAAACAACCATTTGCATGCAGTGCCTTTTTACTTCAACCCAAACCCCCCAAACAACCATTTGCATGCAGTACCTTTTTTCTTCAACCCAAACCCCCCAAACAACCATTTGCATGCAGTGCCTTTTGACTTCAACCCAAACCCCTCAAACAACCATTTCCATGCAGTACCTTTTTACTTCAACCCAAATCCCCCAAACAACCATTTGCATTGCAGTGCCTGTTTACTTCAAACCAACCATATTTACATTTTCAAATCACATTAAGGGCACTCACAGTTGAGTAGATATGTGTTCAGTGTTATTCAGAGCTCAGAGCACATGACCCTCTGGCTTCCTCCATCTTGCAGAGACTGAGTGAGGCACTTCCGGGTTTTATAGTCCCTCCCCCCTCCCACCAGCAGGGGCAGCAGAGAGAATGGCAATTAAAAAAAATCATTAATATCTCTCTGATTTTTTATTGATGGGAAAAATCCTCTGGTCCTAGGAAGGCAGGGGGGTCTCTGAGCAAGGTGGGCAAAAATGACAGCCGTAGGTGGCGGCGTTCTCTCGGAAATCACAGCACAGTGAGCCAAAAGCGGTCAAGATCAGACTTTTAGTAATATAGATGAGTACTTTGCAGAGAACCCCAAAGGTGTTGCAAGTGCATTAGCATGATAGGCTGGCTGCAGGAGGATTGTAAATACTGTTAATAATGCTGCAAGGTGTTTATGTTACTGTTTGAAGATTGGCTGAAGTGTGAAGCCTTGTTTGAATTGTTTATACTCCCCAAGAGAATGTTGCATTACTTGGGTCAACTGACTTCTTTCCAAAAGCTTCTGGTGGAAACATTGTAATGGGATGCTTTGTAATTGGGTTGGGGAACTGTCAATAACACCTTAATGTAATCGATATCTGTGATTGATTTGTCGGGGTACCACCCCCATGTAGATCTGCCCCACAGAGTTCGATGACCTATAAAAGGTAACTCCCACGAGGTTCGTTATCGATCTTCTGGAGGAGCGCTTGGGACTGTGTAACCTTTTGGAAGTATCTGCTTGCACACGGCTGAAGGGAACTGTTAGAGAATTAGTTATTGTGTCATAAAATAAAAGTTTAGTGATCCAGTGCTTGACTCGGTGTTTTACTGAACTAGACTAAGGGGGTTAGCTCTAGGAGCATAATTACATTGGGGGCTTGTCCAAGATCTCAACGGACCCCCAGACACAAGTTTGAGATTGAGGGTGTTGAGCTGTTCCTGATTGCGAGGGGAGAAATCGGTGCCACAGTGTGGTTTTGGCATTGGTTTTCCCACTTCGCTAGTCGGAGCGGATCAATCATTCGCGAACTTGGAGTTCCCAACGAGATCGTAGAACAGTAGTCTAGCAAGCACTGAGAGCATTCCTGCCTTTTTGGGGTTTGAGGCTCTTCCCTTCCCAGGGGTTCGAGATCCCCTAAAAACTAGCGCTGTTGCAAAATCTAACCGTTAGGTACCATTGAGTTGGCCTGACATCGAGAATAACTTAATGGTTTGAGGCCCTGCCCAGACTTGGATATCCGATTGGCCGAATATTGGAAAACAAGACAGGATCTAAACAATACTAAGAGGCGAAGTACTGTGTCGTTGCTGGGGGTGCAGATTGGAAAGGTGCTCTAAAAATCAGAATCGACTACCAGCATGAAGCGATTATGTGCTGACACCCTGTACCAAGCAGGTAGGAAGGAAGAAGCTTCCCTTGCAAGTTGAGCCTAGGTGGGTTCGAGTCCCCGCCTGTGTGAGAGTATCTGGATCCCTGTAAGAACAGGGGGAGGAGTCTCGCAAAGGTACTGGGAACTCAGTGGTTAAAGTATAAATTGGTCGAAAATACATTTAACCAATCCTTAGAATTTCATAATCCTAAAGGGCCTGTCCCACAAACATGCGACTGCATGCGGCAAGCGCGACCAAACCGGAAGCGGGGGCTGCGCAGGGGCCTCACAGAGGTCGAGTGATCCTCGTACAGGGCCTGTCCCACCAGCATGCAACTGCATGCGGCGAGCGCGACCAAACCAGAAGTGGGGGGCCGCACGGAGGTCGAGTGATCCTGTACGAGTTGACATGATGTTCGAGCGAAGGCGTATGCCATCAAGACGCTGCGTACGGCGTTGAGACGCTGCGTACGCCCGTAAATAAAGTAATATCTATCTATCTATCTATCTATCTATCTATCTATCTATCTATCTATCTATCTATCTATCTATCTATCTATCTATCTCTCTATCTATCTGCGGCTGCGGGCCGACAGGCTGTTGCCGCGCGGAATTTTTGGACAGTGTCAGTTTTGCGGAGATGTCGGGACAAGCTCCATACGGCTCCAGCGATCGAAGTGGGACTGGCCCCGCGAGGCCGTAAGGCTCAAGCGACCACGTTAGGTCGCGCTTGCCGCATGCAGTCACATGCTCGTGGGACAGGCCCTTAAAGACGTCTGGGTGAAAATTTGAATTTGAACTTGCGTAGTGAAAATAAGTGGACAAAAAAACAAGCTGAAAATGTTTGTTTCTAAATTCAGGACCTCAAATTGAGGTGCTGGTTAGTTCAAAGTGTACATATTCTCTTCCAAACTAACTTGTGTATAATAAATAATTTGTTTGAATTGTTGATGGTTAAGATTTGTGAAGCTGCCTTTAAAGTGTGCTTAGGACTTCTTGTATTTGCCATATATTGCTTTTGATTTAAATTTTGAATGTTAGATACACCATTGTAATGGTGGTTCGAATCGACTGCATAAAACATAGTTTAAAAGACTGCTATTATAATTGATGTCTGACTCGTGGCTATTCAGCCAGAGCAAATCCCTCCGATCGCTGTTTCAAGAGAATTGTTCCCTTGGTTGGAAACACCACGAGGAAGGATTAAAATATATCGCAATTTGTTTTTGAAATTGTGTAATTAACAAATGCTTGTAATTTATATTGGAGTATGTTTTTGTATAATAGTAATAAGTGGTATAGTTACTTGTTTAACTACAATTTTGCTTGCATGGTTTGAATTTATTTGTTTGTGTTAGATTAAAGTGTTTTGAGCGTGGGAGATTGCAGCTGAATGATGTATTTGATTGCTCACTGAAGCACCTTAAATTGGTCGACCAAAGATTCTTTTGGAATTGTTTACAGGTTGAAAGTTGTATGAGTTGAGTGCGCAAATTTTGAGAATTTTTAAGGAGTTTGGGTACCCGATTGAAAGGTTGATTGTGCGATTGTGTTGTGAAAAGTGCAAGACTGTTGACGCACTACGGAGCTTTTGGACATTGTTCAGGAGCGAGTTTGATAGCCTCAGAGGTTGTGAGGGAACAAAACAAACTACATACATATATACATGTAGCCCTCACTCAGAGGATGTCAGGAATGGCTTAGCAGTATAGATATGTCTTTAGTCTTGACTTAAAAGAGTCGATGGAGGGGCAGTTCTGATGGGAAAGGGAATGCTGTTCCACAGTCTAGGGGTTGCAACCGCAAAGGTGCGGTCGCCCCTGAGCTTATGCCTAGACCGTGGGATATTCAGCAACCCCAAGTCAACCCAGGGGTGTCAGATCTCAAACTAGTTCTCATGGCATACCCCATGCATATTCGGTTATGTGTGGTCACACAGTTACATAATTACGTCAAGGTCATCTAGAGTCTTGGAAGCTCTGATACTAGCTATGTTTGTTAGTTACATAAAACCTCATAAGAAGGTATCAGTTCAGACCATCTCCAGGTGGTTTAACGGGGTTTTGGCTTATGCAGGAGTAGATACAAAAATTTCTAATCTCACTCCACCAGGGCTGCTACAACATCAGCAGCGAGGGTTATGTAGTCCTCGGGACCACATCCTGCCGACTGTAGGATGGTCTATGAATGAGTTTCCAACATTTTATTTTATTTTAACCTATTGTCAAACATGGGATATTTGCGAACTCTATTTTAGATTCTATTTTATAGTTTCCCTCGGATGAGAGGGGTTACTTTTATTAGTATTATTTGTTCATTTATCAGCATCAGCATGTTTTAAATCTATGTCATGTCTGTATGCATTATGAATGTTTCCCTTATCTGTGGTCAACTGATGCAGTTGTGCTTGTGTGGACTTGTTTTTTCCATGGCATGAAATCACAGAGGTTCAAAATCTTCACGTAGTCACTCACGTGACTCCAAAGTAAAATAGTAAGAATAAACGAGAACTTACCAGTTTGAAGTTTGATCTTTATTTCATGAGGAGTTACGATGAGTGATTACGTGCCCACCGCTCCCAACCCTCGTAACATAAAGATCTTCTGGAAGTTCTAGTCATCTTTAATCTTACTATGTTAGTTCATCAATTGTTATCTGTGATTTCACACCGCTGCTTTGAAGATTGACGGACATGCGGGCTGACGGCCTTCTGCACGTAATTGCTCATCATAACTCCTCATAAAATAAATATCAAACTTCAAACTGGTAAGTTCTTGTTTAATCTTACTATTCACAGCCTTCCCTTTATCCTTTTCACATTCCCAGTTCAGATTTACCTTGTTTAGCCTGCAAACACGGCACATATTTGGATTCGGCAACGCCTTTAACGCCACCTACTAAATTCACATCCAAGCTTGTTTCACTAGCAGTGGTGACACCAGCAAGGGATTCTTTAATCCTGCTAGCTTCACTGGCTATAGATAGTTCAGTAGCTCATGGGGCTAGGAGGAAAGTTAGAAAGGAGCCAGTATTCAAAGATAAGAGCTTTAAAGGAATAGTGCAATCCCCAAAGTGCCTTTGTGAACCGGCGCCTGGACAAATCAGAAAGGCAGCAGGAGATCATAAGGAGTCATTCGAAAAATACCGTGATTCCCTTGGTGAGGAGGGAAGTGCCTCTGAGGGTGAGACAATAGCTGGAAATACTAAAACAGATTCCGATATAGCATATATTATGAGAGCAGAGCGAATAACCCATAGGCAGTTTCCGGTTAGGAAAGTGCCTGCCCCTACTTTTGATTTGGTTAGTGCAGTGGGTGCAGATACTCCCGTACCACAGATGTCCACACCTCACGGAAGCCTGATGAGTGTCAACGACAGTGTTAGGCAACATTCCTAATAAAAATAAATTGCCCGCTACCTTTAAACAATATTTAAAAATTACAATGCATGGGCATTAAGCAGACTCCCGAGATCTATGGGAGGTGGTGCAAGAGTTAGTTACTCCTACAGAACACATCAGATTTCAAGCAGCCTTTGGATATCCAACATATGAGGCATTGGGGGATGTAATGGCAGAGGATAGTGCAAGAGAAGAGGCAGTTTTCACTGCCTTTGCAAATACCTTCCTAAGATCAGTTGATCCAGCTAGATGTGTGGAAATAAAATCTAAGGAAGAGCAGGAAGATCAGCCTGCATACAAAACGTGGCTGAAATGTGTGGCTGAAAAAGAGACACCAGGATTAGAATTGGGATGGGGAAATCCAAGGCTGGTGACAGATAGTGAATTGGAACAACAATTCCTACCAGATTACCTCAATTACATACCTGCCTTGGAGCCGATTTTCCCTAAACTACATTGGAGAAGGAATAGGATGTTTGGGCCAGATCAGTGCTATGTTTGTGAGGTAACAGGGCATTAGAGCAGATCATGTCCTATGAATAAACAAACAGGAGGAAGGGGTCAAAGAAGAGGATCATGAAGTCGGTGGAACCCTTGGGTCCCTAGAGGTACAGGAACACTCGAGATCCTAGGGATCGGGAAGAGTAGAGAGTGAGCTGGTCAGAGGATGATGGATCAAGTGGACAGACACCCTTCTCACAAACTAACCCATTTTCGCAGTCCTGATCTGCCAGCCAGTCCAGAATTACGGAAAAAATAACCTGACCCCTGCCTCAAGACCTATTAGAAGAATCTAAGGGAGTTGAGTACACCCTCCTCATAGCACTGAGAATGGTACAGGAAAGACAGTAAGGGAGAAAAAACCCAGAGAAAAACTGCACAAAGCCCCACATACACCTGGAGGACTAAAGAAAAGTAGCAGCCTTGGGAATCTGCTTTGACTGTAGCCAATTGTAGCAAGGAAGGCCCAACAGAGAGACAAAGTATAACAAAGTATGAGAACAATTAGAAGCAATAAATAAACTAACAAGAGAGACAAAGTAACAGTGGTGAAATGAAGGAACTCGATGGGAATAAATTTGGCACTAGCTGAAAGAAGAGGAGGGAGCTGTAGGATATACTGAGGTACCAGTAAGAACCAGCAGAGGCAAGAGACCTAGGGTAATAGTGGAGAGGAGCAATCATTATGGCAGACCCAAACAATTAGAGAAAATATGTCTAACGGAAATGTTGGTGAGTTTTATCAGGCCTCCAGGGCAGTGTTACCTATCAATGACATAATCTGGGGAGTGAGGTATGCGAGCATATGAACACTCAAGAACGGGCAGAAGTCACAGCTCAGGTAAGGTGTGTGAACATCAATCTCGTCCAAGTGGCTCCCTAGAAGTGCTAATACTTTTCCTAGAAGGTCATAGGTCCAGCAACACTGATAGATTGATTCGGGAAATGCCAGAATAAAACTAAAATAAAACCATCTACGAGAACTATAAGAATTGCTCCTCGTAGTAACATCCTTACTCTTGCAACTCTGAAATTGAAAGAAGAAAATCAACATAAACTGGTACGAAATTTAACAACAATTAAATCAGTTGAAAAGCTGCTCCATATATATACTAGTGCCAAACCCTGCTAACATCTTAACTAACCCAACATTTCGTACCAGCGAGGAAGATGAATGGTTGACAAGGATGCTTCCAGAGAAATCATCAAGGCAGGCTCCAACTTTGGAAAGATTATTGTACAACAATCCTACTGCACTACTTAGTCTGAACAGGCTATCTCAAGTAAAAATATGGAAATAGACCTTTCTCTGTGGCCCGGGGACACCCACTCTGCACCCAAATTTAATGACCCTCTATCAGGAAATTATTGGGAATAATTATTGGGATATACGAAAATCTGGACTGAACCCAGCTGAAATCATTATGATAGACCCTCAAGAATATCATACCATAGAATCAAAATGATCAATCCCCATCATGTGACTGCGGAGAAGACCAACCACGTTCTAGCCTTGACTTGTGTTGAGAGAATTATGTGGTATAGTAGGAGCAGTATATACAGAGAGGCATTTTGTTGAAGATAGAAGGAAGGAATGCATGGGTACATCTCCACCACTGTAAGAGTATCAGTGGAAATAGGGACTGCTAACTTACAGGCTCTCTTTGAAAATGCATACTCTACTATGGATCAAGCACAGATGAATTATTAAAATGGATGGAGGGGATTTGCGCGCACGAAAGCTCGGGAGGTGAAGACACATCCAACAAAAATCATGAAGCTACGCCCAAGAAAACTCGGGAAGCTTGATGAAATTCTGGGAAAATACATCAGCATCTTTTTATTAAGATATCTGTTAGAATGAAGCAGCCACTGTTGTACTTTGGTTATCATTAACGATGGGTTATCATATGACAAAAGGGAGGAATGTAAGTATAGGCTAAAATAGAGATATATAAAATGGAGGATCATTGCATCTGCAAAACCTGTTTGGTCAAATTATGTGCAAAGCTGAGAGCTGCAAATTTGTGCCAGGAAATCTAAGTCCTAGATTGAACTCAGATAAGATGAGGTCCAATGTCCTCACTATTGTTATAATGTATGGGTACTTTGCAGATAAACCCAAAGGTGTTGCAAGTGCATTAGCATGATAGGCTGGCTGCAGGAGAATTGTACATAATGTCAATAATGTTGCAAACATAGAAACATAGAAACATAGAAAATAGGTGCAGGAGTAGGCCATTCGGCCCTTCGAGCCTGCACCGCCATTCAATATGATCATGGCTGATCATCCAACTCAGTATCCCGTACCTGCCTTCTCTCCATACCCCCTGATCCCTTTAGCCACAAGGGCCACATCTAACTCCCTCTTAAATATAGCCAATGAACTGGTCTCAACTACCTTCTGTGGCAGAGAATTCCAGAGATTCACCACTCTCCATGTGAAAAATGTTTCCCGCAAGGTGTTTATGTTACTGTTTGAGGATTGGCTGATGTGTGAAGCCTTGTTTGAATTGTTTATACTCCCCAGGAGAATGTTGCATTACTTGGGTCAACTGACTTCTTTCCAGAGGCTTCTGTGGAAACATTGTAAAGGGGTGCTTTGTAATTGCGTTGGGGACTGTCAATAACACCTTAATGTAATCAATATCTGTGATTGGTTTGTAGGGGTACCACCCCCATGTAGATCTGCCCCACAGGGTTCGATGACATATAAAAGGCAACCCCATGAGGTTCGTTATCCATCTTCTGGAGGAGCGCTTGGGACTGTGTAACCTTTTGTAAGTATCTGCTTGCATGAGGCTAAGGGCTTGGACAAGCAGAGACAAGGATCGATCCTGTGATGTGGCTAGGTATTGTATAGGGAATTCTTTATTGTGTCATAAAATAAAAGTTTAGTGGCCCAGTGCTTGACTTGGTGTTTTACTGAACTAGACTAAGGGGGTTAGCTCTTGGAGCATAATTACGATTTCATCATTGTACTTTTTGATTTTTGTTTTGCACCACCTCAGATATATTAATTATTTATTTGTGTGTTCAGCTGTATTTATCATTACTATGCATACTGTTTATTCAGAGAATTTCATGTGAACAAGGAATTTCATTGTATCCTGGTGTATGTGATAATAAACTAATAATTTTTATAATGTAATAATATAATAATTTCACAATGTAAATGCATTTTGTTTATTCCTTTAAGCAATGTTGAACTATGTCCGGCCACTGCCAGGCAACGCTAATCAGCTAGATATTTGGTCAGAAAAACTGGCATCTTTATCTTCTCTCGTACCATTGTTCAGTTGTAAAGGCGGCATCGTAGCACAGCATTAGAAATGCTTCCCCACAGCGCCACAGCACCGGGATTCGAATCTGAATATATGTGCTGTCTTTGCAGAATGTTTACATTCTTTCCATGACCATGTGGGTTTTCTCCGGGTTCCTCCCACATTGCAAAGGTGTGCAGGTTTGTAGTTTAATTGGCTTCTGCAAATGGCCCATTGTGTGCAGGATGCAAAAGGTGGTTAACCTAGAACTAGTGTAGGGGTGCTCAGTGATCAGTTTAAACTAAACTGCGTTCAAATCCATTGACTCTCCAGGTAGTCTTTCATTTAGTCTTTACAATGACCCCCACTTTATTAGGCTTATACTGCATTTCTGTCTGTAGCTGAGGTTGTAACAATTAATTTGAGAGCCATCTATATTACTAAATCTCTGTTCTTAACCGCTTTTGGCCTTCTGTGCTGCGATTTCTGAGAGAATGCTGCCACCTACGGCTGTCATTTTTGGCCACCTTGCTCAGAGCCCCCCTCCGCCGCATGTGTGCCGAGGATTTTTCCCGCCAATCAAAAATGACGGAGATATTAACATTTTTACAAAATTCCCCATTCTCTCTGCTGCCCCTGCTGGAGGGAGAGGGAGGCACTATAAAACCAGGAAGTGGTGTGCCTCAATCAGTATTAGCCCAGTAAGAGCATTTTCACTCATAAGGCCCGTGCCAGGCCAGGAAAAGTCCAGAAAAAGTGCCTTTCAGTGAGATTTCACTCCGATTTTTTTTAAAGAGCCCTTTCGGCCTATCAGGCTTGTACTGCCCCAGGAGGAGTCCCTTCAGCCCATCTGTAATTATTCCTCCTGCAAGTATTATACCTCCCCCCAGTATTTTTCTCCATCCCTTCATTGGCTCCCCGTGAGATCCAGGCCAGGATATACTTTCCTCCTTCATTGCTGTGATCTGTGAAAAAGATGAAAAATGTCTAAAATTGATTCACCACCCTCTCCCCCTCCAGTCTCACAGAGTCTCTTACCTGGTTTGGGCAGAAATTTCTGGCTGTTTCTGAGCAGCCAGCTCACCAGGCCTGAGTGACTGAGCTGCCAGCCCACCATGCCTGAGTGTCTGAGCTGCCAGCCCACCATGCCTGAGTGGCTGAACTGCCAGCCCACCATGCCTGAGTGGCTGAACTGCCAGCCCACCAGGCCTGAGTGATTGAGCTACCAGACCAAGAATCGGCCCACAATGTCCATACTAGCCCTCTGGAAACCAGTCCTTTGGCCCACAACACCTATACTAGTGCTCCAGAAATCCCCAACCCACCCCACCGCCCCCTCCACCCAACCCACTGGCTACCAATATTGGAATTGGTGGAGAGGTGGAATATTGCGTTGGGGACCAGCCCAACCATGTGAATATGGGACCTAACTGGTCCCACTTAGTCTAGTATGACTTTATATCTATATCAAAGAAACATTGCTGTTCATGAAAAAAGTTGATTTCACAATGCTCAACTTTATAATTGGTGTTGGAAATTCTACACACTGGGTTTGGTGGTATATCATTAGAAGAGCTTAAATATGCATTCAAATATTTGAAATATAATTCTTGCAAGAGTTTTCAATTAGCCTTCTGTATCTGCATTCCTTCTACCACAACAGGACAACAGAGGATGCTATCTCACTGACTCTCCATTCTGCACTGGACCACTTGGACAATAAAAGCATACCAGAGACCCCGATTCGATCCTGACCTTGGCTGATGTCTGTACAGAGTATACATGCTCTCTATACAGTTCTGAGTTCTCTGGAATATATGCAAAAAAGTGATTGTGTTAAAGGAAACATGCCATTGTTAGCTGTGGGCTTGGTGAAAACAAGTTACAATGAAATTTCCAGGAAAACAGTGAAAGCAATACAATGACTAGAGTGGGGGTAGGGACGAAGAGAGAGGGATGCAAGGCTTATTTTTTATGTTGGTTTGTTTCATGTCAGAAGGCTCAGAAATGGAAACGACTCGAATGCAGGCTCACCGAGAAGTACTGAAAAAAATCCAAATGTGAATGGAACCGATAGATATAGACCTGGAACAGCAGAACTCAGAACTGCTATTTATCTCAGGTATTTATACCAAGTGATAGATTAAGGGAGTAGATTAAATGTAGGTGTAACTCCTATTAGCTCAGGGGAGGAGTGTGGAAAGAGTCTCAAGTGTCTGGAGGCTACTCGTCTTCCTTATAATTTTCAACATCACATATTTAATTGAAATAGATTTTTCATCAATGGAAAGGAGCAGAAGATTGGGGCCAAAATGAAGAAAAGGCCTGTCCAGGCATATTCTATTCTGTTTGATTTAATGATAAACACTGAAATATTAATCATGTATTTTCCCAGAAAATCCTGAGAGGATTATGTAATTTAAATTTAATGTCCCTTCATCCTCAGGCTGAATTCCAAATAATGTTAAGTTTTGCTATTTTGTAACTCGGGTATGATGTAGGGCAACACGGTGGCATAGCGGTAGAATTGCTGCCTTACAGTGCCAGAGACCCAGGTATGATCCTGACCACAGGTGCTGTCTGTATAGTGTTTGTACGTTCTACCCGTGTAGTCTCTCACACCTGCAGCTTTGGTCTCCTAATTTGAGGAAGGATATTATTGCTATTGAGGGAGTACATTATAGGTTCACCAGGTTAATTCCCAGGATTGCGGGACTGACATGTGATGAAAGAATGGGTCGACCGGGCTTGTATTCACTGGAATTTAGAAGGATGAAATGGGATCTTATAGAAACATATAAAACTCTTGAAGGATTGGACAGGCTAGATGCAGGAAAAATGTTCCCAAAGTTGGGGGAGTCCAGAACCAGAGGTCACAGTTTAAGAATAAGGGGTAGGCCATTTAGGACTGAGATAAGGGAAAATATTTTCACCCAGAGAGTTGTGAATCTGTGGAATGCTCTGCCACAGAAGGCAGTGGAGGCCAATTGACTGGAAGTTTTCAAGAGAGAGTTAGATTTAGCTCTTAGGGCAGGGGTCGGCAACCACGGGCCGAACCCGGCCCGTAACCAAAAATCATCCGGCCTACAGGTGTATTTTCTTGAGTCTGATACCATACTGCCGTCACTGGAAGACATTGTTGTTGAGGGTGGGGGTCCCAGCTGTGCCGTGTTACCCACAGGTAGGTCTGTGGGCAGGAGGATGCCTTGGGCAGGCTGTCCCGGGATGAGGAGCCTGTGCTGCAGTTGATGGCGTCGTTGGAGTTGAGCGTGCAGTCCAGGCTCTCGTTGTCCCCATCACACAGCCTTTCCGTTGCGACTGGCCTCGCCGGGAGGGGGTCCAGGTGGCGAGGGAGGGTCGAGGTGGATAGGGACGGGGAGGGGAGGCAGGGGGGGGTTGGGCCTCTGCGTAGTCCAGCTTCTGGCCCAGTGTGCCTCGCTCTGACTGGTCGCTCATGTTCACCGAGCTGTTGCTGGGTGGCTCGATGGTGAGTAGTGGCAGTGGGCGGTGCCGTTGGTCCCGGCACTCCTGGCTCCTGCCTCCCCCGCCTCTCCCTCCCTCACTGGGGGCACCCACGGCTCGGTGGAGGCTGGTGTTGACCGGGCTCCCTCTCTCTCCTGTAATTACACCTTCGAAATTGCTTTGTTCAGTAAGACATTATGTTGCTTAAATATATAAATATGTCAAAGTTTAGTAAGTATGTATTATTATTATTACCTCCATTTATTAACTATGGCGATAAATATCACTGTACCTTAATTGGTCCATGTGACAATAAATGTGAACTTGAATTTGAATTAGATGTGGCCCGCCATCCGCTCACAGACATGGGTCCTGGCCCCCATGCAGAACAATGTTGTCGCTCCCTGTCTTAGGGCTAACAGAATCAAGGGATATGGGGAGAAAGCAGGAACGTGGTACTGATTTTGGATGATCAGCCATGATCTGGTTTCCTCCCACACTCCAAAGATGTACTGGTTTGTAGGTTAATTGGCTTTGATAAAATTGTAAATTGGCCCTAGTGAGTGTAGGATTGTGTTGGTTTATGGTGATAATAGATGAGCGTAGATTCGGTAGGCCGAAGGGTCCGTTTCCACATTGAATCTCTAAACGAAATTAATCTAAAGGTAAATATGCAATAATAATTATTAGCAGAAGGAATACAAAGGTAATCAAACATTTTATTCTCCACTACAGATCTTAACGGACATTCCAGGAAGATGTTAATGATACGTTCCAATTTATTTTTAAATTATACCAATGAACCTGCCTCCACCACTTCCACTGGAAGCTCATTCCACACCGCTACCACAATGATACATTAATTCATTTATCCAGCATGATCTGAAAGAAAATGTTAATTTACCATGAATATAATAATGACATGATTAACTTTAGAATCCTTCAACACAAGGCCCTTCCACATAACTTATCCATGCTGACTTAAGTGTCTACCTGAGCTAGTTCCGTTGGCTGCACTTGGTCCATATTCTTCTGAAACTTTCCTATCCATCAACCTGTTCAAATGTCTTTTAAATGTTGTAATTGTACTCTACTAATTCCTCTGGCAGCACATTTCATATACCTACTCCCATCTGCGTGAAAAAAAGTTGCCCCTCAGGTCCCCTTTTAATCTTTTCCCTCTCAACTTAAAACTATGCTCTCTATTTTTAGACTCTTCAACCCAGGGAAATAAAATGTGAGCATTTACCTTATTTAGGCCCCTTATGATGTTATATACCCCTTGATGTCATCCCTTAGTCTCCTACACTACTGGGTAAAATGCCCCAGACTCTTCAATCTCCCCTTATAACTTAAGTTTCCAGTTTAATGACATTCCAGGGAGATGCTAAAGATACATTAATTAGGAACTCTGTATAGTACTCCGTGTAGTCTTACCAATGTCTTACGCAGCTGTAACATAATATCTGAACTCCTGTACTCAGTGCCTTGACAAGCATGCCAAAAACCACCCAGAGTACCAGTATCGCCACTTTTGGGGAACGATGTACTTGTCAGCCCTGCATCTCTCTGTTTCACATTACATGCAAGGGCACTGCCATTTATTGTTGGAAGTCCTGCCTTGGTTTAAATTAACAAAATTGTAACACTTTTCACTTTTCCAAGTTAAATTCTATCTGCCATTCCCTGAGCCACTTTTCATGTTGATCTAGATAACATACTTACATAATTCTCTTCTCTGTCCACTATACCACAAATGTTGGTGTAATCTGCAAATCCACAAAACATGTTAACATATTGACATCTAAGTTATTAATATAGGACTGAAGGTCTTTCAGTCTGAAGAAGGGTCCTAACCCGAAATGTGACCCATCCTTTTTCTCCAAAGATGCTGCCCAACCCACTGAGTTACTGCAGCGCTTTGTATCTATCTTCAGTATAAACAGTCCTACAGTTCTTTTCTGCACATTGTTAATATGGTTGACAAACAAGAGAGGACCCATGGTCGATCCCTGTGACACATCACTGGTCAGAGGCCTCTAATCTGAACAACATCCCTCCACAAATGTTCCTGTCAATTTTGCATCAAATTGCCTATCTCACCTTGAATCGCATGTGACCTAAATTTCTAGACCAGCCGACCATGTGGCACTTCGTCAAACACCTTGTAAAAGTCTAAGTAGACAATGTGTACCATTCTACCCTCGACAATACTCTTCGTCAACTTTTTAAAAAAAAACGGAAATATGTGAAATATTATTTCCCATGCACAAATGTAGGCCGACTATCTACTAATCAGTCCCTACTTTCTCCAATGCTGTGAGCTCCTGTCCCACATAATGCCCTCCAGTAATTTCCCCACCACTGACACACGACATTAGCCACCCTCCAGATCCCAAATTAAAAGCTTTGATCTCACTTTTGAAATCAGCCTTACAGGGCTGGTTTTCAATGGAGAGGAATCTGTCTGTGAATTGAAAGCACCGTGCAGTGTGGAAGCATTGAATTTAATGCAAGTGATTTATTTCACTCTGCGATGCCCAACACATCCTGACATTAACATACTTATCACGTATGATGCAATTTTCTATCTAACTGTTGCTGTTTTCCATTTCAAGTCCCGAAGGTAGTAAAACTGCTGGTCTCTGATCAGAAATGTGGAATAACCAATGAATTTGAATCAAACATAAACTCATCGTATTAGATGTCTGGCAGTCATGCTCTCTAAGATTTTGACAGCTCCTTCTCTTAAGATGCAACGGAGCCACACTTGGTGATGGACATTCAATTTCATGACTGACAGATTAATAAAATATTACTAACATATTAGATGTGCTGTTCTAACAAATGGATTATGTATAGAGATAAAATAACATTTAATTCTGGCTTGCAAATTGGTTACAAATTACAAATTTAAATAGAAATCTATTTTAGCATGCAGCAGTATGAATGTAGAAACACAAAACAGTACAGCACAGGAACTGGCAGCTTAGTGTATAATATCCATGCCGAACATGATGCAAGTTAACTAATCTCCTCTACTTGCACATGATCCATTTCTCCATTCTCTGCATATCTATGTGCCTATCTAAAAGCCTCTTAAATACCACTATCATATCTGCCTCCATGGCCGCACGTTCCGGGCACCTACCAATCTGTGGAAAAAACTTGCTCTGCGCATCGCATTTAAATTTTTTCTCTCTCATCTTGAAGCTCCGCCCTCTAATCTTTGACATTTCCACCCTGTATTATCTATGCCTGACGGGCTCCAGAGATCAAAATCAAAATTTGACCAACCTCTCCTTACATCTAATACTCTCTAATCCATGCAGCATTCCATTAAACTTCTTAGCAATGGATTTAGACCTATAGATCCCTCTGTACATCCATGCTGTCAAGGGTCTTGCCAGTAATTGTATACTTTTCCCTTAAAGCCCTGTCCCACTGTACGAGTTCATTCAAGAGCTCTCCCGAGTTAAAAAAAAAATCTAACTCATGGTAAGCACGTAGAATGTATGTAGCGGGTACGTCGGAGCTCGGGGGCGTCTCTTAGCGGCTCGTAACGCTAACGGCAGGTACTCGGGAAATGCGGTAAACTCAGGAAGACTCGTGAAGATTTTTCAACGTTGAAAAATGTCCACGAGAGCCCCGAGTACCTACCAACGGCCATTACCATAAATCTCCGAGTTCGAATCAGGGCAAACTCGAGAGAACTCTTGAATGAACTCGTACAGTGGGACAGGGCTTTTACATTCAATCTCCCAAAGTGCAACACCTTACACTTGCTTGGATTAAACTCCACCTGCCCATTTCTGTAGCTGATCTATGTCCCACTAAATACTTTGACAGCCTTCCCCACTGTCTGCAACTCCACCAATTTTGGTGTGTTCTGAAAATTTGCTAACCGTCCCATCCAGATGTTGAGGAAATCCATGCTCTCCAGGGATGCTGCCTGGCCCGGTGAATTGCTCCAGCACTTTTTTTCTATATTTCTGTCCAAGTTGTTTATATGTATCATAAACAGAGGTCCAGCACATACACCTGTGGCACTCCACTGGTCATAGTCAAGTCAAGTTTATTCGTCACATACACATACGAGATGTGCAGTGAAATGAAAAGTGGCAATGTTTGCGGGTTGTGCAAAAACCACCCAAAAACTACAAAACAGAATGGAACAGAAACACATATTCACATATTACATATTTGTCGGAGGAAATAAAGAAACATCAATTTTAAAAAGACACCACACAACAGTAGTCCCTGGTGAGATTGAAGTTTCCAGTCCTAATGGCCTCAGGGAAGAAACTCCTCATCCTCTCTGTTTTCACAGCATGGCAAAGGAGGCGTTTGCCTGGCCGTAGCAGCTGGAACCCCAGTCCATTGCTGGAGTGGAAGGGGTCTCCCATGATCTTGTTGGCTCTGGAGTTGCACCTTCTGATGTATAGTTCCTGCAGGGGGACGAGTGTAATTTCCATAGTGCGTTCGGCCGAACGCACAACTCTCTGCAGAGCCTTCTTGTCTTGGGCAGAGCAGTTCCCAAATCAAATCATGATGTTTCCGGACAAGATGCTTTCCACAGCCGCTGAGTAGAAGCACTGGAGGATCCTCAGAGACACTCTGAATTTCTTCAATTGCCTGAGGTGGTAAAGGCGCTGCCTTGCCTTACTCACCAGTGCTGCAGCGTGTGATGTCCATGTCAGATACTCTTAGATGTGGACTCCCAGGTATTTAAAGCAGCTCACCCTATCCACAGTATCCCCATTTATCTTCAATGGTGTGTACGTCCTCGGATGTTGTGCCCTCCTAAAGTCCATGATCAGCTCCTTGGTTTTTTAAATATTCAAGAGGAGGCTGTTGTCCTGACACCAGAGTGCCAGATCAGCCACCTCCTCCCGATAGGCCTTCTCATCGTTATCGGTGATCAGGCCCACCACCACAGTGTCATCATCAAACTTAATTATAGAGTTAGAGCTGAACCTAGCCACACAGTCATGTGTGTACAGGGAGTACAATAGGGGGCTGAGGATGCAACCCTGGGGGGATCCTGTGCTCAGGGTGAGGGTGTTCGATGTATGTCTTCCCATCTTGACTACCTGGGGCCTGGCGGTGAGAAAGTCCAGGACCCAGGCACACAGGGAGGTGTTGAGCCCTAATTCCAGCAGCTTCTCGGCAAGTCTGGTGGGGACTATCGTGTTGAAAGCTGAACTGAAGTTATGAACAGCATCCATACATAGCCCCCCCTTCTGGCTGTCAAGGTGAGAGAGAGCGGTGTGCAGAACCTGGGAGACCGCATCGTCCGTGGATCTGTTCGGACGGTATGCAAATTGTAATGGGTCCATGTTGCGAGGGAGTAAGGCGCAGATGTGTTTCTTGACCAGCCTCTCAAAGCATTTCATGACCACCGAGGTGAGGGCCACCGGACGGTAGTCATTCAGACAGGCTGGGGAGGCATCTTTAGGTACAGGTACAATGACAGACCTTTTGAAGCAGGCAGGGACCATGGACTTGGCCAGGGAGAGGTTTAATATTGTAGTGAGCACCGGAGCTAGCTGCGTAGCACAGGACTTGAGTACTCGCCCCGAGATGCCATTTGGGCCTACAGCTTTCTCGTGTTCACCCGTGTCAGTGCCCTCCTCACATCGTGCTCAGACAATGAGAATGTGAGCACATCCCCATTGATGGACCCCTGTTTATATGTATCATAAACAGATGTCCAGCACATACACCTGTGGCACTCCACTGGTCATAGAGTTCCAGCCAGAATAATGCACTTCCAGCACAACCCTCTGTCCTTAGTTCTGAATCCAAATGATCAAGTCACCTTGGATCCTATGCATCATAATCTTCTGATTGAGGCAGTGCAGGGGGGTGGAGGGGTGAGAACAAATGAGGATTCAAAATTACATTGGTACCAATGATATAGGTAGAAAATGGGATGAGGTCCTACAAGGTGAATTTAGGAAGCTAGGAGATAAACTTAAATGTAGGACCTCAAAGGTAATAATCTCTGGATTATGACCAGCCACGTGCTAATCAGAGTAGAAATAGGTGGATATTGCAGATGAATACGAGGCTTGAAAAATGTTGCAAGGGGGAGGATTTCCAATTTCTAGGGCATTGGTACCTGTTCTGGGGGAGGTGGGATCAGTACAAACAGGACGGTCTGCACCTGGGCTGGAATGGAACCAATGTCCTTGGGGGAGTGTTTGCTAGTGCTGTCAGGGAGGATTGAAACTAATGTGGCAGGGAGATGGGAGCATGAGCAGAGAGATAGAGGAGTGTAAAATGAGGGTAGAAGCAATAGGTAGCAAGGTGAAAAGTAAAAGTGGCAGGCAGACAAATCCAGGGGAAAAATCAAAAAGGGCCACTTTTCAACATAATTGTATAACGGGTAAGAGTGTTGTAAAAACAAGCCTGAAGGCTTTGTGTCTTAATACAAGGAGCATTCGTAATAAGGTGGATGAGTTGAATGTGTAGATAGTTATTAATGACTATGATATAGTTGGTGACCAAGGCTGGGACATCCAGGGAGATTCAATATTCAGGAGGGATAGACAGAAAGGAAAAGGAGGTGAGGTAGCGTTGCTGGTTAGAGAGGAGATTAACGCAATAGAAAGGAAGGACGTTAGCTTGGAGTATGTGGAATCGATATGGGTAGAGCTGCGAAACACTGAGGTGCAGAAAACGCTAGTGGGAGTTGTGTACAGGCCACCTGGAGTGGGGTTGGGGATGGCATCAAACAGGAAATTAGAAATGCGTGCAACAAAGGTAAAACAGTTATAATGGGTGACTTCAATCTACATATAGATTGGGTGAATCAAATTGGCAGGTGTGCTGAGGAAGAGGATTTCTTGGTATGTCTGTGGGATAGTTTTCTAAACCAACATGCAGAGGAACCAACGAGAGAGCAGGCTATTCTAGACTGGGTATTGAGTAATGAGGAAGGGTTAGTTAGCAGTCTTGTAGTGCATGGTCCCTTGGGCAAGAGTGACCATAATATGATTGAGTTCTTCATTAGGATGGAAAGTGACATTGTTAATTCAGAAACAAGGGTTCTGAACTTAAAGAAAGGTAACTTTGACGGTATGATATGTGAATTGGCCAAGATATACTGGCAAAGGGTTTCCAGTGGATATGCAATGGAAGGCATTTAAAGACTGCATGGATGAACTACAATGGTTGTTCATCCCAATTTGGCAAAATAATAAAGCAAGGAAGGTAGTACATCTGTGGATAACAAGGGAAATCAGGGATATTATCAAAAAAGCATACAAATTAGCCAGAAAAAGCAGCCTACCAGAGGACTGGGAGAAATTCAGTCCAGCAGAGGAGGACAAAGGTCTTAATTAGGAAAGGGAAAACAGATTATGAAAGAAAACTGGCTTTTATAGGTATGTGAAGAGAAAAAGATTAGTTAAAACAAATGTAGGTCCCTTGCAGTCAGAAACAGGTGAATTTATCATGGGGAACTAGGACATGGCAGACCAATTGAATAACTACTTTGGTTCTGTCTTCACTAAGGAAGACATAAATAATCTGCCGGAAATAGCAGGGGACCAGGGGTCAAATGAGATGGAGGAACTGAGTGAAATCCAGGTTAGTCGGGAAGTGGTGTTAGGTAAATTGAATGGATTAAAGGCCGATAAATCCCCAGGGCCATATAGGCTACATCCCAGAGTGCTTAAGGAAGTAGCCCCAGAAATAGTGGATGCATTTGTGATAATTTTTCAAAACTCTTTAGATTCTGGAGTAGTTCCTGAGGATTGTAGGGTAGCTAATGTAACCCCACTTTTTAGAAAGGGAGGGAGAGAGAAAACGGGGAATTACAGACCAGTTAGTCTAACATCGGTAGTGGGGAAATTGCTAGAGTCAGTTATTAAAGATGGGATAGCAGCACATTTGGAAAGTGGTGAAATCATTGGATAAAGTCAGCATGGATTTATGAAGGGTAAATCATGTCTGACAAATCTTATAGAATTTTTCGAGGATGTAACTAGTAGAGTGGATAAGGGAGAACCAGTGGATGTGTTATATCTGGACTTTCAGAAGGCTTTCGACAAGGTCCCACATAAGAGATTAGTATGCAAACTTAAAGCACACGGTATTGGGGGTTCAGTATTGATGTGGATAGAGAACTGGCTGGCAGACAGGAAGCAAAGAGTAGGAGTAAACGGGTCCTTTTCGCAATGGCAGGCAGTGACTAGTGGGGTACCGCAAGGCTCAGTGCTGGGTCCCCAGCTATTTACAATATATATTAATGATTTGGACGAGGGAATTGAATGCAACATCTCCAAGTTTGCCGATGGCACGAAGCTGGGGGGCATTGTTAGCTGTGAGGAGGATGCTAGGAGGCTGCAAGTTGACTTGGATAGGTTGGGTGAGTGGGCAAATACATGGCAGATGCAGTATAATGTGGATAAATGTGAAGTTATCCACTTTGTTGGCAAGAACAGGAAAATTGACTATATGGTTATCTGAATGGTGGCCGATTCGGAAAATGCAACGAGACCTGGGAGTCATGGTATACCAGACATTAAAAGTAGGCATGCAGGTTCAGCAGGCAGTGAAGAAAGTGAATGGTATGTTAGCATTGATTGCAAAAGGATTTTGGTATAGAAGCAGGGGGCTTCTACTGCAGTGGTACATGGCCTTGGTGAGACCACATGTGGAGTATTGTGTACAGTTTTGGTCTCCTAAACTGAGGAAAGACATTCTTGCCATAGAGGGAGTATATAGAAGGTTCACCAGACTGATTCCTGGGATGGCAGGACTTTCATATGAACAAAGACTGGGTAGACTCGGCTTGTAGTCGCTGGGATTTAGAAGATTGAGGGGAGGATCTTATAGAAACTTACAAAATTCTTAAGGGGTTGGACAGGCTAGATGCAGGAAGATTGTTCCCAATGTTGGGAAAGTCCAGAACAAGGGGTCACAGTTTAAGGATAAGGGGGAAGGCTTTTAGGACCAAGATGAGAAAAAAAAATTCACACAGTGGTAAATCTGTGGAATTCTCTGCCACAGAAGGTAGTTGAGGCTAGTTCATTGGCTATATTTAAGAGGGAGTTAGATGTGGCCCTTGTGGCTAAGGGGATCATGGGGTATGGAGAGAAGGCAGGTGCAGGATACTGAGTTGGATGATCAGCCAGGATCATATTGAATGGCGGTGCAGGCTCGAAGGGCCGAATGGCCTACTCCTGCACCTAATTTCTATGTTTCTATGTTTCTCTGTAACTTTGTCAGCACCGTATGTGAACCTTTCTGAAGTCTGGCTCTTCCAATAAAATCACCACCTACACAATCACCTCAATGAATTGACTGCATTTCAAGATTCAGCTTCAGTCTACTGAAGCCATTAACTTGCAGCACATCAAATAACAGCTATCGCATGGAATTTTTTTAAAGACACAGCATGAGCATATTATTAAACTATATTTGACACAGAGTCCCCAAGGAGAAGAAATGACTAAAGATTTAGCCAAGCAGGTAGCTTCTAAGAAATATCTTGAAGGAGAGTTGTCGAAATGAAGGGCACAAATTCCAGAATTTGGAACCCAGGTTGAATTCTCCAAGATTAATCTGACAGTGGTTTCTGTGTGAGCCAGAGGATGGCTGAAAATACGTGCAATTTAGGTAATAGGCCCCCAAACTGTGCGGTATCTCTCAAGTGCACCTGGGGACTCAATCTCAGTTCAATATGAAAAGCAAAACTATTCACGATGAAGCATAGATGAAGCAAGGACAGTGCACAGCTGTAATGCAGTCTTGCTGCATTCAGGACCTTTTCTCATCAACATGAGTACGTTCCAAGGCATTGCTGGAGATAGCTGAGGAAGTGCATGATAGGTAAGCATTTTTCCTTTGTGTCTGGCAGTGCATGAAGTGATTTAATGACCTAGGTCAGAAAAAGTGAACAACAATTCCTGATACAATTACACTGCATACTTTAAGAACCATTGCATCCCTTTCTTCTACTCAACTTTCAACAGTATGCACTTTGTCAACCTTTCATTTCTGAATCACAATTCAGTGCAATGTATCTTTTTTACACCACACTCATAGACGGCACAGTGGCGCAGCGGTAGAGTGGCTGCCTTTTAGTGCCAGAGACCCAGGTTTGATCCTGTCTACAAGAGTTGTTACGTGGGTTTCCCCAGGATCTCCAGTTCCCTCCCATGCTCCAAAGATGTACAGATTTGTAGGATAATTGGCTTGGTATAATTGAAAATTGTCCATCGTGTGTCTAGGATAGTGTTAGTGTGTGGGGATCGCTGGCCAGTGCGGACTCAGTTGGGCCGAGGGGCCTGTTTCCACGCTGTATCTCTATTCACTGTTCACTCTCTGCTTGCTTTTTTTTTTCTATGGCCTTTGTGTGTTGGAGTTTTTCTGATCATGGGGAAAGGCAATTCCTCAGGCCACTTCACACTGTCACAAGATATCCAGGCTTGCACTGACATAAAAGTTCAACTCTCTCATGTCCATTCAGACCTCCATCTCATGACTCATGAATTACGACAATAAATGTGGAAAGTCTGCATGTGAGTATAATGATCATCACGATCTAATCATTGGACACAGACACAGAAACCTCAGAATAACATTGGTAAGAAGAAGAATAGAGATGTTTCATTTAGAGGACAGATTGTACAATTGTTGGTGGGATTCATAGAGTTCTTCGCACAGTGGGTTGTGTACATGTGGAACGAGCTGCCAGCTGAAGTAGTAGAGGTTGGTACAACTATGATATTTAAAAGAGACATAGATATGAAAGTATGTAGAAGTATTGGACAGGAACATATAAATGGGACTCGCTCAATTAGGCAATTTGATTGGCATGGATGAGATGGGCCGAATGGCCTGTTTCTTTGCTGTACAGCTTTGTGACTCATTATCAAGAACAGCTCATCAGCATCACAAATAACTGAGGTGTCCAAGTAAATTTGAAAACAGGAGCGTAAAACTGAATGCTGCAAAGCTAACAACAAATCCTTGAATTGTGAGCTGGATTTGGAGATTAGGAAATGTTATTAAAAGCTATTAGGTAAACAAACAATGATTAATTTGTAAAATATGAACACATGCTTTACAACTAATATATATATATATATATATATATATAAACTAAACGTCTCATCTTGACCACTTCCTGTCTGCGCTGTATATTGATTTTAGAAAAATACGCTACCTTATATCGCTATGATTTTTGGCCATCTTACAGTCCACCTCTGCTGAGGCAGCCCTGAGGATTTTTATGATCGATGAAAAAGAAAAAAGTTATGAATGTTTTAAAATTTTGGAGATCAGCTGATTGGTCCTCTCTCCTGTCAATCGCCATAACGCCCCTTCCGGGGGGCAGTAGTATTAAACCCAAATGGTATGGAATTGCATTTGAATTTGGTGGCCTGCACTCTGCTTGAAATGGTATGAAATTGCATTTGAATTTTGTGGACTGCACTCTGCTTGAAATGGTATGCAATTGCATTTGAATTTGGTGGCCTGCACTCTGCTTGAAATGGTATGAAATTGCATTTGAATTTGGTGGCCTGCACTCTGCTTGAAATGGTATGAAATTGCATTTGAATTTAGTGGCCTGCACTCTGCTTGAAATGGTATGAAATTGCATTTGAATTTGAATTTTGTGGACTGCACTCTGCTTGAAATGGTATGCAATTGCATTTGAATTTGGTGGCCTGCAGTCTGCTTGAAATGGTATGAAATTGCATTTGAATTTGATGGCCTACACTCTGCTTGAAATTGAATTTGGTGGCCTGCACTGTGCTTGAAATGGAATTTCAAGGAATAGCCGTGAGTAAAATGCCAGCCCACTAGCCGTGAGTCATTCAACTGCCAGCCCACCAGCCTCCAGTCAATCAATTGCCAGCCCACCAGCCATGAGTCAATCAACTGCCAGCCCACCAGCCGTGAGTCTACTGCCAGCCCAACAGCTGTGAGTCAGTCAACTGCCAGCCCACCAGCCCTGAGTGAGTGAGCTGCCAGCCCACCAGCCATGAGTGACTGAGCTGCCAGACCACCACCAGCTGCCATGAGTGACTGAACTGCCAGCCCACGAGGCCTGAGTGACTGAGCTGCCAGCCCACCAGGCCTGAGTGACTGAGCTGCCAGCCCACCAGGCCTGAGTGACTGAGCTGCCAGCCCAAGAATCCATTTGGCCCACATTGTCCATACTAGCCCTCTGGAAACCAGCCCCTTCATCCCACAGTGCCCATACTAGCGCTCCCGAAAGCACCCCCCACCCGCCCCTACTGGCCACCAACATTGAAATTGGTGGAGAGGTGGAATATTGAATTTGGGGACCAGCCTTCCCGTGTGACCATGGAACCCAACGGTTAGTCTAGAATATACTAGACTAAGTGGGACCCATTGGATCCCAGCATCACTAGGGAGGGCTGGTTACCCAATGCAATATTCCACCTCTCCACAAATTCAAATATTGCTCACCAGTGGGGGGGGGGGGGGGGCTTTCTGTTGCACTAGTATGTGTGTTGCAGGATGAAGGTACTGGTTTCCAGAGGCTAGTATAGACATTGTGGGCCGAATGGATTCTAGGGCTGGCAGCTCAGTCACTGAGGCCTGCCAGTACAGTCACTCGGACCTGGCAGGCTGGCAGCTGAGAAACTGCCAGAAATTCTGCCCAAAACAGGTGATAGACTGTGAGAGAGAAGGGGGAGAGGGTGGACTGAATGGATTTTTGGGCTGGCAGTTCAGTCACTTATGGCTGGTGAGCTGGCAGTTCACTTACTCATGGCTGGTGGGCTGGCAGTGTAGTCATTCATGCTTGGTTTGCTGGCAGTTCAATCAGTCACCCTCCTCCCTTCACCCCCCACTCTGCTTGTCTTTCACACACACACACACACAGACTAATTCACACACACACAGACTTATTCACACACACACACACACAAACACACACAGAGTAACACACACACACACACACACACACACACACACACACACACACACACACACACACACACACACACTCAAACACACACACACAGACTCAATCTCCCACACAACAGACTCATTCACACACACACACCCACACAGACTAACTCTCACACACAACAGACTCATTCACACACAAAACACACACACTCATTCACACACACGCAGACTCATTCACACACACACTCACTCACACATAAAGACTGATTTACACATATACACTCATTCACACACACACACACACAGACTCATTCACACACACACACACACACACAGACCCATTCACATACACACACACACTCATACACACACAGCACACACACACACACACAGAGACTCATTCACACAGACACACACATACACACACACACACACATTCACACATACACACACACAGACTCATTCACACACAGAGACCCATTCACACACACATACACACACACACACACATACACACACACACACACACACACACACACACACACACACACACACACACACACACACACACACACACACACACACACACACACACACACACACACACACACACACATGCACACACAGACCCACACACACACACACACACTGATTCACTCACACACACACTCACACACATACACAGACTAATTCACATACACTCATACACACTCATTCACACACACACTCACCTAATACTAAATGCCAAGTAACTTCAGAACGTGTTGAATATACAATGTGTAAAACGAATGTTTAAAGTCTCCTGTAGAGGATGCTGGTGCTGAAACAAAAATGTGCTTTAAATAACATCCAACAAACACACCCACCATAGACAGAGCAGTCAGCTCTCTTGAATTATTCAATGGCGCCTGCACTCGGCGCCATCTTGACGTCACCCTCTCGCTTCTTGCCACGAACCAGAAATGACGCACTCAACGCCAGCATGCTGCTAACCGGAAATGATGTCATCGGTGCCATCTTGCAACTAAGCAAAAATCACAGAATGAGCGCCCGCCAATTTTGAACTTAAACACAGTCCTGATTTTATAAAATGTTTATTCAAGCTTTATCGATCCAAAAACTGTTGCAAGCAAGCCTTTAAAAGCCAAGCCTATTGGAGAAAAACACTTTGCAAGCCAACAAAACACGTTTGCTGAAAGCCCTTTAAAAAGCAACCCAAATGGGCAAAAACACTTTGCAAGCCAATAAAACACATTTGCTGAAAGCCCTTTAAAAAGCCAACCCAATTGGGCAAACACTTTGCAAACAACAAACACATCTGCTGAAAACTATATCCCGGGGACTCGCCGTGGAGTAGACGTGCGTTCAGTGTTATTCGCAACTCAGAGAGCAGTGACCCTCTAGCTTCCTCCGTCTGGCAGAGACTGAGTGAGCTACGACACTTCCCGGCTTTATAGTCCCACCCCCCTGCCGCCAGCGGGGGCAGCAGAGAGAATGGCGATTTTTAAAAAAACATTAATATTTCTCTGATTTTTCATCGATAGGAAAAATCCTCCAGATCAGTCTGGCGGACGGGGGCTCTGAGCGAGGTGGCCAAAAATGATGGTCGTAAGTTGCGGCATTCTCTCGGAAATCACATCGAAGTAAGTCAAAAGCGGTCAAGATCAGACTTTTAGTAATATATACGAGACCAAGTGCAGATCTGTTTCCCCAACGTGCGTTTGCAGGGGGGGGGGGGGGGGGGGGGGGGGGGGGCTGTGGCATCACACTCACACTAACCACCCCCCAAACACACAGGTGGGAGAGAGGGGGAATAGTGGTGAGGGAGGGGGAGGATAAGAGTGCGGAAGAGGGGCAGAGGGGTAGGGGCAGTGGTGGAAGAGGCAGAGATGGGTAGGGAAGAGAGGTGGAGGGAGAGAAGGGTGGGGGTTGGCGTGGGGGGGAGGAGGGAGAGAGGTGAGGAGAGAGGGAGAGAGGGAGAGAGAGGGGGAAAAGGAGGAGAGAGGAGTGCGGAAAGGCATGAGAGAGATGGGAGGAGGGGGAAAGAGGGTGGGGAAGGAGGTGAGGTGAGGAGAGAGGGAGGGGAGGATGGACGGGAGGGTGGAGGCAGAGGGGGAAGAGTGTGGAGGGAGGGGTAGGTGGGAGAGTGTGGAGTGAGGGGGAGAGCGGAGAGAGGGGGAAGAGTGGGGAGGGAGAGGGAAGGGAGGGGGGGAGAGAGAGGGGTGGGGAGGGAGATGGGGAGGGGATCGGGGTGGGGGGAGATAAGTGGAAGAATGGGGAGGGAGGGGGGAGGTGTAGGGGGTGGGGGAAGTGGGAGTGAGGGAGGGGGAGAGGGGTAGGTGGAGTGGTGTGTTAGAGGCAGAGGGGTAGGGGAAGGGGGTGGGGGATAGAGGAGAGTGAGGGGGAAGGGGAGGGGAGAGAGAGAGGGGTGGGGAGGGAGAGAGGGGGGGGGAAAGGGGAGAGAAGGGGAAGAGTGGGAGAGGGAGAGGAGTGGAGGGGGGGGTGGAAGAGGGACATGGGTAGGGGGTGGGGGGAGAGATGGAGGGGGTGGAGGAGAGAGGGGTGGGAGACGGGAGAGAGGTGTGGAGGAGGGGGGAGGAGGGAGATGGGGTAGGGTAGGGCACGGAGTGGGAAGAGTGTGGAGGGAGGGGGAGAGGGGTGGGGGAGGTAGGGGAAAGATTGGGGAGGGAGATGGGAGTGGTAGGGGGGAGAAGTGGAAGAGTGGGGAAGGAGGGAGGAGGGGAGAGGGTTAGGGGGAGTGGTGGAAGAAGGACAGAGGGGTAGGGGAAGGGGTGGGGGAGAGAGGGGAGGGGGGAAGGGGAGGGGGAAGGGAGTCGGGGGGAAGGGAGGGGGAGGGAGGGGGAGAGTGAGGGACCTCCTGAGAGGGAGGGATTGGGGCGGGGAGAGAGAGAGGGGTGGGGTAAGGGGGGAGAGAAGTGGAGAGTGGGTGGGGGGAGGGAGGGGTAGGGGAATGGTGGATGAGGAACAGAGGGGTAGGGGGTAAGGGGACAGGGAGAGAGGGAGGGGGACGGGAGGAGAGAGGGATGGGGATGGGGGACAGAGGTGTGGAGGAGGGGCGAGGGATGGGGAGGGACGGGATTAGGGAGATGGGTTAGGGGAGGTAGGGGGAAGAGTGTGGAGGGAGTGGGAAGAGTGTGGAGGGAGGGAGAAGGGGGGTGGGGGAGAGAGGGATGGCGGTGGGAGGAGGAGGGGAGGAGAGGAGATGGAACGTTCACCAACATTCTATGGCTGAGGGTTGTTTTTCTTTAAACCTTGTGTGGGGGGGAGATGGATTTTATTAAAAATGTGTACATAAACACAACAAAATTTAATCAGGAGTGGATATTTGGAATGAAAAGTGAAATCTCTACCGAAATTGAAAAATCTGGGTGTAGCTGCGTCTGGTGTTGGCGTGGCAACAAATCAAAGGCTGGCAACCACAAGTCAGGCAGAAGCACAGCCGGCCGGCAGCCAGCCGGTCAGCTGCCACAGAGTTTTATATTATAGATAGATAGATATCATATATAACCATATAACCATGTAACAATTACAGCATGGAAACAGGCCATCTCGGCCCTACAAGCCCGTGCCGAACAACTTTTTTTCCCTTAGTCCCACCTGCCTGCACTCATACCATAATCCTCCATTCCCTTCTCATCCATATGCCTATCCAATTTATTTTAAAATAATATATATACATTTATCAATGTATATATATTCCTTTAACACTTGATTAAACCCAACAAGAACAGTCATCCAGCAATGGCTATCAAGGGAAGTTAAAAATAACATTAAATCAAAGGAAAAGGTTTATAATATTGCCAAGAAAATCATACGCCAGAGCATTGGAAATGTCAGATTTTTGCAAAGAAGAACCAAGTCATTGACGAGGAAAAGGAAATACCAGAGGGGCTGAGAAACATAATCAAGTAATGCAAGTCCATCTATCAATATATGTAAAAATAGAAAAATATTAGCAAATGTTAATATTGCAGATCAATACAGGATAAAATGTAACAGGTAAATACTAAAACGGGAGAGAAATGAGAAATGTTGTGCTTGTCTTCCAGAACTCCACACAATAAGCAGGTCAAGAGTCAAGACAATAACATTAGAATCAAAGTGAACAAAATTCCCAGGACAGGTTTCAAAACAGTTAGTTCTGGATAGAATGGATACAATTGATAACATCTTGAAATCTATATTATTAAAAGTCTGATCTTGACTGGATATTCTGGATATTGATTTTAGAAAAAACGCTGCCACTTACGGCTGTGCTTTTAGGCCATCTTACTCAGTCCCCATCTGCTGTGCAGGACAAGAGGATTTTTCCCATCGATGAAAAATAAAAGATTTATAATAGCCCCATCCCACGGTGCGAGTCCACCCACGAGTTATCCCGAGTTAAAGAAATAAACAAGCTTGTGGTTTTTTACGAGATTCCAAGTTTATGTTCAACGAGTTCCCATGTATATGTCTAAGTTTGCCGTTTACTTCTAATTTCTGCGATGTACCAAGTTCCTCTCCCGAGTTACTCTTGAGCCAACAACGACTACCGACGTGTGGAAAAATCATCACATGATAAAAATGATGTCATGCAGTTTTTTATTTCACTATAAAAAGCCTCCCATGTTTAAATTTCTTAGGGTTACGGAATCAAGGGATATGAGGACAAAGCAGAAATGGGGTACTGATATTGGATGATCAGCCTTGATAGTATTGAATGGCAATGCTGGCTCAAAGGGTCGAATGGCCTACTCCTGCACCTATTTGCTATGTGTTTATACCTTTTAAATGTTTTGACATGTGTTTCAGGATTCCAGCATCTGTCTTTCAGATCAGATTCAATTTTAATTGTCATTGTCAGTGTACAGTACAGAGACAACGAAATGCATTTAGCATCTCCCTTGAAGAGCGACATAGCAAACGATTTGAATAAAAAATAAATAAGTGATAAGTGTCCGGGGGGGGGGGGGGGGGGGGGGGGGGGGGGTGGGGGTGATTGGCAGTCACCGGGTACGTTGTTTAGTAGAGTGACAGCCGCCGGAAAAGAAGCTGTTCCTCGACCTGCTGGTTCGGCAACGGAGAGACCTGTAGCGCCTCCCGGATGGTAGGAGGGTAAACAGTCCATGGTTGGGGTGAGAGCAGTCCTTGGCGATGCTGAGCGCCCTCCGCAGACAGCGCTTGCTATGGACAGACTCAATGGAGGGGAGCGTGGAACCGGTGATGCGTTGGGCAATTTTCACCACCCTCTGCAGTGCCTTCCGGTCGGAGACAGAGCAGTTGCCATACCATACTGTGATGCAGTTGGTAAGGATGCTCTCGATGGTGCAGCGGTAGAAGTTCACCAGGATCTGAGGAGACAGATGGACCTTCTTCAGTCTCCTCAGGAAGAAGAGACGCTGATGAGCCTTCTTGATCAGAGTAGAGGTATTGTGGGTCCAAGAGAGGTCATCGGAGATGTTGACTCCCAGGAACCTGAAGCTAGAAACACGTTCCACCTCCGTCCCATTAATGTGGATGGGGGTGTGCGTGCCACCTCTGGACTTCCTGAAGTCTACAATGAGCTCCTTGGTCTTCTTGGAGTTAAGGGCCAGGTTGTTGTCAGCGCACCATGCTGCTAAGTGCTGGACCTCCTCCCTGTAGGCCAGCTCATCGTTGTTGCTGATGAGGCCAATCACCGTTGTATCATCTGCATACTTGATGATGGTGTTAGTACCATGTACAGGTGTGCAGTCATAGGACGCATGCACAGTTCCAATATCCCTTTCCCTGTATTTCTCTTGGGCTTTTCCTCTCTTTCCCCAACTCCTATCTCCTCCTTCTGCCAGTCCATCTGAGTGTAGATATAAAGTTCTTCTTGGCTGTCTATCTGTATGTGTGGACTTTCCATTAAAAGTCATCCATGATCATTATCTCACAATCCTTCAGGTGTTTTTGCCACTCATTTCTCATCAAGTCATGGGTTCATACAACACAGAAACAATCTCCTCTGCCCACCATGTCCATTCCAACCATAGCCTTCCTGACCGTTATTTGAGTTCTGGCCCATATACTTTGTAAACCTGCCTCCGTCGCCTTCTCAGATTACGACTACAGACTGCTGGGCTGAGAAAAAAATCATCAGATGCCCTCTATTCCGCCTGCTGCTCACGTTCAATCTATGCTCTTAGATGAGTTCAATTCATCTGGTTATTGTCTATCTTCATTCATTTCATTATACGTTCACTTGAGCAGTGTGTGTCACTGCTTCAGGGACCCGGATTCGATTCTAACCTCCGGTACTTTTTTATGGAGTTTCCCCCAAGTGCACCCTTTCGCTCCCCGCACGCTGCTTTGTTGCATGAATGCTCCCCGCAACACCTGCTGTGTTGTATGAACCCATGACTCAATGAGAAATGAATGGCAAAAACACCTAAAGGACTGTCACCTTCCCCCGATGTGTCGGTGAGTGGTTGAATGGGGCTCAGGTGGGAAATTTTACTTCGGAGTCACGTGAGTGACTACATGAAGAGCCCGCCAGTACGCATGCGTGGAATTATCGCTACATGCATTGCAACGAGTCATTGGGGGAGGAAGGACATTCCTCCCAAACAGCAGGTTTGGTAACCTGCAACAGTAGGTAAGAGAACTTTATTTCTTTTTTACTTACCTTTGTTTACAGGAAGGCTGTGGAAAGCTGGTGGGGGAGAGCTGCTATGTAGGAGCAGGCAGCCAGCAATGGCCGGTGGCACGACAATCTCCCTTGGGGGAGCCGGTGCGACTTCAGCTCCAGCAAGGGTACGGGTCGCCGACAACCGGTGGAGCACTCGGGAGCCGTCAATCTGACGACTCGGAAAACAGCCCAAGGACCTACAGGGTAAGGAGCGCTACATGGGTCCGTGGGGCTGAGAAACTAAAAATAGCAACGAGCGGTCGGTGCCCGTGAGCACCGGGTACGCGTTGGAGCTGCTGGGCCTGCGTCGCGAGCGGCCAGTTCCCCGAGAGGACTGCACCGCGTTGGAGCACCGCAGGCCCAAGTGAGAAAGGAGCGGCTCAGTGCGGAACACTGCACCGCGTTAAAACCACCTTACCTGCGGTTGCGAGCGGCCAGCTCCCCGAGAGGACTGAACCGCGTTGGAGCACCGCAGGCTAACGGTAGTAGAGGCGGCTCAGTGCCGTGAGCACTGCACCGCGCTTTGGAGCACCGCAGGCCAACGGCACTACAGGGGACTCAGTGCCCGTGAGCACTGCAACGCGTTGACACTGCGGGACCTGCACCTGCGAGAACATACCGCGTTTGCAGCGATGCAGGTCCAAAAAAGAAGAACTAATCCTCGAGTGGGTAAGTCCCATAGCAGCACCTTATACAGGGCTGTAGCTCACTTCTACTATTACAGGGAAGTGCTTGAGGAAAAGACAGACTTAGGGAGAAGGAAGCAGCACCTTTTCTATAGGCTATAATTATGCTTCTCTCCCTCCAGTAGACTCTTTTGTCAGAAGAGTGCTGGGGTCAAGTCTAGGGCAAACCCTGGACAGGTAACAGATGTAAGAACTGTAATAATGAGGTGATGCTTTTCTAGTCACAAAGTACATAGAGTGCATTATTGGTCCTTTCCTGATAGAAATACAGGAATACTTATGTTGTGACTGAAGGATTTAGCAGTCCATAAATTTACTGACAAATTCCATTCCCATTTGGGAAGTCACACGGGAATGTCTGTCTATGTTTCAGGGGGAACAACAGTACAGCTGTGAGTAAAGCTAACTGGGAAAGATCTACAAACCAGGTTAGAAGCCAACATAGACCATATGTTCTCTCTCTACTGCAGGGGCAAACATTAGCTGACACCATAGCGGTCACTTGCCACTGGGGATTGTAAATCCCTGAATGTACTAAACTAATCAATTTATGCATCTGGTTACATCCAACCGGGATTGACACGGGCCTGTGTAAACCCGAAGCCTCCTAGCAATATCTTTATTTGGAGGTGACCGATCTAGAAGGTCAAGGAGTTGGAAAATGAAGCCAAATTGGAGCTCATCTAAACGTCCAAACATCATCCTCAAAGGTATCGCCCCTATATCTGAAGATGTGTACACCCACAACACACGGCCTCGGGGATCCAGATGAAAACAGTAAAACCAGAAGGAAGCAAGGAGGTTGGTGCGAGAAGACATCGAATAAATAATTTTTTGACACTCATATCTTAAACAGTATCCGGGGATACACAATAGAATTTTACAACACTTAATCTTCTAGTCCAGCTGATATATCGAGAGAGGAAGTTGGAGGAGAACACCAAATGGATATTGGGCTATAGTATTTGCTAATGTTTCTACACGATATGGAACACCAGATGGCGATCTACTCGTATCCAGACATAATCACCAATTACCAAATATGTCATATGGGATACAGACACTGGACATCAGCAACAGATGGGTTTTAGCTGCATTGTAAGGGAAGAATTATTATCTACGCATTCCCTTCCTAACAAAATAGGATATGGCGCTTGACGCATCAAACATAGATCAGATCTCGGCTTTTTGGCCAAGATCAAGCATAATATCTGTGTTTTATCAGTTTAAATATCTGATATGTCCCTTATCTAGGGACCATATATTAAAAACAAACAAATAAATAAATAAATAAATAAGATAATACGATATATTCGTTTAGAACGGAAACCTTTTCTATTGTTAAGTATATTCGTTTTAAGAACGAAAATGGCAAGCATTGATTCAAAGGATGCTTACTATTTTCAGTACCCATAACAGGTGACCACGGACGTTATTTTATATAATTGGATGGTTCAGCTCCAGCAGTATAGAGCACTACCTAATGTGTTTACATTAGCACCTAGGTTATTTACAAAATATAACAACCAGCCACACAATGGTAATGGCTTCTTTGGATGACATACTAATTGTGCTGAAACTTAGGACGGGCTGAACAAACGGTAACAGCCACTTAACAATTATTTGGAAACTAGGATTCATTATCCATCCAATTAAATCAAAATGAAAGCTTTCAAACTAAAGGGATTATTTGGGGTTCACCAATAACTCAGTTCCTCATGTCAGTAACTTTGCCAACAGAGGTTACAACCTTAATAAAGGCATACAGCAAAATCATTGACATGAGGATAAACCATCCATCAGACTGGTAGCAAGAATTTTGGCAACAGGTGGTACTGGGAATATGGTTTCCAGCCACATAATTCAGACCCTTACATTATAAAGATTTACAGAGGGCCAAAATATGAGCTCTTAAAATTAATGGTGATCATTTCGATAGAATGATGAAGCCATACAGAAGCCATATTGGAACTAAATGGTGGAAAGATAACATTGGGCATTACTCCAATCCTATCATTGTCAGCAACCAGTCTATGGTCCTACATATGCATGCTATGCACTAGGATGGTGTGTTACCAATTCCATCTCCAGCTGTGGAGGAAGATGGAATACACAGGAACCATCATTATTACTAACACTGGGCATAACTACCTGGAAATGTTGGGTGTTTTTTCATGGCCTAAAGTCATGTTGCTCTGGAATATGTTAAACAGGTTATTAGATTATAAATTAACAATACTACTGTGGTAGCACATATCAACTGTGGTAGCACATGGGTGAAAGGGAATCTACATCATGTAACAATCTGGCCAACACAATTTGGCAACCTCATCAGTAGGGGTGTTTTAATAGTACCCCACTGACCTACCCAACCATGGTTCTCGGTGGTACTGGGAATGAGATTAGAACCATGCAGCACCATCCTAAACAGACGATGAAGTATGGGGAAAACCACTCGTGCCATGAACATATAAATCGCTTAAATCGTAGAGTCTGAAAGCGCCGCTATTACATCTGGGACTGACGGCCAGAGCAATGGACATGATCACAGCGGGCCACAGACAATCAACCTAAAGACAATGTCTAAAATACATAAACTAATGGGAGATGTGTTGCAACCATAATACATCATCCAGCCTGTTTGGCAGCTTTGTTAACCGACAGGGGCTTAGTATTAGTGACATCAACTGTGCCAGAAGTGGTCCATCTACTTACCTATGGCAAGAGAACGGAACAATAGCTTATGGGGGCACTTTGATGGGAATTCCCCAAAGACCGGGTATTCCCAAATATGGGACATCAGCATCGTCTTAACGTTGTTAAAGAACTGGGCTCCAGCCACAGTGCTGTCATTACAGTTTTTGACATTTTACAAAACTGTCATGCTGATGGCTTAGGTCACGGCACTAAGGACTCAGTCCCTACCAAATTAAGGCTGGATAACTAAACCAGTTCACCTGGCAACTTACATTTCTATATTCAGGAATTAGGGAACTAAACAGACCGGCGTCAGCGGGCCTTAACATAACATTTTTAGAGCCTACCCTACAGATGATTGACTGTGTTGTGAGACATCTACAAATATACATGGAACAAACCAAGACCATCAGTGGCACAGAAGAGGAACTTTTCATCAACTACAGACAGCCTCATTAAAGAATAACAGGCCAGGCCTGCTAAATGGCTAACATAGTATTGACCAAAGTTGGTGTAAACACTAACTGGGTTAAAATCTCACTCCACCAGGCTGCAGCAACGTCGGCAGCATTTAAATTGGAGGTTTCCTATGGATAAAATCCTCAGGACTGCAGGATGGCCATCGGAAAGAACATTCTAAGAATTATACAAACCAGTAATGGAAACTGGAATTTTTTCAGAAACATTGTTAAGTTTCTATACCATAATTTACCCCAAAAAACAGGGGCTATCAATTATTATTAACTTTATGGTTATTTATATATATCATATTGATGTTTAATATGTTATCACTATTCTCCCCAAAACCAAGGCAGACGTGATGATGGACTCGTTCCACGGCTTGAATCACAGAGCTTTGAAATCTTCATGTAGTCACTCACATGACTCCGAAGTAAAATAGTAAGATTAAACGAGAACTTACCAGTTCGAAGTTTGATCTGTATTTTATGAGGAGTAACGTTGAGGGAATACATGCCCTCCGCTCCCACCCTTGATCATAAACAAGACTGGTATCTTTTCTCTAATCTTACTATGCTTAAGTCATTACAGGTATCTGTGATTCACTCCGCTGCTTTGAAGAATGCCACGCATGCGTACTGGCGGGCTCTTCATGTATTCCCTCAACGTTACTCCTCATAAAATACAGATCAAACTTCGAACTGGTAAGTTCTCGTTTAATCTTACTATTAATGTGAATGCGGGCAGAAATTAGATTGAGGTAAATGAGTGTTTGACGGCTGGCTCAGTAGGCCGAAGAGCCTGTTTCCAACCAAACCTCTGAAGCAGTAATGTGAAAGACACATAAACAAGTGACCTGCCCTTGGAAATGTGGAAACATTGGTTGTTGGTCGCTCTATTCCAAAGACCAAGGTGAGATTCCCCCAGGTGTCTCCAGCATCAAGGGATCATTCCTGACAGGCAGACTTGATGAACCTTTTTTTTTCTCACCTTTTTTTTCTCTGTCCAGCTGCCGAGTTAAGAGAATCCACGAGTTAATACGATAAACGCACGGGCTACTACGGTATTACGAGTTTAAAAGTATCAACATTTTCCTTCAAGAGGATATTTGACTTGTGGAAATCTTTCAACATTTTCACGAGTTACCACGTTTCCCGAGTACCTGCCATTAGTGTTACGAGTCGCTAAGTTACGTCCATGAGCTCCGATGTTCCCGCTACGTTCATTCTACGGGATTACCACGAGTTTGATTTGTTTTTAACTCGGGATAACTCATGAGTGGACTCGCACCGTGGGACAGGCGTTTTAGTGTTTACAAAATGTTGCAATTCTTTCTCCTGAAGGCCACGCCCCTTCCGGAGGGACTATAAAACCCGGAAGTGTTGAGTGCCTCAGTCAGTCTCTGCAAGATGGGGGAGCGAGAGGGTCACATCTCTCAGTCTGAGCTGTGAATAACACTGAACACATGTCTACTAAACTGTGAGTATGGTTTTACTGACCATGAGTGCCCTTAATGTGGTTTAAAAATGAAAATGTGGTTGGTTTGAAATAAAACACAGCAAATGGTTGTTGGTGGTGGTTGGTTTGAAATAAATCACAGCAAATGGTTGTTTGTTGTGGTTGGTTTGAGATAAAGCACAGCAAATGGTTATTGGTGGTGGATGGCATACGATTCAAAGTCTAAACTTGACAACTTCCTGTTTGCACTATATATTGATTTTAGATAAAACGCTACCACTTATGGCCATCTTACTCAGTCCCCCTCGCTCATCAGGTGCAGAGGATTTTTCCCATCAATGAAAAATATAAGTGTTATTAGTGTTTAAAAAATGTTGAGAATCCCTCTCCTGTCAATCATGCCATGAAGGCCACGCCCCTTCTGGTGGGAGGGAGAGGGGATTATAAAACCCAGAAGTGTGGGTGTGGCTCAGTCTCTGCAAGATGCGGGAGGGAAAGGTCACGACTCTGACTGAGCTGTAAATCAACTGAACACATTGAATGTCTACTGAACTGTGAATGTGGTGTTTACATGGTGTTTCATGTGGTTTTATGGTGGTTTCACGGTGGTTTCACCCCGCTTGAAATGGTATTGAACTTCATTTGAATGTGGTGGTCTTGCATCCTTCATGAAATGGTATGAAACTGCATTTGAATTTGGTGGCCTTGCACCCTGCTTGAAGTGGCATGAAACTGTACTTGAATTTGGTGGCCTTGCACCCTGCTTGAAATGGCATGAAACTGCACTTGAAATTGGTGGTGATGCACCCTGCTTGAAGTGGCATAAAACTGCATTTGAATTTGGTGACTTTGCACCCTGGTTGAAGTGTCATGAAACTGCACTTGTGTTTGGTGGCCTTGCACTCTGCTTGAAATGGCATGAAAATGCACTTGAGTTTGGTGGCCTTGCATCCTGCTTGAAGTGGCAGGAAACTGCACTTGAGTTTGGTGGCCCTGCACCCTGCTTGAAGTGGTAGGAAACTGCACAAGTTTGGTGGCCTTGCACCCTGTTTGAAGTGGTATGAAACTGCACTTGAATTTGGTGGCCTTGCACCCTGCTTGAAGTGGTACGAAACTGCACTTGAATTTGGTGGCCTTTCATCCTGCTTGAAATGGTAAGAAATTGCATTTGAATTTGGTGGCCTTGCACCCTGTTTGAAATGGAATTTCAAGGAATATCCGTGAGTCAACTGCCAGCCCATCAGCCGTGAGTGAGCTGCCAGCACATCAGGGTTGAGTGACTGAGCTGGCACCCCAAGAATCCATTTGGCCCACATTGTCCATGCTAGACCTCAGGAAACCAGTCACTTCAGCCCACAACAGCCATACTATACTAGATCCCCCCCCCCCCCCCCCCCCTCCCCCCCCCCCCCCCCCCCCCCCCCCCCCCCCCCCCCCCCCCCCCCCCCCCCGAAATATTGCATTGAGGGACCAGCCCTCCCTTGTGAACATGGGACCCAACGGGTCCCACTTAGTCTAGTATATTGTAGATTCTAAAATAGTTCCTAGAGACTGGAAGGTAGTAAAAATGACAACACCATTTAAGAAAGTAATGAGAGGGAAGGCAGGTATCAATTTAAGAGAAACTGCTGGAATCTATGGTTTAGAAAGTTGTAAAGAAGCACCTGGGAAATAATAAATAATAAGCACTGAGCAGAATTGTAAATGGATTATGAAAAGAAGAAAAGCCTATTGAAGTTTTTTCTTATTGTGACTGACAAAATAGGAAAGGGGGAATCAGTAGATGCAGCATATTTGGCCTTCAACATGGGGGCCATGCAAGAGATTATTATACAACACTTGAACACACAGGTTTTGGAGTGAAACATTAGCATGAACTAAAGATTGTTTCATGGACAGTAAGCATTAGGAACAAATGGGTGACCAGTGGGATGTTGCAGTAATCAGTACTGGAGGACACTCTGTTCACAATTTATAAAAATCATTGGAAAAGCAAATGGAGTATGATATAACCATGTTTGCCAATGCTTCAAAGCTTGGCGACTGTATCTGTTGTCAGGCAGATGCAGAGAGGATTCAGGGAATGTAAAGTAGCGGAGTAAATGGGCTGGGATCTGACAGTGTGGAAAAATGTGAGATCCGTTAATGAGAGAATAAAGTAGAAAAACAGAGTATTTTGGATTTTGAAGACACAAGTGTTGCATCACCAGTACTTACGCAGATGCATAATATTGGCAAATTTAGCAAGTTCGTTCGCTCGTGTGTCAGACGACGTATAGCTCGCTTTTGGCTTCTGTCGTCATCCAACATGCTGACAGAATTGGTCGCCCGATGCGTCACAGAGTGCATTGTGTCGCCGTTTTGGGGATTGCCATGAGGAGGCTTCTGTCATGATCCCCATTTAGGAAGTGGCAAATAATGAATGGCGCAGAGTGAATTTGCTCAACAGATGCATCCGCCTTGAACAACATAATACCTTTGAGATATTCTTTTCACAAAGCAGGAATTAACTAAATTTCACAAATGTATATCTTTACATGATTAGCATTTATGTTTACCAAAAGCTCAATTTGTAAATGTGTGACAATATGCTCATATAAAGCTTTCACGCAACTACAACCTCCAAACTATTTGCAGTAGCATAAAACTTTTCCCATTGTGAGGAGTAAAAATACCCAAGTAATGAACATTTAAAGTGAAATCTTATTAATTATGTGAACACAAACTGAAATATTGGTGATATTGTAACACAGCGATTTTGTCAAAGGACTAGGTATCTGGAGAGTAAATATGAAAAATTGAAAAAGTTTAAATGTAATTAACTAAATAAATCTGAAGCAAAGATATGTAACTTTGTGTACAAATATCACAAACAGTCCGCTGGGCTCATTAATATCTATCAGTGTAGGGGATTGTCAGCATTGCAAGGTTGGATTGAGAATCCGGATCCAGTCATAGCTGCCTTCCAAATTAACCTGGAAGGTAACTTAATTCTACCAAAAAACATAATGAAAATATACAAGAAAAATATAGGAAATTAGATAAAAAGGCTGGACCTTAAGGGTAGTGATCTCCGATTCTTCCAGGTGCCACATTCTAGTGAGTGTAGGAATAGGAAAATAGGACAGATTAATGCATAGCTGAGGAGTTGGTGTAGAGGACAAGGTTTCAGAATTTAGATCATTGGTATCCCTGCTGAGGCGGAGGTGACGTACAAGAGGGTTAGGTTGCACCTCTACTGGCTGGAATTCCTCGCGTTCCTTATGGACAAATCTGAGCTTCACACTATGCATGTTTTCTATATCTATATATTTAACTAACTATAATGGCACGTAGTCTCTTAGTCATTTCAAGTGCAAACCCTTCAAAATGAGCAGAACAGTTCTAAACTCCACATCCTTTGCTGAAAATATGCTCTTCTTCCCTTGCTCTCTACATCTTTTAATATAGTTTAACAAACAAGATCTTCCCCACAAATCTTGTGACATGCAACCTTCTTGAGGATATTTATTGCTTTCATGGAAAGCTGGCCAGACATTTCATTGTTTTTCATTCCTCTGATAGACAATACATTTCCTTTTCCAGAAACTTTTCATCACGACTTCTGTGGTTTGCTTTCTCATTGATCAATATACATACACAGAGAATTGAGAGATATAAATAATGCACAGGCTGAAGAATTTAGTTTAATTTGGCATCATATTTGGCACAGACATCGTGGGCTGAGAGGTCTGTTCCTGCTATATACCGTAATTTGCTTAGTGCTACAGTGTATGTTCTACCTGTAACTGATCCTCATGTACATGGCTGAAAATGTATTCTCCAAAATGCTCTTCTCCTGCCGAACAAGGAGGGCTACTTTAAGTTGATACATTTATGACACTTCCAGGAATGCTCATCTTCGTTTCTGCTTCTCTGCTTTTGCACAAGATATGCTGGATCTGCTCCACTCATTTGCTACAGACAGGAACTCAATAATCCACCAAGGGTCCTTCAGGTACATTAGGGATGTAATTTCAGGCCCTGTGCGCACGCATTGTCAGTTTATTTATCATTGCAGCAGCAGGTCAAGGTACACTGTAGAAATATCATGTAAGCTTGACACTTTTATAGAATTGAATTGGAGGTAAGTTGAAAACTTGAATCCCTACAGCATCAAAACTATATGGTACATTTTTCCAAGCCTATAATTGGAAGAATTGGAAATGAAGCTGCTGTTATTATTTCAGTCTCTGATTTTGGCTGTAAGATTGTGCACTTGTAGACGATAATTTTGGTTCTGAATGTATTGTATTTGGCTGTTCTGCATTTCATAAGCCCCCAATTTTATGATGTACTCAGTCTTCTGTTGCATTCTCCCACTCAAAGTGCCACTTTGTGTAGAGGTAAGGTTCAGCTGATATCAAACATTTAACTGCTTAGATTCTGTTTCTCAATGCCAGAAAATTGCAGGTTCTCTTGCCACAGGCAAGGTCCCTGATGACTGGAGAGTAACTTGAACGTAAACGTAGACACGTCGGTTAATGAGACTGAAGATTACATCATAATTGCTGCCATCGCAAACTGTGAAGAAGGCTGTCAAATTATACAGTGCGATATACATCAGCTATGGAAATGGGTGGAGAAGTGGCAAATGGTGTTTAATCTGAGCAAGTGTGAGGTCAAAATACTTTCGAGAGATATAGCGAGGAAACAGGCATTTCGCCCGGCCAGTGATCACCCCATACACTAACGCTATCCTACACCCAAGGGACAATTTATAATTTTACAGAAGCCAATTAAACTACAAACCTGTACGTCTTTGAAGTGTTTAAGAAGGAACTGCAGATGCAGGAAAATCAAAGGTAGACAAAAGTGCTGGAGAAACTCAGCGGCTGCAGCAGCATTTATGGAGCGAAGGAAAGTCTTTGAAGAGTAGTATGAAACCAGAGCACCTGGAGAAAAGCCACATGGTCACAGATAGAACATACAAACTCTGTACAGACAACACCAATAATCAGGATCAACTTCTGGTTTCTGATGCTGTAAGACTGCAACTCTACCACTGTACCATTCCCATTATACATTCCCCAAAAGAATATAAACAATTAATGGCAAGACCATTAACAACATTGATGTATAGAACGCTCTTGAGGACTATGTCCATAACACCCTGAAAGTGGGTAAAGAAGGCATACTGTATGCTTAACTTCATTGGTCGAGGTATTGATCATAACAGTCAGGAAGTTATAATGCAACTTTATAGGACCTTTGTTACGCCGCATTTGGAGTATTGCTTGCAATTCTGGTTTCCCCATTATAGGAGGGATATGGAGACTAATGATGAAGAAGAGGTTTACCAGAATGATGCCTGGATTAGGCTTATTAACCTATGTCCACCCCTACCAAGTTATGACAAGCAACGACCCTGTCGGTGACAACTGAATAGAACTGAAGACTATTCAGTCACCAGTACCTGTTGCTGGTTGACGTAGGTAGTCGCCAATGGAATTCACTGAAGTTAGCACCCGGCGACAATCAACGTCAACCCGCATCATTCTGGCGACAACCTACGACAGGAGAAGACAAGCTACATCAAGCCCACAATCACTGAAAAGTTTTGAACATTTCAAAATCCAGTGCCGACCAGAAAAATGTTATGACTCTTTAGGTGACTTGAGGAGACTACTCACGACCATACGGGCATCACCCTGCGAGCATGTGAAAGCAGCCTAGTTGCCTGTAGTTGCTGAAAAAAATAGCCTGTGGGACACGGGCTTAAAGGTTAAAAAATAAGTAAAACCATTGGTTTTAGGTGAGTGTGGGCTGGGAATTGATAAAACAAAGGGAATTTCACGAGTAAGAATGAGAATAAAATAAGTTGCAAAATGATGTACGACATAACCAGCTGGTCAGGCTGAGGTGCTGTGCTCTTTTCTATATGTTCAAATATTCTAACTGCCCTCATTGACCCATCACACTGATGCCACCTACAGCTTATCCCCACAGCATTCCTGTCTAAGACAACTCAGGTTTGAGTACACAAATGACGTATGCTCTTTCCAGGCTTATCGCCAACTACTTCCTGAAGCTGCCACAGCAGTATACTAGTAGCATTTGTTTTATCTTATCCATCCATCATGTTAGCCAGTTTCCTTTATTTCTGTTCACTTGCACCTCATGTTATTTTTGCATATCACTAATCAAAAGCATGTCAGGTTATGTGTCACCATCACAACCTCAAAGCAACAAGTCTGGCCCAGCTCAGAATGGTTGGTTCTCCTTGCCACCCACCCACCCTTTCTTTTTTTTTTTTTTTTTTTAACCCGGTAGAATCCCTTAAATACGCTCAAGAAATCGTGGCTAAGGCAGTAACAAAAGAAGATTGATCACCAGACGTCATGAACTAATTAATGTGCTTATTCCCCCAACAAGAATATTAGTAGAAAAATGAAAAAAGTGAATAACACCAAGCTTTAAAAATGACTATTCGCAACAGATTTTCCACGAGACTTGTCTAGACATTATAATCTTCTCTCGAATTTAATTCAAGGACATGCGATGCTTAAACCAGGAAACATTGATAACAGAAGAATGCAGATCTGCTGAAGCTGAGAGAGAGTGAAAAACATCACATGGCTTACATATTTTTACAGACTCTTACAAAGTATAGAGAATTATTAGTAATTAATAACTAACAATACTAATACATAAACTGATATTGATAAATATGTGTTATAACGCAGATAACATTGTAATCTCACAGGTTCCGCAGCTCGAGTGGGGAGGGGAAGAAACTCAGGCACCTGGCTTAATTCCAGGAGCCTGACTCTGGTTAACCCTTTCAACGAACAGCTCACTTTTAACAATACTAAAACCAATTACAAATAGTTAAGAGATAAAGAGAGAGGAATATATGTAACTGAATACTTGATTAGATTTGATAAGTCGGAATGAAACATATATATATATATACTGCAATGGGGTGAAATAGAACTGATTTGGAAACGGTACCTACCCCCAAGGTTATGAGTAATAAATTCAGCGGGGCTAACCTCATAACAGCTACGCCGGAAGCAATATTGATGTCGTATCCCACAGACGAGTGGGCCACTCACTACGGTGTCGGAAATCCAGACACCGTACATTTATTCTATATACTTTTTTTTTTTATCACAATATGTCACATTTATGTGTTTTTTTTTCAAGGACAATCGCAGAGGGGAACTACCAAGAAAGTCTATAATATAAATGCTTCCAAAACAACCAGAGTCCTGAGGTATGGATGCACCATAATAAGTAAGGTCATTAAAATTGGTAAAAATGTATGACGACAATCAAAGGAAAATGGGAGGAGTCACACTATGTAGTTGGAATATAAGGGGTATTAATGAACCTATTAAAAGGGGCAAGATACTAGCTCAGTTGAAAGCATACAACACGGACATTTCGTTCCTACAGGAAACGCATCTTAAACATCAAGATCAGACGAGATTGAGGGCTAACTGGATAGGCCAAACATTTCACTCTTCATTCACTTCTAAATCTAGAGGTACTGCAATTATTATCCGTAAAGGAATTCCATTTAAATCAAAGAATACTATTTCAGATAAGGAAGGGAGATATCTTATAGTAGCAGGAGAGATCAATAATACGCCAATTACGCTGGTAAATATATATGCGCCCAACTTTGATAACCCTCAATTTTTTAATAAAATTCTGAATATAATTGCAGAATTTAATTATCAAAATGTTATAATTGGAGGAGACTTCAACTGTGTTTTAGACCCTTATTTAGATAAATCGATGCAAAAACAAAAAGGTAATATGAAATCTAAAACCAGTGAACTCTTACGTACATATATGGAAAACACAAATATAGCAGATGTATGGAGGATTGCAAATCCGACGGGAAGGGACTACTCATTCTATTCAACGGTGCATAAAACATATTCACGGATAGACTATTTTCTTGTGGATACAAAATTAATTACACACACTATGAATCCTAAATACCACATTAATGCGATTTCAGATCACTCTCCTTTAACCTTTGTTTTAAAATTAGAAGGAATGTCTATGAATAAATCGTTCTGGAGGTTTAATTCGCAACTTTTAAAAGACCAACAAGGGAGTATATATCTAAAAAAACAGATGGACTTATTCTTTGAGATAAATGATACACCAGATATATCCCCCACGCTATTATGGGAATCCTTTAAAGCATTTATTAGAGGAGTCATTATTTCATTTCAAGCTTATCAAAATAAAAAGAATAAGAAAGAACAAAGACATTTAGAAGAACAAATAAAACAATTAGATACAGATAATGCTAAAGATCCAACTATGGATAAACATAATAAAATCCTATTATTGAAATTCAAGCTGAATAAATTAATGTCAGAGAAAGTTATAACACTATTCCAAGTTACAAAACAAGAACACTTTGAATTCGGGGACAAACCCCACAAACTCTTAGCACGCCAGTTGAAAAAACGGGAAAAAGAGAATGCAATACTAAAGATTAAATCAGATAGTGGGGAATTATTAACATTACCCAAAGATATCAATAAAAGATTTGCTCAATTTTACGAAAATCTATATACATCTAAAACGTCAATAGATAATAATAAAATTTCAGAATTTCTGGAAAATTGTAACCTCCCAAAATTAGAATTGAGGGAACAAGAGGAACTGGGAGCAACAATTACTTCTAAGGAGATAGAAGACACAATAAAAACACTAAAGAATGGCAAAACACCAGGACCAGACGGATTCAGTAGTGAATTCTATAAAGCCTTTTACGACATAGTTACCCCACAATTACAGAAAATGTATACATACGCTTTTAAAGAGCAAAGCTTACCCGAAACATTAGCAGAATCAACGATCACATTAATACTTAAAAAAGACAAAAACATAGAAGAACCAGGCTCATATAGAGCTATTGCTTTGTTAAATACGGATCAAAAAATAATAGCGAAAACACTAGCCAGTAGACTAAGCAGGTACGTTAGTAGATTAATAAATGGAGATCAAACAGGATTTATACCTAAGAGACACTCATTCAATAATTTGAGACGTTTGCTTAACATAATGCACTCACATAAATCTCATGACCAAGAGTTATCTATTATCTCACTGGACGCAGAAAAAGCGTTTGATCAAGTAGAATGGGATTATATGATTAAAGTATTGCAAAAATTCCAATTGGGAGAAAACTTTATCGCATGGATAAAACTATTATATAACAAACCTACGGCTAGAATATTAACTAATAATATTTTATCCTCGAAATTTGAACTATCAAGGGGCAATAGACAAGGATGCTCATTATCACCGCTGTTATTTGCTTTGGTAATTGAACCCCTTGCTGAAAAAATAAGAACACATCCGGATATTTATGGTTATAATACAAAATACTCAAAGAATAAAATATCCCTATATGCCGATGATGTACTACTGTACATCACAAAACCACAAATTAGTATACCAAACATATTAAATTTAATTGAGGACTTTGGATCCTTTTCGGGATATAGAATAAATTGGAACAAAAGTGAAATTATGTCGATAAAACCAAAAGACTCAACACATCTTCGGAAATTTCCCTTTAAAATAGCTACAGAAAAATTCAAATATTTGGGAATTGAAATTACTAGAAATTACCAGGATATGTTTAAAGCCAATTATAATCCCTTACTCAAGAAATTGAATAATTTGATTAAATTCTGGAAAACACTTCCGATGTCCTTAATAGGCAGAATAAATGCTATTAAAATGGTTTTCTTACCACAAATTCTATACCTATTTCAATCAATACCTATATATCTCCCAAAAAAGTTTTTCAAAAAATTGGACTCAGACATTACAAATTTTATATGGGATTATAAATCCCATAGAATACAAATAGCACACCTTAATAAACGAAAAGAGCTGGGGGGTCTAGCGCTCCCTAATTTTATGTATTATAATTGGGCAGTAAATATTAAAAATATGATTCACCTGCTGGACAATTCTGCACAGCAGGCGGACTGGATGGTAATGGAAAAAGGGGACTGCTCCCCGAGTAATATAGGAGCGACCATCCTCTCACCAATAAATTTGAATAATAAAAATTATAATAAAAATCCAATTATACATAACACAATAAGAACATGGAAACAAATAAAACAGAATTTAAAATTAAGAAACCTATCTCTTTTAATACCAATAGTCAATAATCCATCGTTTAAACCATCAATCATAGACAAATCATTTATACAATGGGAAAGAATGGGAATTAAAACGCTCGAAGATCTGTATGAATTGGGGAATTTACTATCATTTCAACAACTACAACTGAAATATAATTTGAAAAATAACCAATATTTTAAATATCTTCAAATTTGTGATTATCTGAAAAAACACACAAAAGACTATCATAATATGCCTTCCGACTTATTGGATGAAGCAATGAAGACCAAGGCGGAATCAGCTAATTTAATATCGTACCTATATAATATCATTTTAAACATAGAAATACCCACAACAGATGGAATTAGAAAAGATTGGGAACAAGAATTAGCTATAAAAATCTCAAAAGAGACCTGGGATAATCATTTACTACAGGTGCATAAATGTTCGATCAACGTACGACATACGCTCATCCAATTTAAAACATTACATAGATTATATTATTCAAAAACTAAATTAAATAAAATCTTCCCTAATGTTTCACCAATCTGTGATAAATGCCTGTGTCAAGAAGCTACCATAGCGCACTCTTTTGTTTTTTGTACAAAAATCCAAAAATTCTGTTATGAAATATTTTATATTTTTTCAAAATTGATCAAAATAAAACTGGTACCAAAACCAGAATGGATTATCTTCGGAATATCGGAAGATAACCCTGAATTAAACGTGTTTCAGAGGAATTTATTTAATTACGGGCTAATAATGGGGAAAAAGCTTATACTTAAATTCTGGAAAAATGCGCCGACACCAACAATAAAAATGTGGATATCAAATATGTTTGAAACATTACATCTGGAAGAGATGAGATTCCTCCTAGCAGGTAAAGCAGGCCAATTCCAAAAGACGTGGTCTATGTTTCTGGACCTATTACAAGTATGAGGTGCAATAGTAATTAAAAAAAAAACAAATATATAAATAAGTGGTATCAGGACCTGGTAACGGGAGGTAAAATAACAAAAACAGACTTGGTTGGTAGTCCCCTTTCTGCGGAGTTTAATGTTATAATAGAGCGATTGTTTCTATTTTCTCTCTCTTTCTTTTCTAGGGTCTATTTTCTCACTTTACTTCCTTCTCTAACTTCTTTCCTAAGGGGCTTTCTTTTCCCAACACTCTTGCACTGCACGACTCTCTTGCACTTTCTTTACTTTCCTTACTTCTACCTTTTTCTTAAAGCTAAAAAAAAATGAAGCGGTACAAAAAATGTATTAAGATATATGTGTTGTGTAGGATTGTAATTTACCGTACTTCTAATAAAAATTAAATTAAAAAAAAAAAAAAGCCACCCACCCTTTCTGATTGATTTTCTCCACCACTACATTTCAAATGGACCGGTTTTCTTCTTTTTCATAAAATTCCGCTTTCAACAGTTCCAGATAAACCACATCTTCTGTGTCCTCATTTTTTGTTGATACTTTAATACTTAATCAAGTTTTTGCAACAACTGTCCATTTCCACTTAATTTGGAAGATGTACGTTGGTACACCTGACAATAAATTAAACTCAAAGTCAAATGCAGATGAAGGTTCGCTGCAGCATAACTTCACTGACTTATTCTAATCTTCTCAATTACGTAACCTTTTGTCTTCTTGATGCTCAAACACGTATCACTTCTCACCTTCCCAACTTCAATTGTCACGAGAGATTCAATTTTCAAGTGTGTTTTATTGTCATATGTCCAGGTCACCGAAATGTTTCAAAATGTTGAAAATCCAGCGGCGACCAGAAAAAGTATGACTCTTTGGCTGACTACTCACGAGCATACAGACGTCACCATGTCGCCTGGAATACAGGCGACATGTCGCTGAAAAAAATTGCGTAAGTGGGACAGGCCCTTAACTTCCCTTTGCTTACAACTAACAAGTCCAACACAAGGGCTCCTCCTGGACTACATCATTGTGAGGAGTTGGGATTTGAAGACGTTTGCGGGACTCAAGTCATGAAGATGCTGATTTCTGCTGGACTGATCATCAGCTCATGAAACCCAGAGATTCCTATACAAACCAAATAATTCAAGGAAATCTTCTTGGGTATGGCGTACACAGCCTAAAGTTGTAGATCAAGTGGCATAAAAAACGACATCTATTTGTTTGTGCACATTGGGTTGATTGCATTAGTCGAAACAGGGTGGACCACACGAAGGTTGCAATTTCCCACCCCATTCAAGGAAGTAGAGCACCCACTTGCTCCATGATCCCAGGAAACATATGAAAGTGAAGCAAGTGGTGGTTACGGAACTTTGCACTCTCCCTTTTGAAGATCCTGAAAGCTGCCATCCACAAGCTAGGCAATGAATCCTCAGTTTTCATTGGTATATGTTGTCAGGGTTAGTTTGACAAAAATAAATCAAGAACTTCCACATCCAGAAAAGTAAAGCCTTTTGTGACTGGCAAAACAATTCTAACTGTTTACAAATATGCCCAAACATGCACATGCATATAAGATCAAATAAATCCATAACCACTGATGGAATGAACAGGTGAAGGTTAATGGAAAACAAATAAATGTTTTGAACTAAGGCTTAGGCAAACATAGTGCAACCAGTAAATCATGAGGCCATCTGCAAGTTCACAAATATCAACTTTTGTATTCCCAGAGACATCCAAAACTAGCTCAGTGTCTCATAGAACAAATGACTCAAGCTATTGTGGCACAAAGGAGAATAGTTTGGCACATTGTCATCTGTTGTTCGTAGATGAGGGTAGAAACACAAGATTATTTTATTGTATGAGTGCATGCTTCGACTGTTAGAGAAATACTTCACCTTCTGGGGGAGAGAGAGAGAGAGCCTGGACCATGGTGCGTGCAGATGTCAGGATTCGATCTTAAGGCTAGCCATCGCAGGCAGGAGTCTTGAGTGCGCTGAGAGATGTGAAACCTGTTGCTTTATTAATCCTTTTTCTGTATTTTGTTTTAATAAATATAGTAGTTTGTACTCTCCTAAATTTGCTTTCTCCATTCATTGATCCGAATCCTTGAAACTTATTTATACTTTGTAACAGGCACAACATATGCAGGAGTAACTCAGTAGGACAGGTTGCAGCTCTGGAGAGAAGGAATAGGTGATGTTTCGAGTCAAGACCCTTCTTCACACTGAGAATTAGAGGAAAGGGAATCGAGTTATGAAGGGTACAAAGGACATGTAAGGTATGAAAAGAACAGATCAAAGCAAATGATGATCAAGGAAATGTACAATGGTTCATTGTTGGTGAGGGGAAGATGACAACGAGGCATACAAACAGTAAAATTAATCAGGACAGTGAAACGAGTCAGAACTAGAGTGAGGGAGGGATAGCGAGAGAGGAAAAGCAAGGGTTACTTGAAGTTAGAGAACTCAATAATCGTACTGCTGGGTGTAAGATGCACAGGCAAAATATGAGCTACTGTTCCTCCAATTTGCATTTGGCCTCACTCTGACAGTGGAGGAGGCCCAGGTCAGAAAGGTCAGTGTGGAGATGTGAGGAGTGTTTAGCAACCAGGAGATTGCGTAGGCCCAGGCGGTCCATGTTGTATGACTTTATGACTATGAGTCATCAATCTTCTTAGTTGCTTCTTCAAAAAACTCAATCAGATTTGTGAGATCTTCCACGTACATAACAATGCTGACTATCCCTAATCAGCCTCTGTATATATATATATATATATAATATATATATATATTATCATTCAGATTACTCTCCAGTAATTTGTCTACTACAGATGTTGGGCTCGCTGGTCTATAGTTCCCAGGATTTTCCTTGCAATTTTCCTTACATAGATACACAACATTAGCCACCCTCCAGTCTTCCATTGCCTCACCCATATTTAATGATGATTAGTATATCACAGTGTCATCAATTTATTTCCTAGCTTCCACAGTGTCCTCAGGAAATCTGATCAGGCCCAGGAAATGTATCCACCTTCATATGGCTTAAGATGTCCCAACACCTCCTCAACTGTAATACTAACTGTCCTAAAAATACTTTCATTAACTATCCTAAGTTCATCAGTCTTCACATCTTTCTCCACTGTACACAGAGGAGAACTACTCATTGAGGACCTTGCCCATCTCAATGCACACAGTGATTGCACCCATCCACCCGTCCCCCAGCCAATCTAGTTTAACCCTACCCGTGTAGCACTAATAAACCTATCTGACAGGATATTGGTTCCACTCCAGTTCAGGTGCAACCCATTCTTCTTTTACAGGTCACCCTTGGCCCAGAAGAGATCCCTGTGGTCCAAAAATCTGATATCTGCCCCATGCGTCAAGTCCATAGCTGTGCATTAATCTGTCCAATCTTCCTATTACTACCCTCACTGGCACATGACACAGAAAGTAATTTGAAGATCACGATGCTGGAGGTCCTGCTTTTCAATATTTGCCTAATTCCCTGTGATTAATTTGTGGGACATCATCCCAATTCCTACCTATGTCATTTGTGCCATCATGCACAACAGTCCAATGATGTGAACTTGAGTATCAAGTTGAATGACTGGATCCAATCCATATTCAGATTATGTTGGACTTGCATTAGGTAGCTAGGCTCCTGTTTACTGTCATAGATTTTCCACCCTATAATAATGATCAGACTTTGAACAATTCCACAGGATCCAGTCATGAACGTTGATGCACAATTAAAAAGCAGCTGGCAGTAAGACGAGGGTTTAAGAATTTTCCCATTAACAATTATAGTCAGATTAGCACATCAGTATTTGTGACAAAGCTGAAGTTGATGCAATTGTCTTCAGCCAGAAGTGCTGATGAGATAACCCAATTTCACTCCTCCTGATAGTTTCATTGTCACAAAAGCGAATTTGATTTATTTCATGTAATAATAGAATTGGGTGAGAGACTGGCTACTGGAAATGGTGCAAGACCCTGGTAGCATTTTAATTGTGTGACTGAAGATCTGCTCTCCATAACTGGTCATGCCTGTGGTACAGCTGTTCAGGTAATTCCAGAGTTTCTAGAATAGAACACAGGTACATTCTTTCACACAAAAGCAATACAGAATGCAGTCACATCAACCTATCCTGTAACTGAAATACATGTTGCTGCTCGTTGCAGAGACTGTGCAATGGGGGCAGAGGGAATGAATATTTATATGTAAAGAACAAATCCCTGGAGGTCTGAAGAAGGGTCCCGACCCAAAACGTCACCCATCATTTTTCGCCAGAGATGCTGCCTGACCTGCTGAGTTACTCCAGCAGTTTGTGTCTATCTTTGGTATAAACCAGCATCTGCAGTTCTTTGCTTCTACTGCTATTGGAACTCATCGGGTCAAGCAACTTAGATTGGTTGTTAAGGTAACAATTAAGTTATCTTTAATGGAACCAAACTTTATGAATATTGTTGAATCTGATTGGTGGAGGTGGAGAACATTCTATCACAGTTATTACCAACATCTTATAGATGCCAGAAGGGCCCCAAAAGTGCTGATGTTGCAGAACTCAATGAAGATAATATAATTGAATGCCAAGTGTAAGCGATTAGATTTTGTCTTGTTAGAAATGGTCTAGCACTGGTCCTATAGCAGAAGTGTCCATGTCGCTGGGCTGGAAACTGGAAGTACCCGAGCTAATTCTGCTACCATTATCATCTATTGCACCAAGAGATGGCTCCCACTGATTGTCCCCGGAAGATTGCGTCCTTTTCAGGACGGACGATGACAGCGATGTCAACATTTTATTTGCAGGGGAGCTGAGAATGAATTGAACATTGTGCAATCACCAAAACATTCTGACCTAATGGAAGGAAAGTCTTTGAGGCTGCAGTTGAAGATGGTTGTGTCTTAGGTCACTGTTTTGATAAATTTGAGCTGTAATGTCCTGTAGCTGATGGCTGACCTGCAACCACCTCAATCCAGTATCCCTTCAGTGAGGTATCTCTCTAAACACTGGAATATTTCCCACTTAATGTTTATTGACTTTATTTGTGTCAGGACATCTTGATCACACTGGGTCACATGCCTCACCATGGTTGGATCAAGGTCTGAAGCTGAGTGGTGTTTGCCAAACTCAAACCAAAACTGAACATCAGTCATCTCTTTTCCGCTATTTACTAGCCTATTCTCTCAATTATTAGTAATAAAATAGTCGCAGTCCCAACACACAAGTCTTTGCAGCATACAACATCTGCCGCTGCAGCACCCACATCATCGATCAGTGCTATCCTTCCTTGCAGACCTCTCTACCCTCTTTAGCCAATTCCTTTAGCCAAATTCAGGTGTTTCAGATTTTTGTGTTCTTTATGGACTTTATTTGATGTCTTCTGAAATTACCTGAACCAAATATAGAGTCCTTTGCAGGTCATATTCAACTGGGTAACCACTGACTTGAGTTGCAATATCAATTTGTCAGATATAGTCTACCCTTTACATACTGGCTCTGTTTGGTGGACTGGGAATTTGCAAAGGTGTTCTTTCTGAACTGGGCTGGGACTGATGAAGCAGCTCTCAAAGGTAGCTGACCTACCGCAGAGAGAGCAGCTTATGTCGTGGTTTAGAGACTCAAAGTTGGACAAGATGACACAGACACAGAGAATTCTTCAAGAAGGCGAAAGCCTTTATTTTGCAAACATCGGCTGGAACATTCAGAGATGACACCACCTGTCCGTTCTCTAATTGCTCTCCAATTCACAGAAGCAGTTTTTTATTACAGTTTTTCAGCCTTATCTCTGCTACATTATCTTGCATGCTGTACTACTCTCGCATCAATCTAGGTTTGATTCTAATATTCTCTGTCTCACCACCATTAACTTCCGACCTTGGTTCAGTTTTCTAAAACTTTACATTTCCCCTCATATCTCTCCATCTTTTGCCACCCTTAGATTTCAAATTGTTACTTCTAATCTCTCAGCTATGTCTATTTTGCCACCATTATGTTTTAACAAAAGCCAAGATTACATACACCATATTATACTGTTACATATTAGTTTATGTTAACACACAAAGATATAAATGTATTTATTAAGAATACAAATGTGCAAAAGTAGAAATAAGTAACTTGTTTAGTGCCTTGATTACTAGATAAATGATTTAATTAAGTGCCGCTAAATGGCTAACAATCACGTGAGGCTAAGTATAATAAGCCGAAGTCTGATCACATAAAATAGCTGACATCTGCTGGCTATGATAAATGTTTTAATTAAGTGTTCTTCTATATAACTTCCATATAACTCCCTCCTTTGAGATTCTTCCGAGTCTCAACAGACAAAGACAACCACACACACACAACCCCATGTCAAATCGCTCATAGAGTCCTAAAATGCAGGGTATTTTAATTAACAGTGTAATGCCGTGCAGTGTTCTTTCTTTGGCTCCCTGGGAGACTGGGCCAAAAACCCACCCCTATTACGTGAGGCAGGAAAAAAAGATCCAGCTCCCCTTACACACTTTGTTTTGCATTTTCCTAACACTTCTTCTCCATCGTAGTAGTATTCTATCACGAGGTCCATTTTCCTTGAGGGCCAGATTCGTCTTCACCCGTCATCATTGGCAGTTGCTTCACAGTAGCTTTCACCAGGAGAGACAGGGGAAAACACAGCACAACATGATTGCCACTGTAAGTAGTGCGACCCCAATGGTCAAGCAGATTTTAATTAGCCATGCTCCCTAACCCCCCAATACGCTCTCCAGCCACCCAAACAATTGATGTCTGAACCCTGCGTTTCGTTTAACCTCACTCCTTAGGTTTTTTAGCTTATCCATGGCTTTAGTGAAAGACCCCTCTGGGCTAGTATTATTAGGTATGTAGGCGCAGCATTGTTCCCCAAACAAGACACATACACCCCCCTCACTCTGACCTTATTTACACCAGTTTCATAGTCACTAGTGTCTCCGAAAACCTCACATTATCTTGTTAGAGCTCTGCTCTTCCCTCACTTCTTTATCCTCCTGTTCACTTACCTCAGGGCTATTATCGAGTCGTACCTGCGTGACAGCCCTCATGTAAGGATTGAGATGGTACCAGGTAGATCAACCTTCTACAGGAACAGTGGTGGATGGTTCGGAAAGCTCATACATACACCTTGTCTCCAGGTTTAAAGGGTCCTTCCTCCTGGTCTACCTCCAACTGCTATTGCTTTTCCTGTGCATAAATAGACTTGTATATCATAACTGTTGCATATACTGCTTAAATTCTACCACTAACTGTTCCAAACTCCATTGTGCCACCGGCATGGGTCGGCCAGTAAGCATCTCACGTGGTGTTAGGTTGGTTACACGGTTAGTTTGCATGCAACATCTCTTCAGTGCCAATGGCAGGGCATCGATCCAATTCAACTTTGTAGTTACACAAATCTTATTTATCTTAGCCTTCAATGTTCCATTTATTCTTTCCACCATGCCCTGTGACTGGAAGGTAGCTAATGTAACCCCAATTTTTTTTAAAAAGGGAGGGAGAGAGAAAACGGGGAATTACAGACCAGTTAGTCTAACATCGGTAGTGGGGAAACTGCTAGAGTCAGTTATTAAAGATGGGGTAGCAGCACATTTGGAAAGTGGTGAAATCATTGGACAAAGTCAGCATGGATTTACGAAAGGTAAATCATGTCTGACGAATCTTATAGAATTTTTGGAGGATGTAACTAGCAGAGTGGATAGAGGAGAACCAGTGGATGTGTTATATCTGGACTTTCAGAAGGCTTTCGACAAGGTCCCACATAAGAGATTAGTATACAAACTTAAAGCACACAGTATTGGGGGTTCAGTATTGATGTGGATAGAGAACTGGCTAGCAAACAGGAAGCAAAGAGTAGGAGTGAACGGGTCCTTTTCAGAATGGCAGGGAGTGACTAGTGGTGTACCGCAAGGCTCAGTGCTGGGACCCCAGCTATTTACAAGATATATTAATGATTTGGACGAGGGAATTGAATGCAACATCTCCAAGTTTGTGGATGACACAAAGCTGGGGGGCAGTGTTAGCTGTGAGGAGGATGCTAGGAGGCTGCAAGGTGACTTGGATACGCTGGGTGAGTGGGCAAATGTATGGCAGATGCAGTATAATGTGGATAAATGTGAGGTTATGCACTTTGGTGGCAAAAACAGGAAAGCAGACTTTTATCTAAATGGTGGCCGATTAGGAAAAGGGGAGATGCAACGAGACCTGGGTGTCATGGTACACCAGTCATTGAAAGTAGGCATGCAGGTGCAGCAGGCAGTGAAAAAAGCAAATGGTATGTTAGCATTCACAGCAAAAGGATTTGAGTATAGGAGCACGGAGGTTCTACTGCAATTGTACAGGGTATTGGTGAGACAACACCTGGAGTATTGTGTACAGTTTTGGTCTCCAGATCTGAGGAAAGACATTCTTGCCTTAGAGGGTGTGCAGAGAAGGTTCACCCAACTGATTCCTGGGATGTCAGGACCTTCATATGAAGAAAGACTGGATAGACTCGGTTTGTACTTGCTAGAATTTAGAAGATTGAGGGGGGATCTTATAGAAACTTACAAAATTATTAGGGGATTGGACAGGCTAGATGCAGGAAGATTGTTCCCGATGTTGGGGAAGTCCAGGACAAGGGGTTACAGTTTAAGGATAAAGGGGAAATCCTTTAGGACCACATTTGTCACGCAGAGAGTGATGAGTCTCTGGAACTCTCTGCCACAGAAGGTAGTTGAGGCCAGTTCATTGGCTATATTTAAGAGGGAGTTAGATGTGGCCCTGGTGGCTAAAGGGATCAGGGGGTATGGAGAGAAGGCAGGTACAGGATACTGAGTTGGATGATGAGCCATGATCATAGAAACATAGAAAATAGGTGCAGGAGTAGGCCATATTGAATGGCGGCGCAGGCTCAAAGGGCCGAATGGCCTAATCCAGCAGCTATTTTCTATGTTTCTATGTAATCCATTTCCTGTCCCATCAGGAATATTGTGTTGGGTGTTTTTTAGCCTTCTCAGTTGATGGGTGCCCCAAAGGATAATCTGTGTCTGTCCTACTCTTTTCTTTTTAAAGCAGTCTTTTCAAGTTATCCCTCTGCTTCCCACTTCAATCCTTTCTGGTATGCCTTCTTTCTTATTCTAAACTCAATTTCTTACTTCTCCGATATTCTAGCCTCCTTTGCAAATTCATTCACCTTCCTTTTAAAATCTTCCACTGACTGCTCCTGATTTATTACTTTCACACCTGTCAGTTCCTACTTCTGTTGCCTCCTCACTGCCTCGCTCTCCTTTCTCTCTAAACTGCCTAAGTGCATCTAATTCCTTTCCTCTCCGCTTTTCCCACCTTTCCAACTTATCTGTGGGCATATAATTCATAATTAACACTTCCATCTTGTCACAAATTTATCTTGAAAGTGCCTTCCTTGGGCCACTTCCTCACAACTTTTTCTGAAAATCTCAGCATACAATCATTACCCTTCTCCAATCAGAATGTTTATCTAAACAAACCATAAAAGCGGGTTGTGTTTCAGCAATTAACTTATTTCCAATTATTTCAATCCATTCTCACCACTATTTTCAATTTACAATTCCTAGTACTAGTAACAATTTTCCAAATTAACTTACTGAAAAGAAATATAAAAGAAACATCAGGAAAACCAAGCAACCTACATTTTCCAACTTTCCCCCTTTAAGTTGAGAGGACACAAAGCATTAATTGTTACCTTACAGTTGTTCATAACCTGCCCCACTACTTACAATTTTTTATAGGGACACACACACACCTACCCTTACAACATGTGGTTTACAACAAACAAAGGACTTATCACATACATGAACTTCTGCATTCATTCAAAACCATTTTTTACACACAAATCGCATTCGTTCCATTCTTACTTCAAAGAAATTTTGCAATTTTCTACACAAAGTTTCAAAATTACCATTGTGATAATTCTTATCTCCCTTTTTTAAAGTTAAAGTAGGATGGTCTAATCCCTTATCAGTCAGGTTTCTGAGCGCTGTGATTGGACATTGATTCAGATCATGATTAGTCAGACTCACTGTCACTCAAATTCCAACCACACCCCACTAAGATCACAACCAATCAAACTCCTAGTAATTCAACATCTGACCACACCCCACTCCCATCAATCTCCAGACAAAGGGAACACATTTTGTCTTGATCTCGTAGCAGAGAGAATGCTGAGAGACCAAGCAGCAGTGAATGCAGCAAGTTTATCTCCACAAACAGTTAAGAAACTCAGTCCTCACACCTTCTCCGTCCTTGTAGTCACTATATTACCTTACATTATTCTTATTGCTATTCTACTTTCTGCTATTCTACAATATTTTATCACTGTGTATACTGTTTCCGTTGCCCACTTACTTTAAATCCGTATTTTGCCTGTAGGACCCTCGGTCACCCAAGGCGGTATCCACAAAATACTTTATTCTGCCCGTACAAACCCCTGACCTCTCAGGGTAGTGCCCACAGAATACCTGCCTCGTCCTTGCAACCCCTGACTCCCCAGGGTGGTATCCACAAGGTTTTAATACCTGCCTCATCCGTGCAACCCCTGGCCTCTCAGGGTGGTATCCACGAGTTCTAAATAATCTCTTAATAATATATAATGCAATGCTGTACTTTCTTATCACAAATATTATTACTCACCACACAACGCAGCCTTCTCGGACAATCCTCCGGGCCACCTTTTAGAATAATTTAGTGACAGATTCTTGGGTCTGAGAGACTTTCTAACTACATAGGCACTTCTGTGTCCCCAATGGCTTCCCATGTTCAACAGGTTATTAGTCCAAATGAAGTGGAAAACTGCATAATTTTGATGGGTGGCAATCCTGTTCCAGTTGTCCCTAGGAGCCACAGAGGGGCTGGGAAGCGCACTGGGCTGTTTGTCTTTTAATTAACGGTCTCTTCCTGACCTTATCGCTGCGTCAACTTTGTCGTGGTTTAGAGACTCAAAGTTGGATAAGATGACACAGACACAGATAATTCTTCAAGAAGACGAAAGCCTTTATTTGCAAACATCGGCTGGAACATTCAGAGATGACACCACCTGTCCGTTCTCTAATTGCTCTCCGATTCACAGAAACAGGCAGCTTTTTATTACAGTTTTTTAGCCCTATCTCTGCCACATTATCTTGCATGCTGTACTCCTCTCGCATCAATCTATCTTTGATTCTAATATTCTCTGTCTCGCCACCATTAACTTCCGACCTTGGTTCAGTCTTATTAAACTTTACATTTCCCCTCATATCTCTCCATCATTCGCCACCCTTAGATTTCAAACTGTTACTTCTAATCTCTCAGCTATGTCTATTTTGCCACCATTATGCTTTAGCTAAAGCCAACGTTCCACACACCATATTATACTGTTACATATTAGTTTATAAGTTTACACACAAAGATACAAATGTATTTATTAAGAATACAAAGGTGCAAAAGTAGAAATAAGTAACTTGTTTAGTGCCTTGATTACTAGATAAGTGCTGCTAAATGGCTAACAATCACCTGAGGCTAAGTAAAATAAGCTGATATCTGATTACGTAAAATAGCTGACATCTGCTAGCTATGATAAATGTTTTAATTAAGTGTTCTTCTATATAACTTCCATACTTACTGGGTACCGGACTGAAACTGATGGAATGACACTTACTGTGTGCTGGCATTGGGCATGCTGCATTTATCAGTGTGTTAACATTTAAATCATTTAAAAGTGTTTATAAGTGCGTAAATGTCTAACAGCTACCAACATGTTTCCATATTTTGTGTTTAAGCAGCTTTTAATTATTTCTGAATCAGCAATATTTAGAAGATTTGGAAAACTGAAAGCTTCCACAGATGGTACATCTGATGACATGTTTGCTGAACAATCTATGTTTTCAGAGAAGTTTACTAGGCAACGCTTTCTGGCCTGTCCATGTATCACAATTACATTGCATAGATCTTTGTCACCAAAATGGTCTAATCTACAAGATTATGTGTTTGGTTGTTGGCCTAATAAGTATGTGAACTCTGTTGGGTGGGGGCTGTGGGAGAAAAGCCAGGGCATTAATCCTCCTGTCTCTACTGAACTCACTAACATTGATTGCAGTCAATTCCTCAATATCAGTTGCATTCATTTAAATTTTCATTCACTGACAGTGGCCATTCCTTATAAGGTTGTTAAATCCACCATTTGAGGTGTTTCAGCAGCTTATATTCAAACCTGATGCATTACCCTTTATTGTGGATCCCAGATCTTTGGGCAGCGTCAGTGTGCCAAAAGGAAGGCGTAGGCTTCTCCACTTCCCTCTTCTCTGCTCCCTCAACCTCTATTGCCCCAACCACAGAAAAAAGTCATTCAAATGGCCTTGCAGAACCCACTCAAGTAATGCTGCTTCTGCTTGGCCCTCCAAAGAGTCCCTTTGTCTGACAATGCTGCTGAATCTGCTTAAACCTCAAGATCCTCGCACAGAATCATAGCACTTACAGCACTAAAACAGTCCCTTTAACCCAATTTGCCCATGCTAGCCAAGATGCTCCATCTGTACTATTCCCACCTGCCCACATTTGGCCTGTATCCCTTTAAGCTTTACTATCCATGCACTCTATATCCAAATGTATTTTAACTGTTGTTTAAATGTTGTTTAAATACTTCTGTAGGGATATGATGCTATGCTGAGTAAAAGATGAAGCAGCTGATTCAGCCAGTATGCAGATTAAGGAGCAGGACATGTTGATTCACGGATCTCAGTATCTTCCAGCTGCTCCTCCAAAAGTTGCTCCTCCACTCCTCCTCCAAGAGCTACTTTAGAGAGATGCTTGCTCAGCCAAAAGGCCCACTTTGCAGATGAGATCCACACCGCTGGAGTAGGTTCCTATTGGATGTGAAGCAGGGCTTCCACAGAATATTTGTTTTCTTTTGTAACCTTAATTTACTCTAGAAGTTGATCAATACACAAATGCAAAATTATTAGCTCTGGTTAGCAAACATATCATTCCTTATAAATCATGATTCACATAAAACCTAAGCTGGCGGCCAGAAAGTAAATTAACATCATGGTATGACATTAAACACATAAGGAATGTTAATAATGTAATTATAACCACATATGAGTCATGGAATAATAACAATCTGGTAATTATATAACAAACAAGCAAATTGATTTGAACCTCAATAAAAGGAATAAATTCAAATTGTTGCAATGGCAATTATATTTAACACAATCATATAATTACGGTTTCAGAAACTTGGCACTAACAATCATTCCGCATCCACTTCTGCCAAAAAGGGATATGTTAGAGGAGTGATATATTTCTGAATGTCTTATCCAAACAAAATCATAAAAAGGCATATGTCGTAGTGCAGGACATTAAGAAGCAGCATAGTGGGCAAGATGATGAATATCAATGGACAGCAGCAGCTAGTTTGTTACTGCCCACAGATTTCCCCAAACATCATTATTTGGTCAGAATGGCCGAAAGTGATGCCAGTATTTCTGCTGCTCAATGATATCATGAAAACTAGTACATGGAGTATTGCGTGCAATTCTGGTTACCCCATTACAGGAAAGATGTGGAGGCTTTGGAGAGGGTGCAGGGGAGGTTTACCAGAATGCTACTTGGATTAGAGGGCTTCAACAGCAGGAAGAAGTTGGATAGACTTGGATTATTTTCTCTGGAACGTCAGAGGTTGAAGGGAGATTTGATAGAATTATATAAAACTAGAATAGAATAGAATAGAATAGTTTCTTTATTGTCATTGTAACATGAACCATGTACAACGAAATTTAAAATGTCAGCCAGTCAGTGCAGCATTCAAACATTTCTAAAAGCTAATGATACATACAAGGTAAAATATTAAAGATAAACAACTAAATAAATATCACGGACAAAGCACGCATACACACCCAACCCTCCATCCTTCTGTCGATTCCACAGTTACCACAGTCCCTTAGTCTGTATCGCCCCTGCGTTCCTTGGCGGCTACATTTAGTGCCTTTATAGCAGTGGGGTAAAAACTGTTTTTTAGTCTATTTGTCCTTGTCCTTGTAGATCTGTACCGTCTGCCTGACGGCAACAGTTCAAACAGGGAGTGTCCGGGGTGGGAAATGTCCTTTATGATATTCTGGGATTTTTTGGTGCAGCGGGAACTACTAGACTAAGTGGCACCCGTTGGGTTTCATGTTCACATGGGAGGGCTGGTCCCCCAACACAATATTTCACCTCTCCACCAATTCCAATATTGGTGGCCAGTGGGAGGGGGGAGGGTGGGGCTTTCTGGAGGGCTAGTATGGCTGTTGTCGGCTGAAGGGACTGGTTTCCGGAGGGCTAATATGGAAATAGTGGGCCAAATGGATTCTTGGGGTAGCAGCTCAGTCACTCAAGCCTGATCTGCTGGCAGCTCACTCACGACTGGTGGGCTGGCAGTTATCTCACGGCTATTCCTTGAAATTCCATTTAATGACAAGGCCACCAAATTCAAATGCCGTTTCCTACCATTTCAAGCAGGGTGCAAGGCCACCAAATTCAAGTGTAGTTTCCTACCACTTCAAGCAGGGTGCAAGGACACCAAACACAAGTGCAGTTTCATGCCACTTCAAACATGGTGCAAAGCCACCAAATTCAAGTGCAGTTTCATGCCATTTCAAGCAGGGTGCAAGGCCACCAAATTCAAGTGCAGTTTCATACCATTTCAAGCAGGTGCAAGGCCACCAAATTCAAATGCAGTTTCATACCATTTCATACAGTGCGCAAGGCCACCAAATTCAAATGCAGTTTCATACCATTTCATGCAGGGTGCAAGGCCACCACATACAAATGCAGTTTGATATCATTTCAAGCATGGTGAAACCACCGTGAAACCACCATAAAACCACACGAAACACTACACTACACTCATAGTTCAGTAGACATTCACACTTTCACAGTTCAGTTGATTCACAGCTCAGTTGATTCACAGCTCAGACAGAGTCATGACCTCTCCCTCCCCCATCTTGCAGAGACTGAGCCACACCCACACTTCCGGGTTTAATAATCTCTCCCCCCCCCCCACCAGATGGGGCATGGCCTTCATGGCTTGATTGACAGGAGAGAGATTCTTAACATTTTTTAAGCACTAATAACACTTTTATTTTGAATTGATGGGAAGAATCCTTTGCACCTGATGAGCGGAGGGGGGATTAGTAAGCTGGCCAAAAATCACAGCCATAAGTGGTAGCGCTTTATCTAAAATCAATATACAGTGCAAACAGAAGTTGTCAAGTTTAGAATTTGAATCATTTGCCATTTTAAACCAAGCACCACCAACAGCCATTTGCTGTGCTTTATCTCAAACCAACCACCACCAACAACCATTTGCTGTGCTTTTTATTTCAAACCAACCACCACCAACAGCCATTTGCTGTGCTTTATTTTACTTCGAAGTCACGTGAGTGACTACGTGAAGACCCCGCCAGCACGCATGCGCGACATAGCGTCTCACGCAGTGCAACAGCGACGAACGGGAGTACGAGCTCTCCCGCAACAAGTTTAAAAACGGGACCTCCAGGTAAGTAAACTTACTCTGAGGTCGTGTTTTTTTGAACCCTTGTTCTGGTTTACTCACACAGGATCATGAACAAGGGAAAACAACCAAGGAAGGTCGTACCCCATTCAACTGCAACGGAACAGGAGGGTTCCATCAGTGGGGGGCGACCGGCGACACCTGAACTGCACACGCTGCGGTCCACAGTCACCGACAACATTTCCAAGCCGAACCCAGCACCGCTAGCACAGCTCGAACAACCGCAGCGGGTTGGAGGTAAGGCAAAACGGAAGTCGGACCGGCCGGTTTACACAGACGAGTGCGGTGCGGAAGACTCACCGCCCGAAAGCAGCAAAGGTGGCCGTTTGAGCCGAATGGAAAGGCTCATGGAGCAAATGCTCCAGCGAGACTTGCTCCGGGAGATGGGGCAAGCTCGCCAAGGGAGTACAAGCACTCCTGCTCCAGTGCACTATCAAGCACTGGCCATCGCATCTCCCTCAGCAGAGGGGAGCGTTGGCGACCAGGACTGGGCTGGTGAAGAACAGGGGTCACTGGCTGAAGAAACCGGGAGTATGCTTGGGGTACAGGATCAGGAAGAGTTGCTGGGAGTGGTGAACCACTACACGGCAACACGACGAGCGGGACGGCCATTACAGCCTAAACTGGTGGCCAGTATTGACTACCTGTCCTTTAAACCACTGCAAGAACAGGTAGTCAAAGGTAGAGTTGGACCTCTACACGCCTCCTGAAAATTGCATTTCGCTCAATGTGCCTGCCGTTAATAGTCAAATCTGGGGGTACATTGGGCAGGGTATCAGAACCCAAGAATTAAAACTGCAAAAGATATTGAAGCTCCTGACGTCGGCTATCACGCTCGTTCCGTGGACGGGGGTAGATATGACAACAAACCAACAAGACACCCGGGCTCTACCGTGCAACACACAATATGAGATTAACAACCTCCGGAAGGAAGCCATCAGACCTGCCATCAACCCAAAATTCGCAGGACTGTGTAGAACGCCGACCTCAGAACCACAGATCCTGCTATTTGGCAAGGACTTGCCAAAGCAAGTCAAAGATTTGGACGAAGAATCCAAGGTATTTGGCCTCATGAGGGCAGGACCCGGAACGAGCAAAATCACGCAACCCAGACGGCAGTATCCCATTGCATCCACCAGTAGGCGTCTACTTCATGGTACTGGTGAAAGTTCAGGGCCCGCATACCATCCCCGGAAGTCTTTTTTAGTACAGGGCCCAGAGCGGGCCCCATGGAAAATGCACCGCCCCCCAACAGCACCACCCTGACAGACAAGGAAACAGAAACCGAAGAAATTAATACACCACCAATAACAATGGAGGTAGGTGGGTCTGGTTCCTACCAGTACATAAAAGGTGGGTGGATTGTGCTAACAGGGGGGAGAGTACACCTGTTTATGGAAGCATGGAGGACTATCACACTATCCACATGTCTGTAACGTTGCCAAAAGAAAAATCAGCATAATTGGCACAAACCTGTAACAAATGAATGGTTAACAATCAACCAACCATTTGACAAGTGGCAAGAGTAATTGGGAAATTAGTAGCAGCATTTCCAGCTACCCAGTTTGGACCTTTGCATTATCAAAACTTACAAAGATCAAAGGTGCAAGTGTTAAAACAACATGCAGGTCACTTTGACCGAACCATGAAATTGCCCATTGAAGCAATATTATAGTTACAATGGTGGAAAGAGAACATTTGGCATAGTTCCAGTCCCATCATTATCAATAACCCAACATTAACAATACAAGCAGATGCCAGTGCTCAAGGCTGGGGAGCAACTAACACCGTATCCAGTACAGGTGGTAGATGGACTAATCTAGAATCATCACTACTACAGACACTGGGCATAAACTATTTGGAAATGTTGGGAGCGTTCTATGGTTTAAAAGCGCATTGTTCAAATATGCACCCATTGCATGTTCATTTGCAGACTCAATAGACAGTGGTGGCCTATATTCAGATTCAGATTCAGATTCAGATTCAATTTTAATTGTCATTGTCAGTGTACAGTACAGAGACAACGAAATGCATTAAATTCATATTAACCATATCAAATTCTATATTAACCATATGGGTGGGATAAAATCGATATCATGTGATAATTTGGTCAACACAATCTGGCAATGGTGTGTCGACAAACATATTTGGCTATCAGCAACTTACCTACCAGGTAAGCTAAATACAATGGCAGACACCAGGTCACGCAAGTTCAATGATAACACCGAATGGATGTTAAACCCCAAAGTATTTGCTGAAATTACAAAGCAATATGGAACACCAGATATCGATCTCTTTGCATCCTGACTGAATCACCAGGTACCGATGTATGTCGCTTGGGAACCAGACCCTGAGGCAGCGGCGATGGATGCATTCGCGCTGAACTGGGGGAACTATTTTTTCTATGCTTTTCCCCCCTTCTGCCTCATCAGTCGGGTACTACGCAAAAAACAGATGGATTCTGCTTCAGGCATTTTGGTAGTACCCGACGGGCTACACAGCCATGGTTCCCAGTGGTCCTTGACAGGGTTGTTGAAACACCCATGACCATTCCCAGCGGACCAGATCTACTGATTCACCCTGTATCAGGCGAAAGTCACCCATGCCATGACAGAATAAACCTACTGGGTTGCAGATTCTAAAAAGGCCTTTGATGGATCTGGGATTGTCAAATAGGACCATGGACACGATGACGGCATATCACCGACTTTCCACCAAGAAACAACACCTCTTGAGTATAAGAAAATGGGAAACATACTGCTCGAGAAAAGGGACAACCTACAGATCAACCACCATAACAAATGTACTGGATTTCCTGGCCAGCCTTCACCATGATGAAGGTCTGAGCTATAGCGCTATCAATTGTGCTAGAAGTGCACTGTCAGCCTACCTAAGACAGGCACCAGGACAACAGGCCATAGGGTCTAATCCGCTGGTGGCCAAATTAATGAGAGGGATCTTCAATTCAAACCCCCCTAGACCTAGGTACACCAAGATCTGGGATGTCAGCATTGTCCTGACATACCTAAGGGGATGGCCACCAGCTCTAGAACAGTTAACCCTGAAAACGGCCATGCTGATGGCTTTAGTCTCAGCACAAAGGGTCCAGTCCCTTTATCTACTCAGACTGGACAATATGGTTGTAACATCAGACCAAATAACATTCACCATTCAGGAGCTGGTAAAACAGAGCAGACCAGGAACTTCAGGACTCATTATGGAATTCCGGGCGTACCCACCTGACCCCCGTTTATGTGTCATGACTCACCTTCTACTATACATCAACACAACCAAAGATTCCCGAGGGAGAGAAAAAACACTATGGGTCAGCCACAAAAAGCCACATGGTCGGGAGTCGAGTCAAACCATCTTTAGATGGCTCAAACAGGTACTGGGAGCTGCTGGAGTGGATACTGATATTTACACATCTCACTCCACCAGGGCAGCATCCACGTCGGCGGCTAAAAGAATGGACGTGCCATTAGACCACATCCTGGCAACAGCGGGGTGGTCCATGGAAAGAACATTTCAAACGTTCTACAACAAGCCATCAGCAAAACCTGTTTTATTTGCAGAGAGAATTTTGGACTCTGCAAATATATAATTTAAGCCCAGGGGAGCATTATTTTCTTTGTTATTGTTTTCAAATAAATACCATTATTGTTTTATAAACAGATAGTTTGATTACGATAACATACTTCCTCCCTTGGATGAATTCGGCAGTGAGTGAAGTATGAACTGTTACACGGTTTGAAATCACAGTGCTCTACAATCTTCACGTAGTCACTCACGTGACTTGAAAGTAAAATAGTAAGATTAAACAAGAACTTACCAGTTTGAAGTTTGATCTTTATTTTATGAGGAGTTACGATGAGAGATTACATGTCCTCCGCTCCCACACTCAATTATAGAGATCAACTGGTAACTTAGTTCTCCTTATCTTTACTATGTTTATTTCAATTATTGTGTTGTTTCTGTGATTCCACACCGCTGCTTTGAAGTATGTCGCACATGTGTGCAGGCGGGGTCTTCACGTAATCCCTTATCATAACTCCTCATAAAATAAAGATCAAACTTCAAACTGGTAAATTCTCATTTAATCTCACTATTTTATTTTATTTTTTTAAATATTTAATTTTAATATTAGCAATTGTACAAGGATAAAACATTCGGCATCTAAAATTATACAATTATTGTACAGCTTCATTTTTAACCTTATAACCTAAACTATGAAAATGAAAAAAGGAAAAAGGAAAGAAAAAGAAAACAAGAGAGGATAAAAGTAGATTGTGAAAAGACCCCTAAACTATCAAAGTTGTGTGGAAGAAAGATATAGAAATAAGAAAAAAGAAAAAGAAAGGTGGATATATATACCTTGCCCCTCGTCCCACCCGCCCACCTCACACAACACAGCGTCGGATTTCAATTTAAATTTGTGTTGCACCATGCTATTGTTGTAAGAATTTGGTGAAGTGCTGTGCTTATTTCAAACCAATCACCACCAACAACCATTTGCTGTGCTTTATTTCAAACCAACCACATTTTCATTTTCAAACCACATTAATGGCACTCATGGTCAGTAAAAACACACTCACAGTTTAGTAGACATGTGTTCAGTGTTATTCACAGCACAGACTGAGACGTGACCCTCAATCTCCCCCATCTTGCAGTGACTGAGGCACTCAACACTTCTGGGTTTTATAGTCCATCCGGCAAGTGGCATGGCCTTCAGGAGAGAGAATCTCAACATTTTGTAAACACTAAAACCCCTGTCCCACAGTGCGTGTCCACCCACAAGTTATCATGAGTTATATCATATCAAACTCGTGGTAATCACGTAGAATGAACGTAGCGGGAATGTCGGAGCTCGTGGACGTAACTTAGCGACTCGTAATGCTAATGGCAGGTACTCAGGAAACGTGTTAACTCGTGAAAATTTCAACATGTTGAAAGATTTTCACAAGTCGAATAGTGAATGCATTCCTGGTTGAATAAGTGTAGGAAGGCACAAAAAGCTGGAGTAGCTCAGCGGGTCATGCAGCATCGCTGATAAAAAAAGTCTCGACCCAAAGCGTTGCGTATTCTTTTTCTCCTGAGATGCTGTCTGGCCAGCTGAGTTACTCCAGCTTTTTGTGTCCATCTCTTGTTTGAATAAGATTGTTTGATAATGAAATGATCCACACCAACTCTTAAAAATAAATCGCCTTTATGTGAAAAATAAAGCAAATGCAAAACTTTGCCAACACGAAGGGGAATATCCTTTGGGGTCGGTCTACCATCTGCAGTCACGGATAAAACAGGTGTGAGGCGAGATCCCCGAAATACAGTCTGCCGAGCGATGAATAAACAGGGGTGAGAAATGTACTGACCGTCAGCCTATACATTGAAAAATCCCAAAACTCCGGTTCAGTGAGTTAAAAAAAGTACATTAGACAAGAAACCTTTACAAATAGCGAAGCTTCGCATATGGCAGCACACACACCTGGTGAAAATGTCCTAAAGGGCGGAAACCATCACATCAACTTCCCACCTGAGCCACATTCGACCACTTACCGACACATCGGGGGGAAGGTGACAGTCCTTCAGGTGTTTTTGCCATTCATTTCTCATCGAGTCATGGGTTCATACAACATAGCAGGTGTTGCAGGGAACATCCATACAACAAAGTAGCGTGTGGGGAGCGAAAGGGAGCACCTGGGGGAAACTCCATAAATAAGATGAAATTGTGGGACATTTGGATAGCAGTAACAGGATCGGTCCGAGTCAGCATGGATTTATGAAGGGGAAATCATGCTTGACTAATCTTATGGAATGTTTTGGAGATGTAATGTAACTGGGAAAATGGAAAAGGGAGCGCCAGTGGATGCATTGTAACTGGACTTTCAGTAAGTCTTGATAAGGTCCCACATAGGAGATTAGTTGACAAAATTAGAGCACATGGTATTGGGGGTAGGGTATAGACATGGATAGAAAATTGATTAGCACGCAGGAAACAAAGAGTAGGGATTAACGGGTCCCTTTCAGAATGGCAGGCAGTGACTAGTGGGGTACCGCAAGGCTCGGTGCTGGGACCACAGCTATTTACAATATAAATTAATGATTTAGATGAGGAGATTAAAAGTAACATCAGCAAATTTGCAGATGACAAAAAGCTAGGTGGCAGTGTGAACTGTAAGGATGCAGGGTGACTTGGACAGGTTGGGTGAGTGGGCAGATGCATGGCAGATGCAGTTTATTATGGATAAATGTGAGGTTATCCACTTTGGTGGCAAGAAAAGGAAGGCAGATTATTATCTGAATGGTGTCAAGTTAGGAAAAGGAGAAGTACAACGAGATCTGGATGTACATCATTCACCAAAAGTAAGCATGCAGGTACAGCAGGCAGTGGAGAAAATTAATGGCATGTTGGCCTTCATAACAAGAGGAGTTGAATATAGGAGCAAAGAAGTCCTTCAGCAGTTGTACAGGCCCCTGGTAAAACCTCAACTGGAATTTTGTGTGCAGTTTTGGTCTCCAAATTTGAGGATGGATATTCTGACTATTGAGGGAGTGCAGCGTAGGTTTACGTGGTTAATTCCTGGGATGGCGGGCCGGTCATATGTCGAAAGGATGAAGCTACCGGGCTTGTATACACTGGAATCAGGATGAGAGGGGATCTTATTGAAACTTATAAGATTATTAAGGGGTTGGACATGCTAGAGGCAGGAAACATGTTCCCATTGTTGGGGGAGTCCAGACCCAGGGGCCACAGTTTCAGAATAAGTATTAGAATGGAGATGAGGACAAACCTTTTCATCCAGAGGGTTGTTAATCTGTGGAATTCTCTGCCTCAGAAGGCAGTGGAAGCCGATTCTCTGGATGCTTTCAAGAAAGAGTTATTCTAAGCTCTTAAAGATAGCAGAGTCATGGGATATGGGGAGAAGGCCGGAACGGGGTACTGATTGTGGATGAGCAGCTATGATCACAGTGAATTATGGCGCTGGCTCGAAGGGCTGAATGGCCTACTCCTGCACCTATTGTCTATTGCCTATTGTTTATTGTCTATAACCGTGAGTTCAGCCGGTATGCAGGGGTACGGCGTTCCCCTTGTTTTCAATTTCCAGCTCAGGTTTAATGAGTACTGCAGAAAGATTTGTGCCGTTTCTCACTTTATTCAACTCAGACGAAGATGACTTGTTAACTGCCAATGTTAGCACTTATTAACAGCCAGTAGTTAACAGTAGTTATACAATGTGTCATCAATACATCGATCCACATTCCACTGTAAATGTAATTGTGTTTTAACACTGCGTTCCTTTGAATAAAATTCAAGGGAGTATTTCTTAAACTCACTGTCAGGACTACCGGACCGCGAGCACAGGCTCAGGTAAAATCACGTTATTTTATTATTCCACTTTATTTTATTTGCCCTCCTGCCTCTGTGCTTCCCTGCCTTCGTGCCTCCCTGCCTCCGTTCCTCTCTGCCTCCGTTCCTCCCTGCCTCCCTGCCTCCCTGCCTCAATGACTACGTGCCTCTCTGCCTCCATGCCTCTCTGTCTCCATGCCTCTCTCCCCTCTCCACCGCTCTCCCCTCTCCTCCACTCTCCCCGCTCCCCTCGCTCCCCCCGCTATCCGCGCTCCCCGTGCTCCGCGCTCCCCAAGCTCCGTGCTCCCCAAACTCTCTGTGCTCTGCCTGCTCTGCCCGCTCTCAAAAACTCGATGATGTATTTTGGGAGGTATTTTGGAGAAAGGAGATGAATAAAATGTGCACAATTTTAAAAATCAGGATTCAGATATACAAACCTTCAAAAGCAAATGATATGCTACATTTTCATATGGGAAATAATGCTTAAGAACCTAATTGAAAACTTGTATAAATCGTTGGTTGTGCAATAGTTATAATATTGTGTTCAATTTTTTCTGGAACGATATGTCCTTCAGCTAACAAAAGTAATGAATAATTAGTCTGCTAGTCTATTAGTTAATGGTGCAGTAACGCTTGTCAGTCACCGTTTAATGGTATTCAATATAATAGTTAAGAAGGATGAGTCAGAAAATGAGGCTCTAAATTTAAGTAAACTTTGGGAAAGTGAGGGAGAAGAGTAGACTATGCAGAGCATTGACAAACAATGTGAAATCTTCCAAGATCTTCTTCGTAATAGACCTGTACATTTTGAATTTAATTGAAATTATTTGTCATTCAAAAATGAATGGAAAGAAATGAATGTTATCCCTCACAACTAGACAGTAACATGGATAAGGGAGAGCCAGTGGATGTAGTGTACCTGGACTTTCAGAAGGCCTTTCATAAGGTCCCACACAAGAGATTAGTGGGACAAAATCAGAGCACATGGTATTGGGGGTAGGGTATTGACATGGATAGTAAATTGGTTGGCAGACAGGAAACAAAGAGTAGGAATTAACGATTCCCTTTCAGAATGGCAGGTAGTGACTAGTGGGGTGCCTCAAGGCTCGGTGCTGGGACCGCAGCTACTCACAATATATATTAATCATTTAGATGAAGGAATAAAAAGTAATATTAGCAATTTTGCAGATGACACAAAGCTGAATGGCAATGTGAACTGTGAAGAGGATGCTATGCAGATCCAGGGTGACTTGGATAGGTTGGGTGCGTGGGAAGATGCACGGCAGATACAGTCTAATGTGGATAAATGTGAGGTTATCCACTTTAGTGGCAAGAACAAGAGGCAGATTATCATCTAAGTGGCAGATAGACTCAAAATGCTGGAGTAACTCAGCGAGTCAGGCAGCATCTCTGGAGCAAAAGAATGGGTGACGTTTCGGGTCGAGACCCTTCTTCTGTATGGTGTCAGATTAGGAAAAGGGGAAGTGCAATGAGACCTGGGTGTACTTGTACATCAGTTACTGAAAATAAGCATGCAAGAAACAGCAGGCAGTGAAGAAAACTAATGGCACGTTGGCCTTCATAATGACAGGATTTGAGTATAGGAGCAAAACGATCCTTCTGCAGTTGTATAGGGCCCTGGTGAGACAATACCTGGAGTATTGTGTTCAGTTTTGGTCTCATAATTTGAGGAAGGACATTCTTGCTATTGAGGGAGTGCAACATAGGTTCACGAGGTTAATTCCTGGGATGGCAGAAATGTCATATGATAAAAGAATGGAATGACTGGGCTAGTATCCACTGGAATTTAGAAGGATGAGAGGGCATCTTATGGAAACATAGAATTATTAAGGGATTGGACACGCTAGATGCAGGAAACATGTTCCTGATGTTGGAGGAGTCCAGAACCAAGGGCCACAGTTTAATAATACAGGGTAGGCCATTTAGAACTGAGATGAGGAAGAAACTTTTCACCCAGAGTGTTGTGAATTTGTGGAACTATCTGCCACAGAAGTCAGTGGAGGCCGACTCACTGGATGCATTCAAAAGAGAGTTAGATAGAGCTCTTAGGGCTAGTAGAATCAAGGGATATGGGGAGAAGGCAGGAATGGGTTACTGATTGTGGACGATCAGCCATGATCACATTGAGTGGCCCAAAGGGCCGAATGACCTACTCCTGCACCTATTTTCTATGTGTCTATGAAAAATGCTAGAATAACTCAACGGAACAGGCAGCATCTCTGGAGAGAAGGAATGGGTGACGTTTCGGGTCGAGACCCTTTTTCATACTGATGTCAGGGATGAGTGGGAAAGAGAGAGAATGCAGTCAGAGACAGTAAGACTGGGGGGAGAACTGGGAAGGGGAGGGGATGGAGAGAGAAAGCAAGGGCTATTTGAAGTTAGAGAAGTTAATGTTCATACCGCTGGGGTGTAAGCTACCCAAGCGAAATACAAGTTGCTGTTCCTCCAATTTGCGCTGGGCCTCACTCTGACAATGGAGAAAGCCCAGGACAGAAAAGTCAGATTGGGAATGCGAGGGGAATGGCGTGAATTCACTACTTAATCCAAGGGTGAGCAAACGAGCGGACAGACTGATGAAAGCAACGATCACAGATGACATTTCGGATCGAGACCCTTATTCAGACTGAATCAGGGGAAAGAGGTACAAGAGATATAGATGGTACTAAGGACAAATAAATGGAAGATATGCCCATATCTCACATTTCCCTTTCCCTTGACTGTCAGTCTGAAGAAGAGTATTGACCCGAAATGTCATCTATTCCGCTCTATGATCATTGCTTTCGTCCATCTGAGAGAGAGATGCAAAAAAGCAGCTTTGACATATAATACACAATAAACTATATTATAAATACACAATAAACAAGTTATGCATTCTTGTACTCTTACATGGGTATGACCACACACAAAAAAATCCCCCCCCCCGCCCTTCCTTCCCAACCTCAGCCTCACGGACCTTAGAGTACCCCTAGTTCCTAAAACCCGTTTCCATCACTGATTTTGACATTCAAGACTTATGATTATTAAGACATTATTTATGCCATAAAATGTTATGTGATTGGGGAAACAGAAAGATGATTCAATGTATACACTGAGGAAGAAACTCAACACCATAGTCAGCAGAAAGACAATACATGATTACAATCGAGCAATTTACAGTGTATAGATACATGTTAAGGGAATAACATTTAATGCAAGGTAAAGACAGCAAAGTCCAATCAAGGATTGTTGGAGGGTCACCAAAGAGGTAGATAGTAGTTCAGCACTGCTCTGTGGTTGTGGTAGGACCATTCAGTTGCCTGATAACAGCTGGGAAGAAACTGTCCTATGTAATTGTAATAAGGCAATGTAATTGTTCCATTGCCAGTGTAGATGACAATTAAACACTCTTGGCTCTTGACTTAACTCTTCATATCATCAGTGTGAACTTAGCAGAAATAGTTGTCAGGCTAGACTATAACAAAACCATTTGAATGATTCTGGAGATGATTCAGCTGATTCAGTTCAATTGAAAAGGAGTAGTTTGGAGGATCTGTTCACTTGTGTACCAAACAATCTGTTAGAGAAACTCAGTGGGTGAAGTAACATCTGTTGGGGAAAGGGATCGTTAATGTTTTGTGTCCAAATCCTGCGCAAACCACTGGGTCCAGTGTGTCCACGAGGATTCTCTCGAACTTCCACAATTGTGGTATAGAAAGTATTCTGATGGGATCCATCTTAGATTAGTATGGTAACTGGTCTGCAGTTGACATTTTGCCCCTGCAGAGTGGTGAACGCAGCCCAGTCCATCAAAAGCTTGTCACAACCTTCCATCCAGTCGATTGCATTAGGAATGCTAGAAGCATCATCTAGGATGCCTTTAACCCTGGCCATGCCCTTTCCTCTCTTGTACCATTTGGTAGAAGATACAGAAGCTTTAAAGCCTGAATGTCCAAATATAAGAACAGATTTTTCCCCAATGCTATCAGAGTCTTTAACCATATAACCATATAACCATATAACAATTACAGCACGGAAACAGGCCATCTCGGCCCTACAAGTCCGTGCCGACACAACTTTTTTTCCCTTAGTCCCACCTGCCTGCACTCATACCATAACTCTCCATTCCCTTCTCATCCATATGCCTATCCAATTTATTTTTAAATGATACCAACGAACCTGCCTCCACCACTTCCACTGGAAGCTCATTCCACACCGCTACCACTCTCTGAGTAAAGAAGTTCCCCCTCATGTTACCCCTAAACTTCTGTCCCTTAATTCTGAAGTCATGTCCTCTTGTTTGAATCTTCCCTATTCTCAAAGGGAAAAGCTTGTCCACATCAACTCTGTCTATCCCTCTCATCAATTTAAAGACCTCTATCAAGTTCCCCCTTAACCTTCTGCGCTCCAGAGAATAAAGACCTAACTTATTCAACCTATCTCTGTAACTTAGTTGTTGAAACCCAGGCAACATTCTAGTAAATCCCCTCTGTACTCTCTCTATTTTGTTGACATCCTTCCTATAATTGGGCGACCAAAATTGTACACCATACTCCGGATTTGGTCTCACCAATGCATTGTACAATTTTAACATTACATCCCAGCTTCTATACTCAATGCTCTGATTTATAAAGGCTAGCATACCAAAAGCTTTCTTTACTACCTTTAACAAACTTGCTTTTTTCAAGGCTCAGTTCCCAGAGGTGCTGCCACATACTTCACTCTGTCTCACTCAGTTATTCTAGTATTGCACTTCAGCATTGTTGGAGGGAATTTTGTGTTTAACCTGTATTGTGAATCTGGCTTTCACTTGGGGCCCAGTTGTCCAATTACAGTTCAAATAAGAACAGACACAAAGAACATCGCATAGAATAGTGGTGAGTTTCTCAAATAAGTCGGTTTCTTCAAGGCCTGGCAGTGCGCACTGTGAAACACTCTGAGACACCCAAAGTATTAGGACCCAGGGTTCTATCGCTATAAGGCAGCAACTCTGCCGCTGTACCACCGTGCCGTCCTGTCACTAGGAAACAATTCCTCCCATTTACCTAACAAATGCGTGCATATCCTATGCCAATTCAACCTCCTGTTTCCTGTCTTGGGATATAATTCCTCTATTTGCGTAACAAATGGGTGCAATAAAGGACACCTCTATTCCCGTTACATGTGGAATTTATACCTGATATATGTATTTATTGCCTCTCCTAGCATCCTTAGGTTCCCTTCACTATGATAGCATATTTTCCCATCGTGCTTTCACAATACATAAACTCTTGAGCTAAACATGTTACAAACTACTCATCTTATAGTTTTCAGAATTTCCTAAATAAAGCATTACTAGCACTGCCTCGGATCGCACATCAATCTTGCACTATTCTGCTGTTTTGTTCTCATCATTGTTTAATGTTTTCCTTATAATTACTCTCAATTACTCATGCAGTCAAAGAGCCACATGGCATTGAAAACAGGTCCTTAGCCCAACTCCTCCACACCGATCAAGACGCCCACATAGACCAGCTCCATTTACCTGCGTTTGATCCATATTCCTCTAAACCATTCCAATCCATTTACCTATCCAAAAGTCTTTTAAATATTGTTATTGTTCTTGCCTCAACCACTTCCACTGGCTGTTCCTTCCATATACCCACCATCCTAGAAACATAGAAACATAGAAAAGCATAATCATAATCATACTTTATTAGCCAAGTATATTATAATAGTAAGATTAAACGAGAACTTACCAGTTTGAAGTTTGATCTTTATTTTATGAGGAGGAACGTTGAGGGAATACGTGAAAGAAGCCCGCTACGACGCATGGGTGTCATCCTTCAAAGCAGCGGTGTGAGGTCACAGATACACTATAATGACCTAAAATAGTAAGATTATTAAAGAGATACCAGTTTAAGATATGACCATTCGAGGGTGGGAGCGGAGGGCACGTATTCCCTCAACGTTCCTCCTCATAAAATAAAGATCAAACTTCAAACTGGTAAGTTCTCGTTTAATCTTACTATTTTACTTCGGAGTCACGTGAGTGACTACGTGAAAGATTTCAAAGCTCTGTGACCTCATGCCGTGGAACGAGTCCATGCTTCACAACTGCCTTGGTAGTTTGGGAGAAATTGTTAATGATATTCAAAACATTCATACCAATTATTTAATGGAAATGATAAATAATATCTAATTAATTCAAATCATAAGCCTGTATTCTTCATGGATAAATTATCATACAGAACTTAAAATGTTCCCCGAAAACGTTCCCATACTGCTAACTGGTTTGTTATAACATTTCTGAAATGTTTTCTCCGACAACCATCCTGCAATCCTGAGGATTTGGTCCATGGATACATCAAGGCGTTTTGCTGCGGATGTAGCTGCAGCCCTGGTGGAGTGAGATTTAAATATGTTAGTGTCCACTCCCGCCTATCTTACCCATATTTCAGCCACCGCGAAATGGTCTGAGTTTACACTCTATGGTACGGTTTCTTATAGCTGATTAAACGCCATTTCCTTGCCTCTGATAGCCTTTGTCCTTTCACCGTATAACAAAACGTGCTTCACTATACAGAGGCGTTTGTCCTCCGGGTAGGCCATCAATTCTATGACCTGCCCCGCTGATCCTGGTCTATTTTGTTTAATAATACGGTCCTGGATCACAAACCCCAAACTTCCTGCCGCCATAGTGAAGCCATCCAGTCTTACTTTTTGCAATAACTGGACCCTGTGCGCTGTGACTAGCGCCATCAGCATTACCATTTCTTAGTTAGTTTATCCAGATTTAATGCTGTAGCCGGCGACCGATTCCTTAGCATGGTCAAGACCACACTTACATCCCAGATTTTGTTGTATCTTATTTTGGGTGGCTTGGTGTTAACATTGCCTCTTAAAAGTTTAACTACCAGAGGATGTGATCCCACAGACTGTCTTTCTGTTCCTTGCCACCAATAACTTGACAATGCACTTCTGGCACTATTCACAGTGCTGTAACTCAGTCCTCCATAGTGCAGGCTGGTGAGAAAAACTCTAGCACCGCCGGAACATCCTTATTTCTGTGGTCCAGAAGGTTATTATGGCAGTAATTAGTCCCTTTTTAATATGACCTAAATACTGTTTTTGTGTAGACCTTCTTTGTGCTGCTGTGATCATGTCCACAGTTCTTTTTGATAGCCCCATGTCCCGTAGCGGTCTTTTAGAGTCTACAACCTACTAAATCAATATTTTCTATGGCATGGATAGCTATCCTGAGTTACTGGATGCACCAGTAACTTAGGACTATGTCTTAAAGTTATACATGGTTCCAGCACCATGTCCTGTACCCCGGAAAACCATAGTTGGGTAAGTCAATCAGGTACTAAGAAATCCCAGATGCCGATTCCTGTTGAATTTCCCTTAGCACCCCATTGATTAGGCAGAAAAGGAGGAAATGCATAAATGAACCATTTCCCCCAGTGCAGTGAAAATGCATCTGTAGCTTCTGCCTCAGGATCTGGTTCCAATGATACATACCTCGGTAACTGGTGATTTAAACCTGGATGCAAATCTAATATCCGGCCTTCCATACTTTAATGTGATTTCAGCAAATACCGTTCTATCCAACATCCATTCAGTACTTTCAATAAATTTTTTGTGACCTGGTGTCTGCCACTGAATTAGTATCCCTGGTAGATACGTAGCCGATAACCAAATATTCCTTTGGACACACCATTGCCAAATTGAATTTGCCAATTCATCACAAGATGTTGATATATTTCCACCCATATGACTTATATATGCCACCACCGAGGTATTATCTATCTACAATCTAACATGCTGCAGTTTCATTCCTGAGCAATAAGATTTTAGCCCATGAAATGCACTTAACATTTCTAAGTACTTATACCCTTAGTGTTAAGTGGGTTAGCTTTTTGTATATTCCATCTCCCCCATAGCTCGAGATGGTATCAGTTGTACCCTAACCAATTGCACTGGCATCTGTTTGTAATAGCACAGACGGGTTGTGAATGACTATTGGGTTGGAGCAATACTTAACATTGTGTTCCCACCATTATAATCCTATTGTAACTGTGGCTATTCCCATTAGTAAAGTCATTAACATATTAAATGTGTTAATGGTGTCAATTTTGACAAGTGGATGGATAATGAATCCCAGCTGTTCAAACAATTGTTTAGTGGCAACCACTGCCTAACATGCCAATTCATAAGTTATCCCCACAATAAGTATATCATCCAACTATGCCATTACTCTATGATTTTGGTGTTGCGGCAATACCAACGCTGGTTTAAAATTTTTCCTCTGTTGGATATTGTATAGTAAGCATCTTTAAGATCAATATTTGCCATAAAGTAGCCTGCTGAAACTAACTCTTTAGCACTGCTAAAGTATCCATTTTTAAAATAAACATATTGCACAACATTGTGAAGCGTTGATAAATCCATAATAATACGGCAACCCCCATCTTTCTTATTTCTAATAAATATGTTTGAGACAAAATCCTGTTGTTCAGGTTTGGTTTGTTCCATTACCCCTTTAGTGAATAATCTTTGTAGTTCCCTTTTAGTAAGCATGTATATTCTGACCGGTGCATGTTGTACTGGAGGGTTTTGTTTATGTAGAAAACTCTATCAGATATCCCTTAATAATGCTAAGGATATATCTGTCCATAGTTATATTACACCATGCTTCCAAATGAAGTTGCAATGTCCCTCCAACTTCCGCGCTCCCTATTAATGCTGGAGACCCAGATTCACCTACCTCCATGGTTATCGGTGGTAACCAAGTTATTTTCTTGGTTTCATTCGTGGTTGTGGAGGGCCTTAAGGTTTAGGTTAGGGTAGATGCTGACGTAGAGGCTTTTGCATCTTCCACAGTGGTCGTCCCGGGCCAAACCCTAAGCAGGACGCTGCTGCTGGGTACCCCTGCCCAATTCTTTGTAGTATTATTACAAAAACTACCTCTCTTAGGATGCACATAAGGTTAATGTCTTCCCCAGATATCCTTTGGATGCTCTAATCAGCCCCAAAGTCTAGCCTCCTCATCCAAATCTTTAACCTGTTTGGACAGGTCTCCCCCAAATAACAGGGTCTATAGCCCTTTGCTTACATAGTATAGCGAACTTAGGGTCTAGAGCTGGCTGAATGGCCCTCTTTCTAATATATTTAGTTCAAACTGCACATTGCAAAAAAATAGTGCAATAGAATCCTTGTGGTCACTAATTATGTCCACCTTTTCTAACATGCGGGCCAAAGCTGTTATGCCCGCCATGAGACCTTTCAGAGTATTTTGGATTTTAATATCCCGACTCCTAACGGCCTGCCCAACATGTCTGCAAGTGCACCTGTAACACTGGCTACATTAAGAGCACCACAATTTCCCGGGGTATAAATGCCTTGCCAACACTTCAGCAAAAGTATTAGCTTGAAGTTGATGGGTGGACATATATTCAATACTCACAGCCATCCTTCTCGAGATCATTCTCAGTGTGTTCCTGCTGGCAGTACTGGCTCATCATGTTCAGCAGGTTGTTTTTCCCACCCTTCAATAGGGGAAGGTGGCTCCATCACCTGCTCAGATTTTACCCCGTCAGACCTTCAATACTCTCCTCAGAGGCGTCTGATATTTCATGCAGCCCTTATGGGAAACTGCTGTGGGACTTATATTTTTTGCCCACTGTGGCTATCCTCCAATCCCGGAGCCTGCCACTGTGGAGAAATTTACTCCAGCAACCGCTCCAGCCGACTTACATGCTCTCGTGCACTAGTCGATCGTGGGTGCTTTAATATATCGGACAGCTCCTGCCGACCTTGATGCTCTCGGGCACTAGTCGCACGCGGTATTTCCCGCAGCCGGTCCCCATGCCTACGGGCACTGGTCGCTCCCGGCCTCCTGAAATACTCATGCCGCTCCTCATGGTCCCGGTACTCACGGGCACCTCTACCCATTTAGGGTGAAGTTTGGCACTTGCTCCCTTATGGGAGATGCTGGTGCCGACATTCATTGCTGCCTGCTGCTGGTCAGTAAACAGCAGCGACATTTGTGTGGCGGCGATATCTGTGTTCTGTACTGACGTCCGTAGCTGGCTGCCTGCTGTTCAGAAAACAGCAGCAACGTCTGTGGCTCTGCCCTGACGTCCGTAGCTGGCTGCCTGCTGCTCTTCAGAATACTGCAGCAACGTCTGTAAAGAACAAAGGTAAGGAAAAATTGTTCTTACCTGTGCTGGTTCTCAGCCTGCCGTTTGGGAGGAACGTCCTTCCTCCCGCAGCCCCACGGACCCCGTAGCGTAGGTCCTTGGGCTGTTGTCCGAGATGTCGGCTGACGGCTACGGAGTACTCACGGTACTGGTCGCCCGTCCCGGTCCTCCAGCCGCTTCAATCAGCTCCAATGCCGCTAGCGACTGCATCCAACCCGGGACTTGTTGCTTCGCTTCTCGCCCGGCAGCAGTGAATCTTGCCGGTGCGGGGAGCGACGTCGGGCACAGCTGTTTCCTCTCCGGAGGATTCGCGTGCCGTCGGCTACTGCTGGTGTTGCTGGCTGCCCGCTGTCTCCGCGGTTCTCCCCTCCAGCTTTCCCGCAGCTTCTTCATCCTGCGGTTTCCTACCTGCAAGGTAAGTGGGAAAAATTTTGCAGTCTCTTACCTGCTTCTTTCCATTTACCTCTAGGGAGACGTCCTCTCCCACATCTGACTCGTACAATGCGTGTATGCGATATGACACGCATGCGTCGTAGCGGGCTTCTTTCACGTAGTCACTCACGTGACTCCGAAGTAAAATCATACTTTATTAGCCAAACATACTTTATGTTTTAAAGTATGTTTTTTTGTGTTCCTTTGTGTGTCTTGTGTGTGGGGTGGTGTGGGGGGGTAAGGGGGAAACCGTTCTGGTCACCTCCTCCACGGAGAGGCGACTTTTTCCAGGTCGCCTCTCCCGTGGCCTAACAGCAAGGATCGGCGCAGCCTTTCCCGGACACGTGCCTGGGGCTTCGTGTTCTCTCGGCGTGGAGAGGGTGAGCCCTCGCTGGGGCTCGCCGAAGGGGAGCACTCCATTTCGCTGGCCCGCGGCAGCCGGCAGCCTGAAGCCGAAGTCTGCAGAGTTCCAGCTGGCGCGGCGTCCGCATCCCGGGATCCGTCGGGGGGGACCCGGGGGAAGAAGGAGCTTCCACCGCCGGCCCGCGGCCAACTTCTACCGCGGACTCGGCATGGACTTACCATCACCCCTGGAGGGGAGCTTCGACTACCGGCCCTGCGGTCTGCGGTGCTTCTGGCTGCGGCGGGGACTTTAAATCTTCGACCGCCGGCCTGCGGCCTACACCATCCTGAAGCCGCGGTCTCCGGTGGGGAAGATCTGACTATGGACTGGCTCTGGACTCTGGTACCGACCACGGGGGGAAATGGAGGAGGACTGGCCATTTTTTGTGCCTTCCACCACAGTGATGAATGTTGTGGTGGATGTTTGTGTTAAATTTTTATTTTTATTATGTATTGTGTGTTCTTTCTCATTGTATCGCTGCTGACATATTCATTTCACTTGCACTTTATGTTCAATGTGATGAATAAACCCGTATTGTATTGTATTGTATTGTATTGTATTGTATTGTATTGTATGTTTTGAAACATACCAGGAATTTCATTTGCCGTACAATCATACAAATAAAAAGCAACAGAACACATAAAGTACATTTTAACATAAACATCCACCACAGCAAACCCCACATTCCTCACTGTGATGGAAGGCAAAAAAAATAAATCTCTCTCTCTTTGTCCTCCAGCAGTCGAGGGCCTCTAACCTTCCGTTAACGGGATGATCTTACTCCCGTAGCCGGTGGCGGGACTCCTCGTCGGTGCAATCAAGCTCCTGCATCGGGGAGGAATCTCAGCTCCCCGATGTCAGTCTCAACCCGAGACTGTGAGCTTCTTGATGTTAAAGTCCGCAGGCTGCAGTTGGAGCATCGATCCCAGGCAAGGAATCGGCTCTGATGGTTAGTTCAAGCCCCGCAGTGGGCTCAAAGACAGTCCCGAGCAAGGCCTCCAGCTCCACGATGTTAGGTCACAGAGCGACCGGAGATACGATCCGGAAAACAATCGCATCTCTGGCAAGGTTAGAGATTGCAAAAAAGTTTGCCCCGACCCCCCTCCCATCCTCCACCTAAAACAAACCAGAGAACATTAACACATACTTTTTAAACACACTAAAAATAACAAAAAAACAACACACAAAAAAGACAAAAAGGACAGACAGTCTGTTGGCGAAGCTGCCATCGAAACGGCACCCGGTGAAAATAGGTGCAGGAGTAGGCCATTCGACTTTTTGAACCAGCATGGCCATTCAATATGATCATGGCTGTTCATCCAAAATCAGTACCCCGTTCCTGCTTTCTCCTCATATCCATTGATTCCGTTAGCCCTAAAAACTATTTAACACTTATATATAGAAAACATCCAGTGAATTGGCCTTCACTGCCTTGTGTGGCAGAGTATTCCACAGATTCACAACTCTCTGGGTGAAAATGTTTTTCCTCATCACAGTCCAAAATGGCCTAGCCCTTATTCTTAAACTGTGACCCCTCTTTCTGGACTCCTCCCAACACCGGGAACATTTTTTCCTGCATCTAGCCTGTCCAAACCTTTAAGAATTATATATGTTGCTGGGAGATCCTCTCTCATCCTTCTAACTTCCAGTGAATAATCCTCTGTGTGAAAAAGGTGCCCCTCAAGTTCCTATTAAATCTATTCCCTTACATCCTAAATATATGTCCTCTGGTTCTTGATTCTCCAATCCTGGGATAAGGGCTCTTAACATTTACCATATCGCTGCCCCTCAATATTTTATACACCTATAAGTTCATCTCCCAGTCACCAGCACTCCAAAGAATAAAGTCCTAGCCTTCCTATCCTCTCAGTCCCTTGAGTCCTTGCAACATCTTCATTAACATTTTCCACACTCTATAGTGTTATATGTTGTTTAGTCTGTGTGCTCCCCGTGAACCAATTTCACTGCACCCTGGTGTATCTAACAATAAACTAATCTGATCAGATTTGATCTGAGTTCCAGCAGATTGTTTGCTTCCACAGATTCCAGAATCTGCAGTCCCTTGTGTCTCCATCCATTTACTTATGATTGATTCACTGACAGTTGGAGGTCAAACGGATAATGGTGAATAGAGTGAAATGGCAAATTTCTTAAAATGGGATATTTAAGTTTGCACTCACACAATGCAGACTTAGCAATTAAAAAATATAGTTCCTGACATTACTACCTTGATCAAAAGGATGAAGATCAAGAGGAAGAGAAAAAAAAACATGATAATGGAGTTAACATAGTTGGTAAATTTGCAGATGAAACAAACATTTTTGGATTTGCAGACAGTGAGGAAGGATATTAGATTTAACACCAAGATTGAGATCAGTTGTGAAGGTGGTCCAAGGAATGGCAAATGGCATTCAACTCTGACAAATATGAGATGTTGCACTTCGGTGCATCAAACCAGGACAGGACTTGCACAGTGAAGTTTTTGTGTCAGATGGACCGTATGGTGACAAAGACGTCTGGCATGTATTGTACCTTCATTGTGACAGATGTTGAGTACAAAGTTAAGACATAATGATGCAGCTGTACGAGTCGTTGGTGTGATCACACGTGGAGTACTTCATGGAGTTCTGGTCACCCAGCTAGTGGAAGGATGTCATTCAGTTTGAAAATCATAATTAGAATTTAATCATAATCGTAATTTATTACCCAACTATGTTTTGCAACATATACGAGGAATTTGGTTTGCATACAGTCATAAAGGTACATTCATCAGGATGTTGCCCAGACTTGCAGGCTTGAGTTATAAGGAGAGACTGGACAGGCTGTGACTTTTTTATTTGGAGTGTAGGAAAATATGACCTTGTTAAGGTGTGCAAGATCATGAAAGGCATGCTTCAAGTAAACAAACTCACAGTCTTTTTCCCAGGGTAGAGGATTCTAAAACTAGAGATCATAGGTTTAGGTGAGAGGGGAGATTTAAGAGGGACATTTTTTCACTCAGAGGGTAATCCATATCTGGAATGAGTACCAGAGGACGTCACAGAGGAGGATACAATTGGGGATATATTTGGATAAATATATGGATACGGAGGATGTATAGGTATGCCAGCCAAATGTGGACAAATGTGAACTAGCCTAATATGAACGATCGATGTGGGTGGGCTGAATGGCATGTTTTCATGCTATATCTCTAAACTAAATAGAACATCACAAGGGAACCCTCACATTGGTTATAGTAACTGTCATCTGTTCATGAGTCAATTAAACCGTTCCATTTCTTGATCCTTTGGGTAATGAGATCTTTGGAAAAGATTTGAGGAAAAAGAATAGGATTGTACAATCTAGTTATTTTATAAAATAAATGTCTTCGTATTTAGGATGTTGAGGCGAGAGAGAGGGATGAAAGACAATTATAAATATCACAGTGTCAGTATTATCCTTGTAATGAGTCACTTGAGGGAGTATTGATGGTTTTGCTCAGGAAGGAAGACAGCTCAAGAGAATGTAAGGTGATACACATCAGATAACTGCAAATCCTGGGAAAGGAGAGTTCAGTTTAAATTAGATATCTGTAAATTACAGATTAATCCATAAACAATGGAATTGGATGATTAAATAGTTTGGAGGAATGGATTGATAAAACTGGTGCAATAGATATACAAGAAATTGTAAACAGATCCGGTAAGTTTTAAAAGCATGCTAAATCTGCTGATAAGTGATCAGAAGCAAAAACAGTTAAAGAAAGAATGACCGTAGCTGTTTTATGGTGCCTTTACATGTCTGCATTAAAGTGACACAACTAAAAAAAATGCAGATTCAGATTATGGAGTTACAGAAAGAATATGCAGGTCGGCAAAAATGGAAAGGATGCCAATCACATTGTGAGCAGCCGGCAGCTCCTGAGAGACTCTTTAGTCTGTTCAGCAAATAAGAACAGATACGATCAAAATATTATAGTACAGAGATTTCTAGTGTATGCAAGGAGTTGATCATGCTGGGAAGGGGGAGGGGGGGTGAGTGGCAGGGATGCTTAAGTAAAAACATTAACTGTTCAGATCACTGTTCAGGTAGCAAAATGCCCTGTGCCGGGCAGAAATCCATATCTTCAAAAATAATGAACCGACTGGGGAGCAGTTGCGGCAATCATCCCCAGGATTCAAGGTGGAGACAGTGAACTGCTCATGCAAATCAACTAAATTGATGCCAATGTGCCTGGTGACCCGAACCAAGAGTAGCAATAAACATTTGAGAGATGAAGATGAATGTGATGGCAGTTGACTACAACCCAGCCACAAGACCATTGTCAGGGCCAGCCATGAAAACCTCAGGCTATTTGTGGCTCGGGCTCTGAGAGATATCCTGGGAAATGTGACAGTGTGAATTGGCCTGCAGCAAGTCTGGCTCGCCCGTCTGCTGCAGAGCCAGGAATTGCATCCTTGAGAGAGAAGCCGCTGAGCCTGGCTCCTGCTCGTCCCTGAGGGCCAGCAAACTGGGGAGGAGGATGGGAAGAGATGGCAGTGGACATGAAGAAGAAAGGGCTGGTAAGAGGAACCGTGGTCTTACCTTCCGCACCCTCAAGGTTGGCTGTGGGAGGCGCCCCCGAGGAACTGAGAAGATTGACGGTTCACTGGCTGATGCGAGGCTTCAGACTGAAGATGACGGCTGGAGGCCCTGCAGCAGCCTGATACTTGACTGGACCTGACCCCGCTCCAAGAGAGTGAGCACATTGACCAGATATGGCCTGCAGTGGCATGGAGTGATGGAGGATGCCCACAACTTTGCTAGGCCAGGTAGGCTCTGCAACGCTGCCAGGACAATGGGCCTTTATGGCCAGCTGCACTAAAACCAACTTGGACTTTGGAAATGGCGACAAATCTAGGAAACTCTTGTATATTGTCAGTGGACTATTTTGATCCATTTTGTACTTAATCTAGGATTGTGTATATGCTTATACTTTGCTGAACTACATGCCAAAAAAAGAATTTCATTGTACCTCGGTACATGAGACTAAAAAGAACCATTGAAGTGTATCCTACACTCCTCTTGGCTTGAGGTTAAAATAAGAGATTGATCAAACTGAGGGCACTGTAGTTGGCATTGAGACCACAATCTACATGCCACTGGGAGCATTGGCTTTGTTGAGATCCTGGCCGATACCAAGCAGAAACGTAATGAGAGCCCAAATAAAAGCACAGACAAAGTGTGTTGATCCAGGAGGGGTTATTTATCAGAAGTTATTGCGTGAATCAGTGATACATAAATCACTATTAAAATGTCAACTGCCATTGAAACTATTGCTGTAAAAAAAATAAGTTGGATTCACTTTGCATGAAACTCTGTTTGAATGTTTGCCTTGAAATTCATTATTTGAAAATCTCTTTAAAATGTGTCTGCTTTTGTCTCATTTGTCCATTGTTGTGTTCAAAGGTGAACGTTGCTAACCTTTATAATTTTGTCCTTGCTTTTGGAAGTGTTCAGCTCTGGTTGAGTTCTCCTTTGGTATTGGTATGGGATTATTATTATCATGTGTACTGAGGTAGTACAGTGACAAACTTTGTTTTACATACCATACAGGCAAATTGTACCATACTTGAGTGCAATGTAACAGGTAGTGCAAAAGAGAAAATAAACTGCATGCAGAATATGTTATTACAGTGACAGAAGTTTAGATTAACAAAAAAAAGTGCAAAGGGTCACAACATGGTAGACTATAAGATAGACACAAAATGTTGGAGTAACTCAGTGGTACAGGCAGTATCTCTGGAGAGAAGGAATGGGTGACGTTTCAGGTCGAGACCCTTCTTCAGACTGTTTAGGGATAAGGGAAACGAGAGATATAGATGGTGATGTGGAGAGATAAAGAACAATGGATGAAATATATGCAAAAAAGTAACGATGATAAAGGAAATATGTAATTGTAAGCTGTTTGAAGGGTGAAAATGAGAAGCTAGTGCCATGGGGCAGAAGAGGGATAGAGAGAGAGGGAATGCCAGGGCTACCTGAAGTGAGAGAAATCATTATTCATACCACTAGGCTGTAAGCTGCCCAAACTAATTATGAGATGCTGTTCCTCCAATTTGCATTTAGCCTCACTCTGACAATGGAGGAGACCGAGGACAGAAAGGTAGATTATAAGAACTGGGATTCATCCTTAGCATGTGAGAGATCCATTCAAGCATCTGGTAACAGTGGGGAAGATGCTGGAGGTACTGTATGTTCTTTCAAGCTTTTGTATCTTTTACCCGATGGGAGAGGGGAGAAGAGAGAATGACCAGGGTCTGAGCTGTGATACATCCCAATAGGTTGCAGATGGTTGCCAGAGGTTGCAGGAAGTGGTAGCAGGTAGGGAGACAGACAAAAACCTCCGGGAACCGCACGGAAACCTTGGGTGGGGCGCCAAGTCTCCAGAGGTTTCCGTTCAGGTTTCCTAAGTGGGACAGGGGCATAAGCAGTTTATCTCCTCTCTGGACCACTACTGCAGTGTCATCTAATTTGTAAATGCACTTAGAGCAGAAATGACCATGTAATGAGTGTAAATGGAGTCTTGTAGGGCACCAATTGTAAACATGAGCCAAAGTCATTGTGTGATTTAAACACATCTTTAATGAGCACTTAGCAGCATTTAGGACAACAGGTTATCAATACATCCTGACTGCTCGAACTGAAGTGCCGGGAATGGGGTGTTAGTGTAAGTGTTATGCAGGGGTGGGGTTAGTGGTGCTGGCTTGTGTGTGATTGGCTCACATGCACCATCAATCTACATCCTTCTCCCTTGGGATTAAGTGTGGAAAGGGCACCCATGCCATGGAGTTAAACATACTCGCCATATCTGTTTGGTGGTCTGCTAACACGTCCCAAGCTTTGGAGAGGGTGGACAAACTTGGATTGTTTTTACTAGATTTTCAGAGATTGAGGGGAAACCTGATAGAAATATATAAAATGATGAGAGCCATAGATAAAGTAGATAGAGTTGACAGTCAGAATCTTTTTCTAAGAATACAAATGCCAAAAATGACAAATGGCAAAAGTTTAAAGGAGATGCTTGGGTCAAGTTTTTCACACAGAGAGTGATGAGTCGTGGAATCGCTGCCCGGGGTGATGGTGAAAACTGATATTTAAGTAGCATTTAAGTGGCTTTAGGGTAGATATATGGATCATGTGCAGCGAGAGGAGAGTTATGTTCAGCATAGACATATGGGGCCCAGATCCTGTTCCTGTGCTGTACTATTCTACCTTCTATATTGGTCGTAATTATTCTGTTGAAGGACTAATAGTCAATAAATACGAATCTAACATAGGTGTTGCTGTTATCCAGATATTGCTGAGTGTAAGGCCAGGGAAATGGTTTGCAGTGGTCCTTTTGCAGCGGTACGTGAATTGCAGTGGATCAGGCTTTTCTGGGAGATTGGAGTTGACATGAAGTGTTGGAATAACTCAATGGTTCAGGGAGCCTCTCTGGAGAACATGGATAGGAAACGTTTGGGTCAAGTCCAAAGAAAGGTCCTAATCTGAAACCTCATCTATATATGTTCTCCAGAATACTTCCTGACCTGCTAAGTTGCTCCAGCACTTTTCCTTTACCATGTTTTCTTAGTTTGCTTTGGCACCAGAATATTAGTGGTCTTCTTAACACGGGGCTGGAGAACGGCAGCGGAGCCGCGAAGCTGGAGAACGCCAGCTGAGCCACGGGGCTGGAGAAAGCCAGCTGAGCCGCGGGGCTGGAGAAAGCCAGCTGAGCCGCGGGGCTGGAGAAAGCCAGCGAAGCCGCAGGGCGGCAGAATGCCAACGGAGCCGCGGGGCTGGAGAAAGCCAGCTGAGCCACGGGGCTGGAGAACGCCAGTGGAGCAGCGGAGATGGAGAACGCCAGCTGAGCCACGGGGCTGGAGAATGCCAGCTGAGTCGCGGGGCTGGAGAACGCCACCGGTGCCGCGGGGCTGGAGAACGCCACCGGTGCCGCGGGGCTGGAGAACGCCACCGGAGCCGCGGGGCTGGAGAACACCAGCGGAACCGTGGGGCTGGAGAAAGCCAGCAGAGCCGTGGGGCTGGAGACCGCCAGCAGCCGCAGGGCTGAAAAATGCCAGCAGAGTCGCGGGCTGGAGACCGCCACCGGAGCCACGGAGGCGCAGAGCAACGGAGCGGCAGAACACCAGCGCGCACCAAGCCAGCTCGGCCGACCGGAAGCACCAACAGACGGCGACGTGTACGAAAGCACCGCCGGGGACGCAGAGGTGGGTTAAAGGCCAGGTTAGAGCTAGCCCCACACAGGGTAGCGATTCCTAGCCTTTTCCTCACCAACGTGCGCTCACTGGCAAACAAAATGGACATACTCCGGCTAAGGATCACCTCCCACAACTGGATCAAAGACTGCAACATCCTGATCTTCACGGAAACTTGGCTCAACATCGACGTTCCTGATAGCGCCATCCAGCGAACGGGCGTCATTTACTCCGAGCGGACAGGACATCAGACTCTGGTAAGACCAGAGGTGGGGGTCTGTGCATTTATGTAAATAAAGCATGGTGCACGGACTCCACCATCATCGAGAGTCACTGCTCAGCTAACCTTGAGTTCCTCTTGGTTAGATGCAGACCGTTCTATCTGCCCAGAGAGTTTAGCTCCACTGTTGTGACTGCAGCCTATATCCCTCCTGATGCTAATGCCAAGCTTGCAATGAAAGAGCTGCATACTGCCATTAACAAACAACAGACTCACAACCCCGAGGCAGCCTTCATTGTTGCGGGTGACTTCAATCACTCCAACCTGAAGACTGTACTCCCCAAATTCCACCAACATGTCTCCTTCGCCACTAGAGTAGACAAGACACTGGACAAAGTCTACACCAACATGGCTGAAGCTTACAAAGCCGTCCCCCTCCCCCACCTTGGACAGTCTGATCACCTCTCATTGTTCCTGCTCCTTAAGTACTTCCCACTCATCAGATGGGTTAAAGCCACTGTGAGGACAGTTAAAGTCTGGTCAGAGGAAGCGGACTTCACACTTCAGCAGTGTTTTGGAAACACTGACTGGAAGGCGTTTGCAGCCCAGGCCACCCTTGACTCCCACACGGACATAGATTCCTACACATCCTCTGTTCTGGACTTTATAAACTTCACCATCAATAGTGTCACCTCCCTCAAACGGGTGACCATATTCCCGAATCAGAAGCCATGGATGAACAGCGAGGTCAGGCTACTGCTGAAAGCACGGGACACCGCTTTCAGGTCAGGTGATGCCCCAGCCTACAGTTCATCCAGGGCTAACCTGAAGAGGGGCATCAAGAAGGCCAAGCACTGCCATAAGCTCAGGTTGAGGAGCACTTCAACAACAACTCCGACCCCCGACGCATGTGGCAAGGCATCCAGGCCATCACAGACTACAGACACACCAACACCACCCCCACATCCAGCGACGCCTCCTTCCTTGAGGAGCTTAACCACTTCTATGGCCGCTTCGACAGGGACAATCTAGAGACAGCCATCAAGGCTGTGCTCCCTGCTGATCACCAACCCCTCACACTGACCCCCTATGACGTGTACATGGCACTGGGTAGGACTAATGCATGTAAGGCTGCTGGCCCTGACGGCATCTCCGGGCGCGTCATCAGGGCCTGTGCTGCACAGCTGACAGACGTCTGGACTGACATCTTCAACCTGTCACTTGCCCAAGCAGTTGTCTTCACGTACCTTAAAACCACCTCCATCGTGCCGGTGCCAAAACATTCCACTGCGGCAAGCCTCAACGACTTCCGACTTACTCCCATCATCATCAAGTGCTTCGAGATGCTGGTCCTGGCACACCTCAAAGGCTGCCTACCCCCCACATTGGATCCCTATCAGTTTGCCTGCCGCAAGAACAGGAGTACGGAGGATACCATCACAATGGCACTTCACTCCGCCCTCTCCCACCTCGACAACAGAGGCACTTACGTGAGAATGCTGTTCATCGATTACAGCTCAGCATTCAACACCATCATACCCTCTAAACTGATCACCAAACTTGGTAACCTGGGCATCGACCCCTCCCTCTGCAACTGGATACTGGACTTACTAACCAACAAACCCCAGTCTGTTACGTTAGACAAGCACACCTCTTCAACCTTCACCCTGAACACCGGCGTTCCACAGGGCTGTGTGCTGAGCCCCCTCCTCTACTCCCTCTTCAAAGTCAGCATGGATTTATGAAAGGTAAATCATGTCTGACGAATCATATAGAATTTTTCGAGGATGTAACTAGTAGAGTGGATAAGGGAGAACCAGTGGATGTGTTATATCTGGACTTTCAGAAGGCATTCGACAAGGTGCCACATAAGAGATTAATATACAAACTTAAAGCACACGGTATTGGGGGTTCAGTATTGATGTGGATAGAGAACTGGTTGGCAGACAGGAAGCAAAGAGTAGGAGTGAACGGGTCCTTTTCACAATGGCAGGCAGTGACTAGTGGGGTACCGCAAAGCTCAGTTCTGGAACCCCAGCTATTTACGATATATATTAATGATTTGGACGAGGGAATTGAATGCAACATCTCCAAGTTTGCGGATGACACGAAGCTGGGGGGCAGTGTTAGCTGTGAGGAGGATGCTAGGAGGCTACAAGGTGACTTGGATAGGCTGCGTGAGTGGGCAAATGCATGGCAGATGAAGTATAATGTTAATAAATGTGAGGTTATCCACTTTGGTGACAAAAACAGGAAAGTAGATTATTATCTGAATGGTGGCCGATTAGGAAAGGGGAAGATGCAACGAGACCTGGGTGTCATGGTACACCAGTCATTAAAAGTAGGCATGCAGGTGCAGCAGGCAGTGAAGAAGGCGAATGGTATGTTAGCATTTATAGCAAAAGGGTTTGAGTATAGGAGCAGGGAGGTTCTACTGCAGTTGTACAGGGTCTTGGTGAGACCACACCTGGAGTATTGCGTACAGTTTTGGTCTCCTAATCTGAGGAAAGACATTCTTGCCATAGAGGGAGTACATAGAAGGTTCACCAGACTAATTCCTGGGATGTCAGGACTTTCATATGAAGAAAGACTGGATAGACTCGGTTTGTACTTGCTAGAATTTAGAAGATTGAGGGGGGATCTTATAGAAACTTACAAAATTCTTAAGGGGTTGGACAGGCTAGATGCAGGAAGATTGTTCCCGATGTTGCGGAAGTCCAGAACAAGGGGTCACAGTTTAAGGATAAGGGGGAAATCTTTTAGGACCGAGATGAGGAAAACTTTTTTCACAGAGAGAGTGGTGAATCTCTGGAATTCTCTGCCGCAGAAGGCAGTTGAGGCCAGTTCATTGGCTATATTTAAGAGGGAGTTAGTTGTGGCCCTTGTGGCTAAAGGGATCAGGGGGTATGGAGAGAAGGCAGGAACAGGATACTGAGTTGGATGATCAGCCATGATCATATTGAATGGTGGTGCAGGCTCGGGGCCGAATGGCCTACTCCTGCACGTATTTTCTATTTTCTATGTTTCTATGTTTCACCTACGACTGCACACCTGTACATGGTACTAACACCATCATCAAGAATGCAGATGATACAACGGTGATTGGCCTCATCAACAACAACGATGAGTCAGCCTATAGGGAGGAGGTCCAGCTCCTAGCAGCATGGTGCGCTGACACCAACCTGGCCCTTAACTCCAAGAAGACCAAGGAGCTCATTGTAGACTTCAGGAAGTCTAGGGGCGGCACGCACACCTCCATCCACATCAATCGGACAGAGGTGGAACGTGTTTCCAGCTTCAGGTTCCTGGGGGTCAACATCTCCGATGACCTCTCTTGGACCCACAATACCTCAATTCTGGTCAAGAAGGCTCAACAGCGTCTCTTCTTCCTGAGGAGACTGAAGAAGGTCCATCTGTCTCCTCAGATTCTGGTGAACTTCTACCGCTGCACCATCGAGCGCATCCTTACCAACTGTATCACAGTATGGTATGGCAACTGCTCTGTCTCCGACCGGAAAGCACTGCAGAGGGTGGTGAAAATTGCCCAACGCATCACCGGTTCCTCGCTCCCCTCCATTGTGTCTGTCCAAAGCAAGCGTTGTCTGCGAAGGGCGCTCAGCATCGCCAAGGACTGCTCTCACCCCAACCATGGACTGTTTACCTTCCTACGATCCGGGAGGTGCCACAGATCTCTCCGTTGCCAGACCAGCAGGTCCAGGAACAGCTTCTTCCCTGCGGCTGTCACACTACTCAACAATGTACCTTGGTGACTGCTAATCACCCCCCCCCCCCGGACACTCCTCCCACAGGAAAAACACTATGACTGTATGCATGCAAATAGATTTATTTATTGAAATCATATTCTATGTCGCTCTTCCAGGGAGATGCTAACTGCATTTCATTGTCTCTGTACTGTACGCTGACAATGACAATTAAAGTTGAATCTGAATCTGAATCTGAATCTGAATCTGATTTGATGGACCAATACTTCCAATTTATTTGAGTAGGTGTGTTCCTTTTCCTTGAAATTTTACATTTTTAAGCTTTACATTTTTACATTTTTATTTTAATTTAACTTATTTGTATTAATTTTTAAACTTTTACAATCAGCTCTTGACCAAATTTTGAATTATAAGCCAAAGATTAAATCTTTAGTTGCCGACTTTTTATTATCTTGATAAGAGACTCCTTGGCAATTGTAATGATTAAGAACTTAAGAGCTAGAATGTGGCCCTGGAGCCCAGTTGCATTGGCATTATCTGATTTTAAATGTTCAGGCTACAGATAGAAGTCATTTTTGTTTTAAGCAGTTAAAATTAATATTCGCATCATGGAGTCATAGAGTCATACAGTCAAAGCTTGCCCAATCTCTTCCAACAGCTACCGGCAACATCCTCACAAATCTTCTTTGCACTCTTTCCAGCTTAATGGCATCTTGTGACCAAAACTGAACACAATGCACCAAGTGCAGACTCATCAACATCTTGCATATTTGCGATATAACATACTAACTTCTATCGTTACCTGATTGACGCAGAAAATTGTGCTAAAGAGCCTTCTTCATTCCATTCAGTGAGTTATATTCTTGTATTCCTCCGTCCCTCTGCATTACAACACTCCCAAGACCCTGCCATTCACTGTAAAGCATCTGTCCTGCTTTGATTTCCTAAAAATGGAACACCTCTGAATTAAAATCAATTTGCCATTCGTCAGCCCAGTTGCCTAGCTGATCAAGATCCTGCTGTAATCAATAATAACCATCTTCACTGTCTAAGATACCACCTATTTTAGTGTAATCTACAACTGACTGATCATCCCCTGTACAGCAGTGGGCCCAGCACTGACCCAGTAGACACACCACTATTCACATATCTCCAGTACAAAAAAACAATCTTACACCGTCACCCTCTGCTTCCTGCCATTAACCTAATTTTGTGTTAGGTTTGCTAGTTCTCCATCAATCCCATGTGATCTATACTCCTCATAGCTGTCTACTATACAGATCCTTATCGATTACTATTTTGAAGTCCATTTAGATTATGTCTATTGTCTGACCCTCATCACAATTTTCACTAAATTCTTCAAAAATATACAATCAAATTTGTGAGACACAATCTCCCACACATAAAAAAAAAGTTTACTATCCCTAATTAACCCCTTTCTTTCCAGCTGCAAGTGTATCTTATCACTCAAAGTCCTTTCTGGTAACTTCCCACAGAAGTTGTGTTTAATGTTCTATAGTTCCCAGGTTTGTCTTTTCATCCCTTTTAAATAAAGGCCACCCTCAAGTATTAGCCACCCTCCAGTCTTCCAGCATCTCACCTGTGTCCAGTGATGATACATATATCTCAGCCAGAGCACCTGTTTTTTTTTCTCCAGCTTTCCACAGCGAGATCTTGATCTTGGATAGATCTGATAACGTATGGGAGATTTATGTATCTTCATATACCTTGACTCATCCAGCCCCTCCTCCACTGTAATATAAACTGTCTTCAAGACATCACGACTAACTGCGGCAAATAACTGGTTTTCATGTATTTCTCCTAGGTAAAAGCAGTGAAGAAATATTAATTAAAACAATTTATTGATGATTAATTTTCTCAGTTATTTACAGCATTGTCTTTCAATTACCTAAAATAGCATCAGAATGCCCAAGGAGGGGTGTGCAGCATAATGTAGGTTACTGGATTTAACTGCAATTCATGCTCCCTCTCATTATGGTCAGTTTTGTTTATTTCGATGTGGATCTGAATATGGACCATGTCCCACAATGGTCATAAGCAAGTCTGGTTAATATTGTGAATTCTGCAAGAATCTCTAATTTCCTGGATGTGAGGCTCTGGTACAATAAAAGTTGGCAAGATTTTGAGATATTTAATCTGATTTTGCTGAATTAACTAATTATTAATTTATGAGAAAAATGGATGAGACCTTGGAAGTTAAAATAAATAAATACGGTACTTTCCAATTCTGGCAAATGATTCCCTTCAGCTAAGCAGAGCTCAAATTGGTTCAGCTTGTTTCAAAGCAGATGGCATTAATTAAAAAAAAATACATGAAGTTCCACTTTTGATAATCTGAGAATTCATCTGTATATATCAATTAATAATTTGAATTTAAAACTTTGGTTCCAAGAGCCTTGAAAAATCAAGGAGACACAAGAGACTCAAATGGTGGAATCTTGAAAAAATACCAAACTGTTGGAGGAGCACAGTGGGTCAGGCAGCATCTGTGGAGAGAATAGACAGATGATATTTCCTGCAATATTGTCTTTCTATTTCTCTCCCTATATGCTGCCTGTCCCATTGAGATCCTGCACAATAATACAATATATTTTGATACCTGATGTATATTTCTATGAATTTAATTAATCAAGAATGTCCCAGTAACTTAGATTGTGTGCAAATACCTCATTCTTGTTTTAAAGGGTGCGAGGAGGTGGAGAGGGTGCCTAGTTTTAAATTTCTGGGGATCAACATCAGTGAGGATCTTAAATGGTCTGTGAACTCTGCTGTAGGTGTAAAAAAAATGCGCAACAGAGACTTTACTTCCTCAGAACACTGAGGAAGGCCCATCTGTCAGCTATATTCCTGGAGTCTTTCTACCGCTGTTCGGTAGAAAGCATACTGACTTAAGAGGCTTTCTCACGGGGCGACTTGACGCAAGAGGTAACCAGAGTTGAACATTGTCGGAACCTCGTATTATAACAGTACGGCATTCGTGGACCACCGTGGCGCTAACGGCAGGTACTCGTGTAACTTGTTGACCCGGAAGAAAATTCAAGCAAGCTTGAATTTCTCCAAGAGTGACTTGTACACTTGTGGTTGAACATTTAAACATTATATGGACGTAGTGGCCAGTGCGATATGCATAATAACTCTTGCGTTTACCGTGGGAACTCCTGCGAACGGTGAACCCGGAAGCTGGACAGAGGGGACAGAAGGTGAGTAAAAAAGGTGGTCTCAATATCGCCAATGGAACATGTGTCCATCGAGGACGTCCCACCTCATTGTCATTGTTGGAGAATCTTTTTCACTGGAACACTTGCAGAGATGGCTCCCAGAAAAGCTCAAAGAAAGGGGGTAAAGCATGTCAGAAATGTTTTTGCCATGCAGGAGAATGAGGAGGAGACACAGCAAGAGAGACAGGTGGAGAGGCAACAGGAGATGCCACAGATAACACTGCCTGTGGGCTCCTTGGAGCAGGGAGAGGGTGAGCAAGGTGGATTTCAGATTGCCTCCCCAGTAGCCGTTGTAGGAATAGCCTCAACAGAAGAGTATATAAAGGGAAGATGGCAGAAGGTAAGGCCATATAACTTCACCAGGGAACAAGAGGGTGAACTTGTAGAATGGTACCAATTCAATGAAATTCTTTACGATAAATCCAGAGAGGATTACAGAAACAGAGAGAAAAAAGGAACCTGCTGGAGACGAAGGCTGCGGAGTATCCCGGGTGCTCATGTGAGTACATATATAATGATATATTAGTACATCAACAGGAAAACCATTTAATGTTATCCATGATTTAAAAACATACATTGCTATTGATGTAAAAGTGTTGTTTTTTGCAGTTAACTTAAACTTCACTTATAAGTGTGTCTGTGCCCTGCAGCTGCAAAGTAAAAAAGTCGCAGACAGCTTTTACATGCTCTGTGTTTGAAGTTGTTTGAAGTCTCCAAATGAGCCAATTCAACCAAGGGAGGATATTTATAGTGTGTGAAAAAAAAAGTGACATCATTTGTGCCACGTGATGATTTAACAACACTTCACAGCTCACAATGTTCATTCATGATTTAACGGGAAAGCTCGGGAGAAGGACACGTCACTTGCACAAATAACAGAAATGTCGAGTACCCGTGTGAACTCTTTATCTACCCCCCGTTATATCGTGTGATATCGTGCTAGACCACGACCACTTCACTCTAGTTACATCTTGTATCAAGTCGCCCCGTGAGAAAGCCCCATTACTGCATAACTGCCTGGTTTGGGAACTGTTCAGCAGCTGACAGAGCAGCTCTCCAGAGGGTGATAAAAACTGCCCAGGGTATCATTGGACTCCCCCTGCCCCCTCTGGAGGGCATTTACTGCTCCAGATGCCGCAGCAGGACCTGTAATATCGTGAAAGACATTACACATCCTTGTCACCACCTTTTCACACTGCTGCCCTCAGGAAAAAGGTACAGGTCGCTAATGTCACGCACTGCCAGACCCAAGAACAGCTTTTACCCATCAGCAATCTTGGAACTGAACTCTGTCTCAGAAGCGGGTTATGGGGAAGGAGGGGGGGGGGGGGGGGGGGGAGACAGTGTAAATTTATGTAAATGTGAATCCATGGGTGGGTTTGGGGTGGGAGGGAGTGTTAAAAGTATGAGTATGTGAATGTTTGAAGTTTTTTTAAATGGAGAGCCACAGTAATCTCGTTGTATGTGACACATGCAATGACAATAAAGCATTCTGATTCTGAAATATGTAATTGGGCACTAAATCTTTCCCTGGCCTCGTGAATGAGATGAACATAATATTTAATCAAATAATTTAAATCACAAACAGAGAACTTACATCATCAAATTGAACCTTTTTGAAATCGCTTTGACTTGAATTCCAATATGTGGATATATTCAACCAACAGATACAAGGCTGATATTAAACTCGGTAGAGTTAAGAATGGTTAACGATGACTTTCTCTGAGAAAAGTTCAAGCCCATTGGCTTTGATAACTTGACCTCTGAGACACTGCAACATGGAGAAACAATCACAGATCTTAAGATAGAAAGAATAAGCACAAGAACAACCCCTTTGCCCCACAATGCCACAGTGCCACTTATCTACCTACACATAACCTATATCCTTCCTTTCCTTGCATATCCATATGCCTATCTAAAAGTCTTTTAAAGGTCACCAATGTATCTTCTTCAACCGCTACCTCTCACAAAGCATCCCAGGCACTCACCACCTTTCTGGCCTGGGCCTCCTCCATGGCCAGAGTGAGTCCCATCCCAAATTAGAGGAGCAGCACCTGTTATTTCGCTTGGGTAGTTGGGTACCATCACCCGGCTAGAACGGCCGGAAACATCGGGCCCCATAATGGCGACTGTGGAGGCCTCAATAGGCCCGACTCTGGGTGGACAAGAGGATGGGGACTGGACTTTGTGCCTTCCCCCACATTGGGAACCACTGTGGGGGGATGTTTTTATGTTTTACTGTTAAACTTCTTGAATGCTAGGTTGTATTTTTATTAGTGCTCTGCAAGGACATCTGAATTTCCCCTGAATAAGGGGATTAATAAAGTATTTATTATTATTATTATTATTATTATTATTATTATTATTATTATTATTAGTATTAGTTTACACCCCAGTGGTATGAACATTGACTTCCCCAATTTCAGGCAGTCCTTGCTTTCTCCCTTCTTCCCCTCCCCTTCCCAGCTCTCCTACAGCCCACTGTCTCCACCTCTCCCCCCCCCCCCCCCCCCCCCCCCCCCACATCAGTCTGAAGAAGGGAGGTACACAAAATTGCTGGAGAAACTCAGCAGGTGCAGCAGCTTCTATGGAGCGAAGGAAATAGGCGACGTTTCGGGCCGAAACCCTTCTTCAGACTGATGGGGGGTGGGGGGGAGAAGGAAGGAAAAAGGGAGGAGGAGGAGCCCGAGGGCGGGGGGATGGGAGGAGACAGCTCGAGGGTTAAGGAACGGGAGGAGACAGCAAAGGCTAGCAAAATTGGGAGAATTCAACGTTCATGCCATCAGGACGCAAGCTGCCCAGGCGGAATATGAGGTGCTGTTCATCCAATTTTCGGTGTTGCTCACTCTGGCAATGGAGGAGACCCAGGACAGAGAGGCCCGATTGAGAATGGGAGGGGGAGTTGAAGCCACTGGGAGTTCAGGTAGGTTATTGCGGACTAAGCGGAGGTGTTCGGCGAAAACGATCGCCCAACCTCCGTTTAGTCTCCCCGATGTAATTCAGCTGACATCTAGAGCAGCGGATGCAATAGATTCAGATTCAGATTCAGATTCAATTTTAATTGTCATTGTCAGTGTACAGTACAGAGACAACGAAATGCATTTAGCATCTCCCTTGAAGAGCGACATAGCAAACGATTTGAATAAATAAATACCGCAGGGCCGGTAGTCGAAGCTCCCCTCCAGGGGTGATGGTAAGTCCATGCCGAGTACGCGGTAGAGGTTGGCCGCGGGCCGGCAGTGGAAGCTCCTTCTTCCCCCGGGTCCCCCCCGACGGATCCCGGGCTGCGGACGCCGCGCCAGCTGGAACTCTGCAGACCGCGGCTTCAGGCTGCCGGCTGCCGCGGGCCAGCGAAATGGAGTGCTCCCCTCCGGCGGGCCCCAGCGAGGGCTCACCCTCTCCACGCCGAGAGACCACGAAGCCCCAGGCACGTGTCCGGGAAAGGCTGCGCCGATCCTTGCTGTTAGGCCACGGGAGAGGCGACCTGGAAAAAGTCACCTCTCCGTGGAGGAGGCGACCAAAATGGTTTCCCCCTTACCCTCCCACACCACCCCGCACACAAGACACACAAAGGAACACAAAAAACGTACTTTAAAACATAAAGTATGTTTGGCTAATAAAGTATGATTATAATATACTTGGCTAATAAAGTATGATTATGATTATTCAGATTCAGATTCAATTTTAATTGTCATTGTCAGTGTACAGTACAGACAACGAAATGCATTTAGCATCTCCCTTGAAGAGCGACATAGCAAACGATTTGAATTAAAAATAATAAGTGTCCGGGGGGGGGGTGTGGTGATTGGCAGTCACCGAGGTACGTTGTTGAGTAGAGTGACAGCCGCCGGAAAGAAGCTGTTCCTCGACCTGCTGGTTCGGCAACGGAGAGACCTGTAGCGCCTCCCGGATGGTAGGAGGGTAAACAGTCCATGGTTGGGGTGAGAGCAGTCCTTGGCGATGCTGAGCGCCCTCCGCAGACAGCGCTTGCTTTGGACAAACTCAATGGAGGGGAGCGTGGAACCGGTGATGCGTTGGGCAATTTTCACCACCCTCTGCAATGCCTTCCGGTCGGAGACAGAGCAGTTGCCATACCATACTGTGATGCAGTTGGTAAGGATGCTCTCGATGGTGCAGCGGTAGAAGTTCACCAGGATCTGAGGAGACAGATGGACCTTCTTCAGTCTCCTCAGGAAGAAGAGACGCTGATGAGCCTTCTTGAGGTTGGAGGAGATACAGGTGAACCTTTGTCGCACCTGGAACGACTGCTTGGGACCTTGAATGGAGTCGAGGGAGGAGGTGAAGGGACAGGTGTTGCATTTCTTGCGGTTGCAACGGAAAGTGCCCGGGGAGGGGATGGTACGGGAGGGAAGGGAAGAATTGACAAGGGAGTTGCGGAGGGAGCGGTCTTTGTGGAAGGCAGACATAGGGGGAGATGGGAAGATGTGACGAGTGGTGGGGTCACGTTGTAAGTGGCGGAAATGGCGGAGGATTATGTGTTGTATTTGCCGGCTGGTGGGGTGAAAGGTGAGGACCAGGGGGACTCTGCCCTTGTTGCGAGTGCGGGGATGGGGAGAGAGAGCAGTGTTGCGGGGTATGGATGAGACCCTGGTGCGAGCCTCATCTATGGTGGCGGAGGGGAATCCCCGTTCCCTGAAGAATGAGGACATTTCCGATGCCCTGGTGTGGAACGTCTCATCCTGGGAACAGATGCGGCGTAGGCGGAGGAATTGGGAGTAGGGGACGGAGTCTTTACAGGGGCAGGGTGGGAAGACATGTAATCCAGATAGCCATGTGAGTCAGTTGGTTTGTAGTGTATGTTAGTCAGAAGTCTGTCCCCTGCGATGGAGATGGTAAGGTCAAGGAATGGTAGGGAAGTGTCGGAAATGGTCCAGGTGTATTGGAGTGCCGGATGGAAGTTGCTGGTGAAGTGGATGAAGTCAGTCAGTTGTGTGTAGGTGCAAGAGGTGGCCCCAAAGCAGTCATCAATGTAACGGAGGTAGAGGTCGGGGATGGGGCCCTGGTACGTATTGAACAAGGATTGTTCAACGTACCCGACAAAGAGGCAGGCGTAGCTGGGGCCCATGCATGTGCCCATAGCTACGCCTTGTGTTTGGAGGAAATGGGAGGAGTCAAATGTAAAGTTGTTGAGGGTGAGGACCAACTCCGCTAGGCGGAAGAGGGTGTCAGTGGCTGGGTATAGGTTGCTACTCTGGTCGAGGAAGAACCGGAGGGCTTTGAGGCCATCCTGGTGGGGGGTGGAGGTGTAGAGTGACTGGGCATCCATGGTGAAGATGAGGGGGTGCGGGCCTAGAGAGTGGAATGCGTGGAGGCGGCGGAGAGTGTCTGAGGTGTTTAGAACATAGGTGGGAAGGGATTTGACCAAGGGGGATAGTATGGAGTCAAGGTATGTGGAGGACCAAGGGGGATAGTATGGAGTCTGAAGAAGGGTCTTGACCCAAAACGTCGCCATTCCTTCGCTCCATAGATGCTACCTTACCCGCTGAGTTTCTCCAGCATTTTTGTCTACCTTCGATTTTTCCAGCATCTGCAGTTCTTTCTTAAACCTTCTGTGTAAAAAAACTTGCCCCACATATCTTCGTTAAACTTTGCCCCTCGCACTTTAAAGATATGCCCTCTAGTCTGGTCTGCATGATGTTCTGTTCTTTTGAAGATCAGCTGAAAGCTGAAGATTGACTTTGAATGAATCTTGTGTGGTTTAGGTTTATTATTCAAGATTCAAGATTCAAGATTCAAGAGAGTTTATTGGCATGTGTCCCAGATAGGACAATTAAATTCTTGCTTTGCTATGTGTAGGAGGTATGGTGAAAGGTTTTGTTCTGCATGCTCTCCAAACATTTCAGATATACCATAAATAAATACATTCAAGTCAAACTAAACTACAATAGATGGAGAAAAAGGAAACAGATCACAGTATATAGTTCTCAGCATAGTAGTGCATCTTAGTGCATCAGTCCCACAGGCAAAGTCCAATGTCCACAATGGGGTAGAGGTGAATTGGACAGTACCCTAGCTTATGCAAGGACCGTTAAGAAACTTGATAACAACATGGAAGAAGCTGTTCCTGAATCTGACGGTGCACAACTTCAAGCTTCTGTACCTTCTGCTGGATGGGAGCAGGTAGAAGAACTAATGACCAGGGTGGGACAAGTCTTTGATAATGTTGTCTGATTTTCTGAGGTAGCATGAAATGTAGATGGAGTTAATGGTGGGACGTCTAGTCTGTGTGATGGACTGGGTTACATCTGCAACTCTCTGCAATTTCTTGTGGTCTTGGGCAGAGCTGTTCCCAAACCAAGCTGTGATTCAACCCAAGACTATTGTTTTATGGTGCGTCTGTAGAAATTTGTAAACTGTGGTGAATGTGCAAACATATTCAGTTGGAGGTAATGAGGAAGGGTTAGTTAGCAGTCTTGTTGTACGTGCCCCATTGGGCAAGAGTGACCATAATATGGTTGAGTTCTTCATTAGGATGGAGAGTGACATTGTTAATTCAGAAACAATGGTTCTGAACTTAAAGAAAGGTAACTTTGAGGGTATAAGACGTGAATTGGCCAAGATTGACTGGCAATTAATTCTAAAAGGGTTGACGGTGGATATGCAATGGAAGACATTTAAAGACTGCATGGTTGAACTACAAAAATTGTTCATCCCAGTTTGGCAAAACAAATAAATCAGGGAAGGTAGTGCATCCGTGGATAACAAGGAAAATCAGGGATAGTATCAAAGCGAAGGATGATGTGTACAAATTAGCCAGAAAAAGTAGCATACCAGAGGACTGGGAGAAATTCAGAGACCAGCAGAGGAGGACAAAGGGTTTAATTAGGAAAGGAAAAATAGATTATGAAAGAAAACTGGCAGGGTACATAAAAACTGACTGCAAAAGTTTTTATAGATATGTGAAAAGAAAGAGATTAGTTAAAACAAATGTAGGTCCCTTGCAGTCAGAAACAGGTGAGTTGATCATGCGGAACAAGGATATGGCGGACCAACTGAATAACTACTTTGGTTCCGTCTTCACTAAGGAAGACATAAATAATCTGCCGGAAATAGCAGGGGACCGCGGGTCAAAGGAGTTGGAGGAATTGAGTGAAGTCCAGGTTAGTCGGGAAGTGTTGTTGGGTAAATTGAATGGATTAAAGGCCGATAAATCCCCAGGGCCAGATAGGCTGCATCCCAGAGTACTTAAGGAAGTAGCTCCAGAAATAGTGGATGCATTAGTAATAATCTTTCAAAACTCTTTAGATTCTGTAGTAGTTCCTGAGGATTGGCGGGTAGCAAACGTAACCCCACTTTTTAAGAAGGGAGGGAGAGAGAAAATGGGGAATTACAGACCAGTTAGTCTAACATCGGTAGTGGGGAAACTGCTAGAGTCAGTTATTAAAGATGGGATAGCAGCACATTTGGACAGTGGTGAAATCATTGGACAAAGTCAGCATAGATTTACGAAAGGCAAATCATATCTGACGAATCTAATAGAATTTTTCGAGGATGTAACTAGTAGCGTGGATAGGGGAAAATCAGTGGATGTGGTGTATCTAGACTTCCAGAAGGCTTTCGACAAGGTCCCACATAAGAGATTAGTATACAAACTTAAAGCACACGGCATTGGGGGTTCAGTATTGATGTGGATAGAGAACTGGCTGGCAAACAGGAAGTAAAGAGTAGGAGTAAACGGGTCCTTTTCACAATGGCGGGCAGTGACTAGTGGGGTACCGCAAGGCTCAATGCTGGGCCCAGCTATTTACAATATATATTAATGATCTGGATGAGGGAATTGAAGGCAATATCTCCAAGTTTGCGGATGACACTAAGCTGGGGGGCAGTGTTAGCTGTGAGGAGGATGCTAGGAGACTGCAAGGTGACTTAGATAGGCTGGGTGAGTGGGCAAATGTTTGGCAGATGCAGTATAATGTGGATAAATGTGAGGTTATCCATTTTGGTGGCAAAAACAGGAAAGCAGACTCTTATCTAAATGGTGGCCGATTAGGAAAAGGGGAGATGCAGCGAGACCTGGGTATCATGGTACACCAGTCATTGAAGGTAGGCATGCAGGTGCAGCAGGCAGTAAAGAAAGCAAATGGTATATTAGCTTTCATAGCAAAAGGATTTGAGTATAGGAGCAGGGAGGTTCTACTGCAGTTGTACAGGGTATTGGTGAGACCACACCTGGAGTATCGCGTACAGTTTTGGTCTGAAAATCTGAGGAAGGACATTATTGCTATAGAGGGAGTGCAGAGAAGGTTCACCAGACTGATTCCTGGGATGTCAGGGCTGTCTTATGAAGAAAGACTGGATAGACTTGGTTTATACTCTCTAGAATTTAGGAGATTGAGAGGGGATCTTATAGAAACTTACAAAATTCTTAAGGGGTTGGACAGGCTAGATGCAGGAAGATTGTTCCCGATGTTGGGGAAGTCCAGGACAAGGGGTCACAGCTTAAGGATAAGGGGGAAATCCTTTAAAACCGAGATGAGAAAAACCTTTTTCACACAGAGAGTGGTGAATCTCTGGAACTCTCTGAGGGTAGTTGAGGCCAGTTCATTGGCTATATTTAAGAGGGAGTTAGATGTGGCCTTTGTGGCTAAGGGGATCAGAGGGTATGGAGAGAAGGCAGGTACGGGATACTGAGTTGGATGATCAGCCATGATCATATTGAATGGCGGTGCAGGCTCGAAGGGCCGAATGGCCTACTTAGTCCCTGATTTCTATGTTTCTATGTAAAGCAACATGCATGTGGAGATGTATGGTTAACCTACACAGAAGCAAGTGCGTCACGGTGGCACAGCTGGTAGAGTTTCTGCCTTACAGCACTCGCAGCACCGGAGTCAATCCCAACAATGGGTGCTGTCTGTACGGAGTTTGTATGTTCTCCCCATGACCGCATGGATTTTCTCCGAGATCTTCGGTTTCCTCCCACACTCAAAAGATGTACAGGTCTGTAGTTTAATGGTCCCTAGTGTAGTGTTAATGTGTGGGGATCGCTGGTTGGTGTGGACACGGTGGGCTGAAGGGCCTGTTTTTGCACTGTATCTCTAAACTAAACTAATCAGAAAGGGTCTCAGGGATGCATAGAATAAAAAAAAATATATGACCTGCACAGTTTAATGTTGTGTAGGCAAGATAGACAATTGTTTCAATTATCAAGGCACTTACACACCCACACTGAAACTAAAATGATATTGGTATCTTTGAAGCAAGTCAACAATCAGAGTAACAATTAGATGGGCTTTTTTCAAAAGTAAGAGCAGAGCAAATGAGGAACAGAGAAAAAGGAACAAAAGATGAATGCATTTTGTTAGTGACACCAACTTGGACTGCAGCGCAGCATCAGTGCCAATTTAGAAGCTTGTTTAAAAGAGAGCTTTTTCATTGCTAAACCTTCTGTAAAACAGAGGACCTGTCAATACCCTAGAAATTAAAAATGAGAAAGGAAATGTAAAGAGAAACAAAAATAGCACTTTTTCACAAGCTTTCAGATGCTCCAAAACACTTAACAGCCTGTGAAGTAATTTTGAAATAAACTCTGCTAAAACATGAAAAGAATTGGAGCCAACAAGTGCACAGAAAATAGGAATGCAGGAATGATCAGATAATCAGTCGGGTGATTTTCGGTGAGATTGAATGGAGATAAATATTGATCAGAAGCCCGCTGTTCTTATTTGAAAGTGTGCCATACAACTGCTTACATTCACCTAAGGAAATAGATGGGACCTCATTTTAACTTTTCACGCAAAATCACCCAAGATACCTGCACTCTCTCAGTATACTAGAGAATATTCACCTTAGAGTTTTGTGGTCAGGTCAGTAGAGTGTTCTGAGGTGAGAGGCTTTGTTGATTTTTTGGGGGATTACAGGTATTACTAGCAAGGCCAGTATTTTGTTGCCTTTGCAAGATGATAGTGAGGCACAGACTTGAACCACTGCAGCTTTTGTGTGAAGTCATATCTGACAATCCAAATTAACACAAATGAGGAATATTGCTGAGGTGTTGTTTTCTATTTCAACAGTTGTTTTCTATTTCAGCAAAAGCTTAGACCCTGAGTCCATGTCTGCATGCTTTTCCTGGTTCTGATGGAAGGGTAAGACATTTTAACATCTTGTCACCATTGTAATCATCATTGGTGATCATATGAAGTTGGGGTGGGAGATTGCAACCTTCACGTGGTCCGACGAATGCAATTAACCTGTCGTGCACAAATGGAAGATCAAACAGAACAAGTTGTCTTACAACATTGGGTTGTGCATGCCATACACAAGAAGAAGAAAATCATATGAAGTTAAGTTTGGTTGTCCTCTTGGTGGGTTCTTTCTGTGATATATCCCTCCAGGTGGATGCCTGTGCATGACATATTTTAATGCAGGGAGTCTCGTGCATGGACAACCACCACACAGACCTTAACAGAGACTGACCCGGGCGGGTCCAACAATGTGGACTCCACGATAGTTGGGAATCTCTCCTTGCTGCAGCCTTCTTCCACCTTCTCAGCTGTTGTGGTGCTCCACCTGCTGGCCAGCCACCATCCTCCGCCTGTTTCACCATTGAGATCAACTTCTTGGGAGGCTCATGACAGCTTCTTTGTCACGAGCCTCCCCCTTGACTTGCCCGCCATGAATGACCCTGCCAGCAGCCTAACTCCAGATAGCTTAACTCTCTAGATGTTAGGCACACACAGGCTTCTGTACCACAACAAGGTGGTAACCCTCTCCAAAGTATCTCATCACCACTACCCTCTTGATGTCTTGTGTTGGGATACTGGTGCAGTGGCTCGACATTTGATGATGGTGGGGGGGGGGGGGGGGGGGGGGGGGGGGCTGGGGTGGGGGGGGGGGGGGGGGGGGAGTAAATCAACAGCCTGGAATCAACAGCCTGGAGAGGTCACGTCTACCTGAATTTGTAGCAATGCAGGTAGCTTTGTTTTCCAGTATTTAAAGTTGCCATAAAGAGCTGACATTCTTGGAGCCTTTCTTTACTTAATGCTTATGTAATTTTTGGCAGCTCTAGCAAATAACTAAGGGGCCTGGCACAAGATAAATGAGTAGCAACTTCAGCTATGAGCATTTCCTTCATTCGGTTGAATCATAACCTTATTGATTCAACCGAATGTACAATCAATCTGTTTATGTTATTCTCCTTCAGTCTGGGAATTTCTCAACTCATTCTCTAACTCCCTCGGGTCTTTGTAAATACCACATATTTTATCTTTACTGACCTTTGTATCTCTCTCTGATCGATTGGGACATTCAAAAACACAGCCTTTATTGTAGATCATCATCCTTTCTGAACAACTTTGGTGAGACTTCTTTGTAAACATAGTCGCTTCTTCTATAGTCACTCCTGGCACCTTGTTATCCTGCGCAGTTCCACGTCAACCACAATAGCACTTATTTAGGGCGTCTGATGTACCCTAGTCTTTTTTAGTTTAGTTTTGAGATACAGACCCTTCGGCCCACCGAGTCTGCACCGACCAGCGATCCCTGCACAGCAACAATATCCTACACACACTAGAGACAAATTAACATTCATACCAAGCCAATTAACTTACAAACATGTAAGTCTTTAGAGTGTGGGAGGAAACCAAAGATCTCGGAAAAAATCCATGCAGGGATCCTGGGGAGAACATACAAACTTCGTACAGACAAGCACCCGTGGTCAGGATCGAACTTGGATCTCTGGCGCTGTAAGGCAATAGCTCTACCGCAACAACACTGTCCCTATTGAATTCCTTTTGAAACTAAAGATAGACACAAAATGCTGCAGTAACTCAGCGGGCCTGGCAGTATCTCTGGAGAGAAGGAATGGGTGATGTTTCGGGCCGAGACCCTTCTTCAGACCCGAAACATCACCAATTCCTTCTCTCCAGAGATGCTGCCTGCATTTTGTTACTCCAGCATTTTGTGTCAATCTTTTGTTTAAACCAGCATCTGCAGTTCCTTTATACTCCTTTTGAAACTACATGGCCAGCAAGATGCTGCCAACTAAATATTTCTCCAGCATTGCATTAGATCACATTTTGTTGATCCCAATGTTCACATATCTTAATATCTCTATTTAACTGTACTTGATATGGATACATTCCTGTGACCCACATTCAGTCTGCCAAAATAATCGTTAGTTTCCAGTCACTTACCTCCTTAATTCACTCACCCCCACTTCCACTGTGACCTCTCTTCTTTTGACCTTTGTCTTACCCTAATCAACTCATTAAGAATACTATATATTTTGACATGGGGTCTTACAGATTCCAAGTTCATTAATAATCTATAATTTGAGATCATAACTATGCTTATTTTCCTCCAACAGCTAGTCTTGGTAATGATTCTGCTGTTGCAATTTACACTTCCAGCAGACAAATCTTTCATTTAATTATTTGTCTTATTACCACATATTTTTGTCCTGCAGCTTCATTCCATTTATTTAATCTTTGCTGCCCATCATCCTACCGAGTACTTTCACTGTTGTTCTTTCCTCCATCCCTGGCTGGAAAGTTAATTAAAAAACAATTGTAATTCAAATATGTCCAGTTCTGATAAGCTGCCACAAAACTCAAACATTAACTCCATTTCTCTCACCAGAGATTCTTCCTGACCTACTGAAAAGTTACAACATCTCTTGCATTAATTTAGATTTCCAGCCTTTGCGGTATTTTACTTGTATTGTGATTTTCTAGTTTAAGCTTCTTTTCTTATGAACAGGATAGTTGCTCCAATCAATGCAATAGCCATGGATAGAGAAAGAGGATTAGCATTTCAAATCAAAGTGCTGGAGTAACGCAGCAGGTCAATCAGCATCTCTGAAGGATATGGATAGGTGATGTTTTGGGTCAGGAACTTTCTTCAGTCTGCAGAAGGGTCCCAACCCTAAATGTCACCTATCCATGCCCTCCATGGATGCTGACGGACCTGCTGATTTAATCCAACAGTTTGTGTTCTATGCAAGGTTCCAGCATCTGCAATTCATTGTGTCTCTCATATTTCAAGTTGACGACCTTTCATAAGAACATATATTATGAGAACTGGTCTGATGGGATTATTAGGTCTGTCTATTTGTACCCCATATCTGGTATGTCTGGCAAAAACCCTTGAGAGAGGAAGGAAGCATCAAAAGCATTACAACTGGTCAAATTATGTTCAACTGAATAAGAACACACCAATTAAACAAACTGCTCATTATTTCCAGAGTTTTTTAAAAACTACATCCATACACTCAAATGGCTCTGGAAGGACATTCTCTGCATTATTAGTCCATCTCTTTGAACTACTAATCCAGCAACATTGGCACTCAAGCTCATACCTGTGTGCTTCAGAACACAGTCTCAGTCTGAAGAAGGGTCTCGACCTGAAACGTCACCCATTCCTTCTCTATATTCCTTCTGTACCTAGATTGACCTGCTCTTTGTTCCAGCCTCCATTGCTGCTCTTCAGCCCCAGCTGCTGGCATTCTGTATGTCAGCAGGCAAGTAACTAATGGCCTTGCAGTCATTTATTTAAATGTAGAAAGTTACAGTATTTCCCAGTGTTTCCCTCAAATTTTCTTTAAATGTAATCAATTTAATGAACTTGGGTGTTGGCCATGCTTGACAATTTGCCTGCTCAATACAACTGTCTGAAGAAGGGTCTCGACCCAAAACATCACCCATTCCTTTTATCGAGTGATGCTGCCTGTCCCGCTGAGTTACTCCAGCTTTTTGTGTTTGCTCCAGCTTTGGTTTAAACCAACATCTGCTGTTCTTTCTTACATGTTGAACAAAACTGTTGACTGGTTAGTTTTAGTTATTAAATAAACTAATAACTATTTAGCATGTGAGCAAGCTTAAAATAAATAATGCATATGTGGAAGGAACCCTTTCCGTTTGCTGTACCTTTATCTCAAAGGATGTAGGAATCCAATTATTCTGGAGCATTTGTGTAGCTGAGCAGTGTTTTGCCATATGTCCAAAGTGGAAATGTTCTCCAAGAGCTTTTCACTTTCCATTAGTCTGATCATCAACCTAAAATGTCAGCTCTGTTTCTCTCTCGTCAGCCACTGCCTGACTAACATTATTTTCTAGCTTTATTTCTACAATTCTTTGTTTTGCAAGCCAGTCCCGGAGTCACACGGCATGGAAACAGGCCCTTCGACCCAACTCTCCCATGCTGACCAAGATGCCCCATCTAAGCTGGTCCCATTTGCCCATACCTGGTCCATTTCCCTCTTCAACTTTCCTACCCATGTACCTGTTCTCTGATAACTTGTGAAAACTGCTATATTTCAGGTGCAAAGCAAACTATTTCATGGCAGAATGCATAACAGCTCAGCCAGTTCCCATCCTCAAACAAATTCCAACTTGGGTAAACTTTTCCACTGGAGTTATTATCTTGTAGGAACCCTGGATGGATATGCAACTGTGCCCCAGCCTCAATACCCACGAGCCACCAAGTCCCTGAAACCAATCAAATATCCCCCCTGGCAGATGTCACTTACCTCAGTGGTGAATAGAATTTAATTCAAAATCTTTTGTACATTTCAACTAAAAAATTGAAACCCAGAAGACTGCCCAATTATCTGCTGTTCAACAAAAAAGCAGACATATCTAAACTAGGAAACTATCATTCCTTCCGCCTCCTTTCAATCATCAGCAGAGTTATGAAATGTCCTGTAAATGTTGTAAAGACCAACAATGTTATTAACTGGACAGCCAGCATTAATCTGCTCACTGTTACTAGTTTTGCTTTTTGCTATGTCTACTGTACTCCAGACATCAGCAATGCCTTGGTCCAAATATGCCCCAAAAGCTGAATTGTAAAACCTACCCTCATTATCATGGCAGCCTTTGGGTGTCTGTGGCATCAAGGAAACTCGGTAGGAAAGGTCAATGGGAATCTATGGGGAAACATTAACCCAGCAAAATGGAAGCTGTCTTGGCTGAACTATCTTCAGCTGCTTCATTAATAACTTTGAGTCACCATTAAGTCAAACGTGTAAATTTAGCTGATGATTATGTAATGTTCAGTTCCTGATGCACAGCTTCTCATGTAATGAAGCAATCTGCTTCTACAGCCCACAAAATCAGGACAATAGTTAGAATGTCACAGAGACATTCATCATGGAGACAGACCCTTCTGTTTGCGTAATCCATGCCAACCAAAGTGCCCCATCTAAGTTGGTCCCATTTATTTGCAGTTGTCCCATATCCCTTTCCTATCCAAATGTGTTTTACAAGTTGATCTTTAATGCATCGTATTGAATGAATATTCACATACAAGGAATTTGCTTTGGTGCTCCGCTCACAAGTGACAACATGACATACAGTGACAGTTACAAATGACACATAAAACACGAAACATTAATAATAATAAAACACCATTGATCAAACATGTGAACCAAACAAAATACCGGAGCAAAAGGAGGCTACAGATTTTTGGGTATTGAGCAGAGCTACTAATGGAAAAAGCTGTTTTTATGTCCGGCTGTGGCAGCTTTGGTAGTCTGGAGTCGCCTTCCAGAGCGAAGTGATTCAAAGAGTTTGTGGCCAGGGTGAGAGGGGTCAGAGATGATCTTACCCACTCGCTTCCTAGACCTTGCAGTGTACAGTTCATCAATGGAGGGAAGGTTGCAGCCAATAACAAAATCCCCACATAGTCAAGTCAAGTAACATTTATTTATATAGCACATTTAAAAAACACCTCTCGTTGGCCAAAGTGCTTTACATTTGTTATAAGAATAGTATAAACAAACAAACTACATACATATATACATATAGCCCTCGCTCAGAGGAAGTCAAGAAAGGCTTGGGAGTATAGATACGTTTTTAGTCTTAACTTAAAGGAGTTGATGGAGGGGGCAGTCCTGATGGGTAGGGGGATGCTGTTCCACAGTCTAGGAGCTGCAACCGCAAAGGCACATCGTCCCTGAGCTTATTACATAGGTCTCCTGGTGATCTAGGTGCTGGAGGATGAAGTGCAGGCTAAGGTTAACTGTATCATCCACAGATCTATTGGCCTGATATGTAAACTGCGGAGGGACCAGCAGGTTGTTCGTGATATTTTTTTATCTTGGCCAGCACAATGTGTAAAAATAATGACTACAGAGGTCAGTGCGACAGGCCTGTAGTCATTAAGACCAGTAATTCCACATACCCAGCACTCTGTGTAAAAATATTATGCCTCAGATTCCTATTAGATCTTTCCCCTCTCAATCCCCCTCCCCAGCCTCTCCCTATAGTCCAGGCTACATCCTCGTAAATCTTCTCTGCACTTTTTCCAACTTGATGGCTGTAGATGAGTTATGCATGTGCCTTTAATATAGTTACCTCATCACTACTAACCACTCCCCATATCACAAGTATAATTACAACCTCCCCACCCACATATCGCTCTCTAGCTTCCGTGACAGACCACGTACAGCTAGTGCTCTTTGTATAAAATACAGTATGAATAAAATGAAGTAAAGTTACAGTGTGTCGCTAACACTTCTTTACAATGGCATCTTTGATAAATGACTGAATATGAAGCTCTGAGTGCAGCCTCATCAACGTCTTGTGCAACAGTAACGTAAAATCCCAGTTTGCATCTCCTCTAACCTCATCAACTGCATTCAACACCCCTGATGTGGCCTCCTTTACATCTGCAAGACCAAGCATAGACTAGGCAGCTATTTTGGGGACAAGGCTGGCTGGATCTCCCAGTGCTATCCATTTTAATTCCCTTCCCAATTCCGTAGTGATCTTTCTGCTCAGGGCCTCCTCCCTTACCAGAGTGAGGCCACAGCCAACTAGAAGAATGGCATCTCATGTTCTGCTTGAACGGCATATCATGTTGCTTACTACCCAGTGATATGAATACTTAATTTTCCAATTTTAGGTAACTAATGAACAATCACACTCCCCCCCACCTTTCTACCCCCATTCTTCCCTGTGCCCCACCAGGATACACACCCATTTCTCCCCCCCCCCCCCCCCCCCCCCCCCCCCTTTCCCTTCCTATATCCCTTCATCTGGCTTCACATTTCATTCTTTTTTCTCCCTTTACCTCTCAACCTTCTGCCCTTTCATCTCTGACCTTTGTCCAACTGTGTGAATCAAACACCGCTCATTTGTATGCAACTATCACTTGCCAGACTTTGTCCCACCACCACCTCTGTGAAGTGTGAAATGCTGCCTCTTCATGCTCCCCAGAGATGCTGCTAGGCCCAATGCGGGGCGAGTCCAGAACCAGGGGCCACAGTCTTAAAATAAAGGGGAGGTCATTTAAGACTGAGGTGAGAAAAACTTTTTCACCCAGAGTTGTGAATTTATGGAATTCCCTGCCACAGAGGGCAGTGGAGGCCAAGTCACTGGATGGATTTAAGAGAGAGTTAGATAGAGCTCTAGGGGCTGGTGGTACCAAGGGATATGGGAAGAAGGCAGGCACGGGTTATTGATAGGGGACGATCAGCCATGATCACAATGAATGGCGGTGCTGGCTTGAAGGGCTGAATGGCCTCCTCGTGCACCTATTTTCTATGTTTCTATGTTTCTATGTAAGCAAGCAAGAAGCTGGGTAAACAGGACAAACACCGAACTGTAGATGCTGGAATCTTGAGTAAAACATAACATTTTGGAGTGTTTTTGTGTTTCTTTCGGTCCGACGAAAGGTCATGACATGTAAGAGTCTGAAGATGGGTCCTGACTGTGATGCTGCCTGACAAACTGCATGAGGTGGAAGATTGCAAACTTCACGTGGCCCGCCCTGTTTCGACGAATGCAATCAACCCGGTGTGCACAATCAAACAAGATCAAATAGCCATAAAACTCCGCCGGCTCGCTCAGCTCTTCGGCTGACTCGCTCGACTGCTTGGCTCGCTTGGCTGCTCGGTCCTCGGCTCGGCCTGGACTTCTCCCCCCCTCTCCCCCCCCCTCCTCATCCCCTCCCCTCCCCCCCTCCCCCCCCCCCTCCCCCCCCCCCTCCCCCCCCCTCTCCCCCCCCCCTCGCTCCCCCTCCCTCTCTCTCCCCCCCACTCTCTCCATCCTCTCTCACCCCCCTCTCTCGCCCCCCCCTCGCTCTCCCCCTCTCTCCCCCCTCTCTCCCCCCCCTCTCTGCCCCCCTCTCGCCCCCCCTCTCTCCCCCTCTCTCTCCCCCTCTCTCCCTCTGCCTCTATCTCCCTCTCTGACTCTGCCCCCCTCTCTCTCTGCCTCTCTCTGCCTCTCTCTCTCTCTGCCTGTCTCTCTCTCTCTCTCCTCTCTCTCCCCCTCCCCCTTCCTTCTCCCTGTGACTGCGTGGGTTTCCACCAGATGCTTCAGTTTGATACCACATGGGATTAAAGGCGATAGGTTTGCAGGTTAATGGGCTTCCGTAAACAGGACGGAAATCGCTATCAAAACATGGGGGGGAGGGACAATTTCTTGGTACTGTACGCGCGCACGCACGCACGCACACACACACAAGGCTTCGGCCATGGGCCCTGTGGACGATAACATCAGGAGCTGACCTGGTTGGTGACCGACTCCAAACTCCAGCAACAGCAGCTTCATCCGCCCCGAATTCTGGGGCTTCAATCGGCCCGTTCATGAGGTTTCGTCGCCCGGTGCGGCTTAAAACCAGCTGCAGGCTCTTCCATCACCTGGCGGGGGATTCAACATCAGGAGCCCCAATCGCCTCGACGCAGCAATTTGATCGCGGGGCAGCCAATTTTAAGCCTCTCCGGGTGATGAAAGGCCCCGTGAATGGGCCGATTCAAGCTCTGCTTTATGATCTTTGCTCCACCAGGACGTCTCCCTCCTCCAATCACCGAGCTCTATCCTCAGTCCCACCCCTCCTACTTCCGCCTCTGACCGATACCTCCCTCCTCCAATCATCACGCTGAATCATCATGTTCCGCCCCCCCCTCCCACTGCCTGCTGACCAACGACTCTCTCGTCCAATCAGCGCCCTCGACCATCAATCTCACCCCCATTGTCTCGCGGAAAGCGGAGATTTTTTAATAGATTTTTTTTCACATTCAAATTTAAATTTCAAAATCCAGATTACAAAACATGGGGGGGTGGGGGTCATCCCCCACCTCTCAAAACATGAGGGGGACGTGTTCCCCCTGGCCCCTTCGAGATTTCCACCCATGTCTATAAATTGCTCCTAATGTGTAGCGAGTGGATGCGAAGGTGGGATAATATAGGCCTAGGGTGGATAGGTGACCAATGATGGGCGTGGACTTGGTGGGCTGAAAGGCGTGTTTTCATGCTGTGTCACTGAACTCTCTCTCTGAACTGAATGGTGCTGCAGTCATTTTATTGTGTGATATGTTAACGGCTTGGACGTAAATGTAGGAGGAATGATTACAAAGTTTGCAGGTGGCACGAAAGCTAGGAGATAGTGAGGAGATTGCCTAAGGTTGCAGCAGAATCCAAACCATTTGGAAAGTTGGGCAGTATGTTGGCAGATGGGAGTTAATCAAGGCAAGTACAAGATTGTGCAGATTAGAAAGTAAGGATAAGAATAAATGGAAAGCCAATAAGGAATATTGACGATCAGAGGAAACTTGAGGTTCAAGCCCAAAGTTCCCAAAAGTGGAAAAACACATAGCTAGGGTATTTAGGAAGGCATGTGGCATAATTATTTTCATAAAGTGGGGCATAGAAAATAAAAGTTGGAAAGTTATGTTGTATCGTTACAAAAGACTAGTTAGATGGCACATGCAGTCGTGCTTGCAGTCCTGGTCACCACACAACAGGAAGTATGTGGATGCACTGGAAGGAGTGCAGAAGATGTTTGCCAGGGTGGTACTTGGATTGGAGGACTTTAGCTATGGGGTGAGATCGGATAGGCTAGGTTTGTTTCACCCTTTGGTGAAATATGCTGAGGGGTGACCTGATAGAGGTATATTAACAAGGCACGGGTAAGCTCAATTGGATTTTGCCAGTGGTAGTGGTATCAAAAAGAAGGGGACATGTGTTTAGGTAAGAGGAAGAAGTTTTAGAGAGGATTGATGGGGGATTTATTTTTAACCTAAAGAGTGGTTGACATATGGAATGTACTGCCAGAGGAGGCAGTGGAACATAGAACAGTTCAGCACAGGAACAGATCATTTGGCCCACGATGTCAATGTCAAATATGATGCCTACATAAACCAATCCTTTTTGCATGGAGATTCTCCATATACCCCCATTACTTGGGTATTCATGTGTCCTTCTAAAAGCCTCTTTAACAACACTGACTATCTACTTTCACCACCATCCCTGACAGTGCATTCTAGGCACCTATCACTTGATGGAGTCAGGCAAAATGACTGCGCTTAAGGGATTTAAATTGGAAGGCATAGAAGGAGACACCAGGAACTGCTGTCGTTGGTTCTCAAAACAGACACAAAGTGCCGAAGTAACTCAACAGGTTAGGCAGCATCTCTGCAGAACATGCATAGGTGATGTTTCAGGTCAAAACTCTTCTTCAGACTATAGTGGTAGGGAAATAGGATTTGTGGGGATAGGCAGAAAGCTCAGCATGGACCTGGACTGTGCTGTACAACTATATGACTCCATAGACAGAAGTCAGCACAAGATGGAGTATGCACTGATTTCTTCGATAAATGCTGCTCCAACAACACGCATGCTTTAAACCATCATGACAAGGCAGCCTTCTTACCTGCTGCTACTTTCATAAACATATCTCCCTCTACTGCTTTTACACTGCGACTACAGTCTTTGCTGTCTGTAAAACACACCCAGCAACGTGTCAAGGCTTCTTTAAGGTATCACTCAAGAAGGGTATTGACCTAGAAATGGCTCAAACGTATGGAGGAGTGAGAGCTGGAGGATTCAAACACAAGAGAGGGAATTATAAATATAAAAGCATCGGTGGTAGACATAAAATACTGGAGTAACTCAACGGGACAAGCATTCCTGGAGAGAAGGAATGGGTGACGTTTCGGGTCGAGACCCTTTGTCAGGGCAGTGGGTGGGACAGAGATATGTAGTTGGAGACAGTAAGACTAGTAGTAGAACTGGGAGGTGGAGGGGATGGAGAGAGAGAGAAAGCAAGCGCTACTTAAAGTTAAAGAAGTCAATGTTCATTCGGCTGGGGTGTAAGCTACCCAAGCGAAATATGAGGTGCTCTTCCTCCAATTTGCGCTGGGCCTCACTCTGACAATGGTGGAGGCCCAGGACAGAAAGGTCAGATTGGGAATGCGAGGGGAAGTAAAGTACTGAGCAACTGGAAGATCAAGTAGGTTAAGGCGGACTGAGCGGAAGTGTTCAGCGACATGATCGCCGAGCCTGCGCTTGATCTCGCTGATGTACAGGAGTTGACATCTGGAACAGCGGATACAGTAGATGAGGTCGGAGGAGGTGCAAGTAAACCTCTTGACTCGCCTGAAAAGACTGTCAGGATCCTTGGATTGAGTCGTGGGGGGAGGTAAAGGGACAGATGTTGCATCTCATGTGGTTGCAGGGGAAAGTACCTGGGGAGGGGGTGGTTTGGGTGGGAAGGGACAAGTTGACCAGGGAGTTGCGGAGGGAATGTTCTTTATGGAAAGCAGAAAGGGATTTGGGAAGATGTGGCCAGTAGTGGGATCTCGTTGGAAGTGGCTAAAATGTTGGAGGGTTATATGCTGCATGTGATCCAGGCCATCGGAGATGTCCTCATTGTTTTTGAAACGGGGTCCCCCTCTTGCATTATAGATGAGGCTCTCACGAGGGTCTCCTCGATATCCCGCAGCTCCACCCTTGCTCCCCTTCATAACAAGGACAGAGTTCCCCTTGTCCTCACCTTCCACCCCATCAGCCGTCAAATAGAGCATATAATCTCCAACATTTTCGCCATCTCCAACGGGATCCCACAACTGGCCACATCTTCCCATCTCCACTCCTTTCTGCTTTCTGTGAGTTACTCCAGCATTCTACATTCGATTTAAACCAGCATCTGCAGTTCTTTCTTAAAGCATTGGTGGACCAGATGTATCTCTGATCTGATGTATGTCTTCAGATGCAGGCATTGGGATTTTCCATCTTCGTTTTATGTAATATAGAAGAATTGGTCAGCCAGGAAAGCATTGCAATGGTCTCTGAAAGTTTACTGTCTGCATAACAGAAATCTTTGTTGATCAAGATAACTTTAATTTGATGTTTTTTCTCTGCTTCTCGATCATTTTAAGCAAATCAGTTGAGATACAAGAGACTGCATACATTGTAGATTGTCCAAAATTAAACTACAGTGAGGAACTAATTGGGTTGATCAGCATCTGTGGGGGCAAAGGGATGGTCAATGTTTCAGATCAAGACCCTGCATTAGGATATAAATGGGTGATAGCCAATATAGAGATGAGTGGGAGTGGTGTGGCAGTGCTGGCAGGTGATAGATGAAGCTGGGTGAGGAGTGGGATGATGGGTAGATGGAGCCAGATGGGTGAGAGGAAGGAGTGGAGTTGGGAGATGGAAGCTGGTGGATAATAAGCCATGAAAGGTAAAGAGAGAGAAAAAAGTGGCAGATTGAACCAGGTAGGGGAAGGAGACCATTTGATAGAGGTGGAGGCTCAAGATGTTGAGGAACAACAGACTGCAGATGTCGGAACTTAGTAGGTAAGGAATGTTGCAAGTGGAACGAGATGAAGGAGGGATGATGGGACAATGAAGCCCGTTCTTGGTTCTTGGTTCTTGGTTACTTGGTCCTACAAAATATTCCAACTGGAATTTAAACTGGAGGTGGTGAAGGGAGGGATTAAGCCAGAAAGGGTATAAAGAACACACACTATAGGGTTTGACATAAAACATCCCCACACAGCAGAATCAAAGTTTCCCACTGTGTAGGAAGGCAACAAAGTCAGTCTCTTCCTCCATTGTTCCTCATGGTCAGGGCCTCCCCCAAGCCCTCCGCAGTTGCAGCTACGGGCTGCCGGATGTCCAGGACCGCTCGCCGGGGTAATACAAGTCCGACGTCGGGGCTGCGGGATGTCCTCAGCGGCGTGGACACCAGAGTCGGCCCCCTCCTACCAGAGTCAGTGGCTTCCAAAGTCCGCAGGCCGCGCCGGGTGGAGACCCACTGCTGCAGACCCTCTGCAAGGCGCCCCAGGACTCCACGATGTTGTTCAGCGCCGCCCGCGTTGGAATCTCTCCGCACCAGAGCTCCACGATGTTGGAGCAGCGGCCCAACGCTCCGGAGCTCCAAACGGCGACCCAGGTAGGCATCGCCCGCTCCGCGGTGACTCCAGCGCTGCGCCGCCGCTGTAGCAGCCCTGGTCCGGTTCTCGGTCCCCGGCAGGAAAGGCCACTCCGATCCAGCTGGTAGGCCGCGAGGTGGGGGGCGAGGACACGACTCGGAGAAATAGTCGCGTCCCCGCCAGGAAGAGACTGGGAGACGGTTTTCCCCCTTATCCTGCCCCCCTCCCCCACATTGAAAAGTTAGAGTTTCCCCCAACACAAAACTTAGACTAACTAAAAATTAAAAAAAGATTGAAATAACAGACAGGCTGTAGGTAGAGGCTGCTGCCAGTGCAGTGCCCCCTATGGTACCCGTTGAGGAGAGGATAGGAGATACAGAGGTATGGGGATGAAAGGCAGATGGGACTGGGACCAGGAAGGGAAAACCTGGGTGGATAAGAAGAATGGAGAAAGGACAGCAAGGAATGCAGATCACCTGAAGTTGGTAAAATCAATGCTGATACAGTTGAGTTGTAGACTAGGCAGGCCGAATATGAGCGTTTATCTTCCAGTTTATGTTTTGCCTCACCATGGCAGTGGAAAAGGCCATGAACAGACAGGTCGGAGTGGGAATGGGAAGGGTACTTAATGAAACACAACCAGGAGCTCAGGATGCCGAGGAATTCCGCCAAATGGTTGCTTAGATGCACTTGGTCTCATCAATGTAGAGGAGGCCACACCAAGAGCACTGAACTCAATGTAACAGATGAGGTTGTAGGAGGTGAACATAAATATTTGCCTGATTTGAAAGAACTCTTTTGGTCCCTGGATCTTTGTGAAGGAGGTGGTGTTGGATCAAATATTAAACATCCTTGCGGTTCGAGGGAAAGGCACAAGTGGAGGGGAAGGTGTGGATGGAAGGGACGAAAAGGGATAGAAAGCATAAAAAAGGAAGGGAGGGGAAAATATAACTGGTGGTGGAGTCCCAGTTCTTCTGGCAGAATTGTCAAAGGATGATTTGCTGGATGTGGAGGCTGGCATGGAGAAAACTGAGGTCCAAGAGAAATCTATCAGTAGTGAGGGGTCAAGACCAGAAGTCCTTCAAAAAGGAGAAAATGTGAGTGAGGTTTCCATCTACCATGGTAAAGAGGAAGCCACATTTCCTGAAAAAGGACGACATTTCAGATGTCCTGAAGTGGAAAACCTTATCTTGAGAACTGATGCAGTAGAGCCAAAGAAACTGAGAGAAATGAATAGTGCCCTTACACGAGAGCAGGGGGAAGGTAGTGTTATCAACGTAGCTGTGAGTGTCAATGAGTTTATGATAAATGTCAGTGGATCATTTGAATCCTGAGATGAAGACAGAGAGATACAGAAAATGGAAAAAGGTATCAGAAATGGTCCGTCAATTTGAAAGTTCATAGCAATGGTGATAAAAAATGACGAGTTCCGTCTGAATACAGTGGGCAGCACTAATGCAGAGTCATCAATGTAGCAGCTAAAGAGTTCGGGAGTGGTGCCATAATAGGTTTGGAGCAAGGACTGTTCCACATAGAGAACAAAAAGACAAACATAGCCACTTTTAGGCAATGTTTCAGCGGACTAGCGACTGTCAAGTTGTCAGCAGTCGCCTGAAAAACCAACAACTGGAACGGCGACTATCAGAGTAGAACACACACACACACACAAACACATTGCTTCCTTCACCAGCTCGTTATGCATGCGGGGACAGGGCAAGCGGGGTAGCACAGTCTGAGTGAAATTCCCACGGTGCAAAGCCAATGTGATACAGACACACAACACGATGAACAGGAAGGTTGGCGCTGTAATTAAGACGGTTAAAGCACAGTGTACGATAAGTCCTTTAAAAAAGGGAGGAGAGGGGGGAGAGGGGGGAGAGATGGGATAGAAGGAGGGAGAAGGAGTGGAGACAACTTTTAAGTAGCCAGAGATACACAGCAGTGAAGGTCGGCGAACATTAACATTACCGGTCGGTTATCCTTGGCTTTGAAAATGAGCCATTGAAATTCACCAGTCAGCTCCAGCTACAACCCACAAGAACCTACCAGAACCTTCGACCTCCTGGCAACCTACTAGGACCTACCAGAACCTTCGCCCTCCTGGCGACCCACCTACGGCACAAGAATTCTCGCTACTCTCCATGGCGGCTTCATTCTAGTCACCGCTAATTTTTCAACATGTTGAAAATTTTGTGGCGACCATAATGAGTCCACGACTAGTTCCCAGAATGTGGGAACTCCTCACGACCATGAAGGCGACTCCCCAGCCATCACCCGCAAACGTGTGGCGACTGCAAAGGCTCCAGCACTTGCCTAAAAAGTCGCCTAGGTGGGACAGGCCCAATAGGCTCATGAGAGTGTGGAGCCTTCACGCCCACGTTGGTTTTGCATACATCCTGTCACTGCTGGCGATTCACCAGCAGCCTCTCAATCCTACACATGGTCAGACATTTGCTTTGTTGAAAGTGAGGGGAAGCAAAATGAACGTTATTCAGATTCAGAACAAGTTCTGCCAAGCAGATAAAAATGTTGATTGAGGGGAGATAATTGGATCTTTGTTCCAGAAAGAAGTGGTGAATCTGATGTTCTCCCTGATACGGGTTGGGGGTCTATAAAGAGTGGACATCTATGGTGGGAAACAGGGAATTGAAAGTTGTTATAATTGTGGAGGGCAAACGAGGTGTTCCAGGTGTAGGTGGAAAATAATTGGACAAGGAGGGAAATGATCAGGTCGAGGTGTGAGGAAATGAGTTTGGTGGGGCAAGAAATAGATTGGTACCATGTTTGAGGTAACCTCCCCTGCTGAGATCATCTTAATGCGATCGAGTGATAAGAAACCTCTGGGGAAGTGACGATAAGCATTCTGATGTAGATTAACGTAAAGTGACGGGAAATTGATTATGTGATGATACAGAACCACATTGAATACAATCTCAGGAGACGGAGTGATAGTGCACAACTTAATCGTGTGAAGTCTGAGCCAACCATTAACCGTTCATTTTGAAGATCTGAAGTCTTAGTGATCTTTCACTCTCTCTCTTTCTCCCCCCCCCCCCCCCCCCCCCCCCTCTCTCCCCCCCCCCCCCCCCTCTCTATGTCATGTTTCCTCTCCTCCACTGTCCAACTATGATCCGTTGCTCTTCCTTTTTTTTTTGTTTTTCGCCACGTCTGACTCTCTTTGGCTCCCTCTCTATAGTTCCTGAATATATCTTATTTTCACCTATTTGTTTTCTCTCCTTGTTTTATAACTTCTCTCCTCTGTGCCCCACCTCCCGTCACCCTAATTTCTCAAATTCCCGTCTTTATTCCTGCTCCTGCCGCATTTCCTCTTTTCTTGTTCATCTTTTTCCTGACCTTGTTTTCTTTTCTCTCACACTTCATTTCCTTTATTTCTATGGCTTTTTACCTCATTATTTTCCTCATTGGACTTCCTTCTTTTCTTCTCTCTCTATGATATAAGAGAGAGAGAAATTGTTATTTATTGTTAAAATTGTTATTTATTGTTAATCCCGGTCTATTTCTTAATATCACTTTTCCATATTTTCTCAATTTCTCCCTGCTGTTCAGGCCTTTTCTTCGCTCTTAGCATCCAACCCACCACCCTCTTTCCCCTCCCTCCTTCCACACAAGCACACACCCCTTTCCGTCCTCCCTCCTGGTCTCTGCCAATTCTTGTCCCTCACTCTCTCCAAGTGCCTGGACCACAATAGTCCACCCAATCGGTGACGCACCTTCTCCGTGCTGTCGACGCCGCTGTTTCAGGCGGAGACTTCGATCGCTCTCCAACACTGTCAGCGCTGAGCTCAAGTTGTGAATACTGAGAGTTGTTGAACTGTTGGAGGTCAGTGGCTGATGTGTACGAATTTCAGTATCCTCTCACCTGTGCTCTTAAGCTCTTGAGGGTCGTGCTCAATTGCGATCGATTCCCAGAGGGGTGTGATTCCAAAGGAGCACCCTCACTTTTAGAGGCAGAAAGCATTCGCGTTGTCTACAGCCGGACCTGAGGAGACCGCTTCAACCAGTGTCCAGGCAACCTGAGGTAAGCAACACACTTCCTCCAGTTTATCCTGAAATAACTGGTGAAATAATTATCTTTTGCAACACAGCTTTGCCGAAGACATCGATTTATTTTTACTGAAACTGGGACATTTTTGAGAATGGAAGGATGGGTTTGAATGGAAACCTCAGAATCTGACCTCATTCACAAAGCAATAGCATTGCTAAATAAAAAGAAAAACAACACTGTACCAGATTGTTGTTTTGTAGACGAGGTCAGAGTCAGGAGTTTCAGTTGAAGATCATTAATCAATCTTTCCCTCACCCGGACAACTTGGGTCTGCCCTCGCACGCGATTTAACTCCTATTTCCACTGCAACCTGAGATGAACAGGTGGTACTTCCGAGAACACAAAGTGGTGGAAATACACAACAAAAGTCTGATAAACATCATTTTCGAAGAAATCCCCAGAATGTCGGGTTTGCCAAAAGCTCTGCGCCTGAATTGTTCACGTTTATTTTCTCTCCTCCGCCTATAGTTTTATAACAATTCCAGATTAATTTTGAATATAAATCCTTTTTTCCACTCTCCCTTTCGTTATCGAGAAGCTGTTGTGTGCCCGTGACACATTGTAAAGTATCCCCACCACCCGCACTGTGTACTTCCAGACGCGGCACTCTGAGGGCTGAGCTTTCACAGAACTGGGTCGTCTGCCTGTTGTGCATTCTCTGAACTCCGAGAGAGAGTGTAAAACTTGGCAGTATGCATTATGTGCATTCTCTGAAAGTGGTCGTGTCCGCGTTGAATGCTCTCTTAGCTGCGTATCGTGAGTGTTGATGTATTTGTGATCTCGGCAGGAACAGCTGGCGTTTCCTGAACTTGGCAGAACGAGTCACATCCTTGCCGAATACAGATACACTAATCCCACTGGATCAATATCCTCCCGTGCCTTCCCATGGATAAATGCTTCTTAAAAGCAGCATGTGTATCTGATTCTACCACCTCTCTGCTAGCGCGATACAAATATCAACCAGCCTCTGTCTAAAAATCACCTCCCTCAAATCTTCTTTAAACCTCCTTCCTCTCACCTTAAAACAATACCTTCTTCTGTTTGACACCCCTACAATGTGATACAAAGATAATTGTTATGCCTCTCCTACATGTATACACTTCTATTGTCACCACTCAGCTTAGAATAGAATGCAATTTATAGAATAAATTCCCTTCACTGGAGGGAAAACAAACCTAACCTATCTCATCTCTTCACATAATGAAAGTCCTCCATTCCAGCCAACTCCACTCCATTCCGGTGAATCTCCTCTGCACCTCTCTATTGCAACTGTTTCTTTTCTATAGTGTGGTGACCGGCACTGCACATAATAGTTTAAGCATGGCCTAACCAGTGTTTTATAAAGTTGTAATGTAGCATCTTAACTCTTGATACCTTAGTCAGTGATGACATTCCGAAATGCAGAAACAAGGAACTGCAGATGCTGGTTAATGCGCAAAAGAGCACAAAGTGCTGGAGTAATCTCAACGGGCCCAGCAGTATCGCTGGAGATCATGGATAGGAGACATTTCAGGTCGAGACCCTTCTTCAGACATATTGTAGAAATGGTGGGGAGAAAGAAGAAAGGTGGAAAAAGGGAGAGGCAGGACATGCGTGGCAAGTAATAGGTTGACATGGGTGAGGGAGGAGGTTTTAGACAGCTAGTTGGAACAAAGGCCGAAGATCAGAAAGCAAGGAAGGTGTGATACAGGTTTGAAGAGTTGCAGAATGTAAAGCCAGGGGGTGGTGGGGTGAATGATGGGGTGAAAAAAATGGGTCTATGTGGGGGGAGGGTGAAGGAGGGGGGGGTGGTTGAGGGGCTTTAGGATAGAAGTGGAGGGGGAAGGAACAGCACCCCGTATTCTGCCTGAACACTGAGTTCTCCAATTTTAGGTAACCTCTCAAAACACCTCTTCCCTTTCTCCCCCCAAACCAACCAACCTCCCACGTCCTTATTCCATCCTTCTTCCCCCCCCCCCCTCCCCCTGCCTCCCTCCCCTGTGCACCACCTGAGTGTTTTTCTCCTCTCCACCCCCCCCCCCCCCCCCCCCCCCCCCCCCCCCCCACTGCCAATTTCCAAAGAAAGGTCTCGACCTGAAACATCGCCTATCTATGTTCTCTAGGAATGCTGCTTCACCCACTGAGTTACTCCAGCACTTTGTGTTCTTTTGTGACACTTCTGAGTTTTTCTTGATGGTCGAAATTAAAGTCCCTGCGTGAAGTACAGCCATTTGTTGCTTTTTGCTATTGGTGTTGACCATGCAATAATACTAATTCACCAGCTGAGTGATGTGATACATGGTGATATATGGTGAGCAGCAGGATAATTCCTTCCCCATGTTTAACATGACACCACCATACTTTATGATGTCCAGACTCAACATCAAAGACCCCAGTGTCTCTCCCTCCTGGTTGCACCCTTGATGTGTCTGTACTGCCAGTGGGATTTGATGTGACCAAGAGAGGGTGATGGAGAATCCACTGCATTGGCTAAGAGTATTCAGAAATGAAAGCTCATGTAGTGAGTAGGATTATGTTGAGTGTGGGATCGTCCTACACATCTTGACACGATTGTAATTCATTAATGAGGAAGACTATACTCGGTCACCAGAATTGGGTCGACTGTTGAATTCCTTGTATAGGTTGTTGCTGGTAGATCTTTAGCATTTGTCATAATTGCTCTGTGATTTGCCAGGCTACTTAAGAAGGCAGTTAATAGATAATGGTCTGAAACATTCTATTGCCCAAATTTAGTGACAATGCCAGATTTCCTTCTTTAAATGGCACTTGGGTATCGAGGGTTCTTACAACAGACTATTAGGATCACAATCACTATTATTTATATCAGCTTTTATTCCAGAATGTTTATTATTGATTCAACTGAAATTCAAAGATAGGATTTGAACAAATATCATTCAAACCTTCATTGAGGCATTTGGATTACTACTTTAGTAAATATCTATGGAGCTATTCCTTCGCTCCATTGATGCTGCCTCACCCACTGAGTTTCTCCAGCATTTTTGTCCAACTCCAGTAAAATAACCACTTCACAGTAATATCTCTATTAAAATATCCTGTAACTCATTCCGTGGTAAACTCAAGCTTGCAGCTTATTCCTTAATAACAATACTCTGCCATTGCTGTTCTTCTGCACTGAAGCCGATCTCTGTCAGTTATATTGTTATTTGTTCACAAAGTAATAACCCTCCATTTTCAATCCCAATCTTGACCTCCACAATTTAATCTATAGATTGTTTTGCATGTAATGAAAATGTCTTGGGTGAATGCAAATTTTCTGTTCTTTCTCAAAGCATACTTCATAATTGAGCCTTTTCTCATTGTTAACATCAATTAAATAATATCAGTTTAATAAAAAATAATATTCCAGGTATATTTTATTCTGTATTCTTGGCAATATGGCACATCTCAATAAAATGATTTCCCTGATGCCTTCTTTCCAAAATGAGATGCTCTCATTTCTTTCTTCAAAATGCTGGAAATCCGTCTTGTGGATCATCACTGCCTTGAAATTCTGAAGCTTTTGGCTTTAAGTATGGGTGCTATATTCACAGTATTGCCTGGGCACTATTCCACAGTTCCATGATTATCAAAGCTGACTCTTTTACTGATATGTCAACAATATAACTCAATGTGCTACAGGCTTTCTTCATTTCTGCCTCTCATGAAATGATCAGAATCAGTGTTCTGTGCAATAAAACATCAGTTTCCTCCCTTACTATTTTCGATACAGTTTGTAGAGGTTGCAGTCATGGAATTGTGACACAATGGAAATAACAGAAATCAGTCTCATCAATGGTCATGTATGAAAGTCTAGCATCCTTGTCGAATATATTCACAAGAAGAAATTTGATAGCTAAAACTCGGGGGTGGGATGGACCAGACTGCCAGTATTGAACAACAATACTTGAACAACACTGGAGAGGGGTAATGGAGTTGTAGTTTCAAAGAAAGAATCAATCTTTTAGTTACAGATTGAAAACAAATTTGATAAACTGCAGAATGTTTGCAAATGGCCATGGGTAGGATGGGTAGGTGCTGAGTTTGCAGTCCTATTTCTTAAACATAATCAAGTTGTCATGATTGGGATTGGTCTTCCATTTTCTTAATATGGATAGGAGAAATAACATGATGGAGAGCAGTGAGGAACATAATCCATGAAGCATTGGAGAAACAATGACCACAATTTCACTAAGTTTACAGTTTAAAGGATGAGGAAGAAACAAAGATGTGGAAACTCAGCCGGAGGAAGACTAATTTCATTAAGCTAGAAAAGATTCAACCCAAATAGATTGGAAACAACAGCTGGCAAATGATGCAGTAAGTGAGATTGACAGGACTTCAGGAGAAATATACTTTTGGTGCACTCTGAAGAGGGCATTAAAGGTCAGATCTCTCTAGGTAACTAAAAAGGTTGATGAGCTGTTGATGCATATATGGATTTCAGCACAGCATTTAACAAGATCTTGCATGGTCGGCTGCTCTGGAAGGTTAGATTACATGGGATCCAAGGAGAGCCAACTGGATAGAAAATTTGCTTAATGGAAGAAAACAGAGTGTAATGGTGGAAGGATGTTTTTCATTCTGGGACTAGTGGAGTGCCTCAGGGTTCAGTGCTGGACCCATTGCTGAGCCCATTGCTGTTTGTCATCAATATTAATGATTTGGATGGGAACATACAAGACATGGTTAGAAAGTTTGCAGATGACATTAAAGTGGGTGATATTGTAGATAGTGAAGATGGTTGTCAAAAATTGTAGCAGGATCTTGATCGGTTGGTCAAGTGGCTTGATGGAGTTTAATACAGAGAAGCGTGAGGTGTTGCATTTTGGGAAGTCAAATCAAGCCAGGACCAACAGTGAATTTAGTTTATTTTATTTATGAAGATACAGTGCAAAAACAAGCCCTTCGGCCCACTGAGTCTACACCGACCAGCGATCTCTGCACTCTAACACTATCCAACACACACTAGGAGCAATTTACAATTATACCAAGCCAATTACAAACCTTTATGTCTTTGAAGTGTGGGAGGAAACTGGAGATCCTGGAGAAAACTGATGCAGGGCATGAACTTTCTACAGTCAGCACCCAAAGTCAGGATTGACCGTGATTCCCTGGCGCTGTAATGCCCCTGTCCCACTTAGGAAACCTGAACGGAAGCCGCTGGAGACTTTGCGCCCCACCCAAGGTTTCCGTGCAGTTCCCGGAGGTTGCAGGTGTTTGCCGGAGGTTGCAGGTAGTGGAAGCAGGTAGGGAGACTGACAAAAACCTCCGGGAACCTCCGGGAACCGCATGGAAACCCCGGGTGGGGCGCAAAGTCTCCAGAGGTTTCCTAAGTGGGACAGGGGCATTCAATCAGCAAATCTACTGCTGCACCATTGTGCCACCTGCTGCAGGACTGGGGAGTATTGTAGAGCAGAGGGATCTACAGTAAGTGCAAGTACATCGTTCCTTGAAAGTGGCGCCACATGTAGTGACACAAAGGCTTCCGGCACAATGGCCTTCATCAGTCAGAATATTGAGTATAGAAGTTTAGAGGTCACGTACAAGACATTGATGAGGCCAGGTTTAGAGTATTGTATTCAGATTCCATCACCCTGTCATAGAAAATGTTAAGCTGTAAGGAGGAGAAGATTTCTGGGGTAGTTGCCAGAACTCGAGGACCTGTGCTATAGGGAGAGATTGATCACTGGAATTTTATTCCTTGGAACACAGGATGATGGGTGATCTTATAGAGGTGTATATGACCATGATAGGAATAGATACGTTTTTTTTTACCCAGAATAGGGAAATCAAGAACCAGAGGACAAAGGTTTAAGGTGAGGGGGAAATATTTAATATTGCCTGAGGGGCAACTTTTTTACACAAAAGGGTGGTGGGTATATGGAATGAGCTGCCGGAGGAGGTAGTTGAGGTAGGTATAATCACAATGTTTTGAAACACATGTGCATAGTTCATGGAGGTAGCGAGGAAAAATAAAGCAAAATATTAGCCTGGCTTCAGTGGTTGGTAAGATTTTAGCGTCCATTATTTAAGATGAAGTTTCCCAGTACTTCATCCTCGAAGCACATGATATAATGGGCTAGAGTCAGCATGGTTTTGTGAAGGGGATATCTTGCCTGAAAACTCACTTTTGATTCTATTATTCCACTGATATTTTCTAAATTTAATTACATGCCTGATTCGTGTTAAACTTTGTACATTGTACATTGTCAAGAGGCTTGTAGTCTCACTTCTCTCTGAACATCTCCACATATTTATAAATAAATACTCGTTATGTACCAATCTTCAACGAGTTACAGATCGATTTCATAGTTTACACTGAATCTTCTACCTCTGTGTTTAAGTAATAAATCTGCTTGTGGTAAAAAATGCTTTTGGAGATTTGGGTGCATTACATCTTCGGGATTTTTGTAGTCCATTTGTGTTATTGAAGAAATGTCAAAACTTGCTTCCTAAAGTTATACAACCCTGCAATCCATTTGGAGTTTAGAGTTTAGAGATATATCCCAAAAACAGGCCCTTTGGCACACCAAGTCTGCGCCGACCAGCGATTCCCGTACACTAGCATTATCCTACACAGTAGAGACAATTTACAATTTTTTACCAAAGCCTATTAAGCTACAAGCCTGTATGTCTTTAGAGTGTGGGAGGAAACTGGAGCTCCTGGAGAAACCCCAAGCTATCTCGAGGTGAATGTACAAACTCCATACAGACAGCACCGATATAGTCAGGATTGAACCCTTGTCTCTGGCACTGCAAGGAGCAACTAGACCGCTGCGCCATCGTGCCATCCATAGAGCACCTTCCCTATCAATCATAAGAGTATGATTATTACACATATCAACTCCTGTCTCCTGCCTGCAGACCCAATTCAATTTACCTACCATGACAATAGATCGACAGTGGGTGCGATCTGAGTGACTCCGCCCTGGGCTTCTTGGACATTAGGAACACATACATCAGGCTGTTGTTCATCGACTACATCCTGGCATTCAACATCATCATTCGTTCCAAACTCATTGTCAAACTCAGGACTTCCGGCATGTCTGCGAATACTCTATCAAACTTCAACAGGTGTACCGTGTAGAACATACAGACTGATTGCATCATGGCCTGGTTTGGTAACTCAAACTCTCAAGAGTGATGAAGGCTGCAGAAAATGCTTGACATTGCCCAGTCCATCACATGTATTGACTTCCCCACCATCAAAGGGATATACAGGAAGTGCTGCTTCAAGAAGGCAGCTAATATTTGCTGCTACCATCAGGAAGAATGTAGAAGAGTCTGAGAACCGTTATCTCCAGTTTCAACAACAGCTTCTAGCCATCAACCATCAGGCTTTCTGCACAACCTTGACCATGAACCTATCTCAGCAACGACTACTCTGCAATTTGCACTAATTAGATTGCACTATGTTCTTTGGCTTACACTATCATGGTCTGGTTTGTCTAGAATAACTGATAAGTAATTGTTTTTATTGTTGTTGTGTAGCATTGAATGTGCCTGTCTCCTTATATATCGGCCCTTATATAAGATCTCTTGCACTAAACGTTATTCCCTTATCATGTATCTATCTGTACACTGTGAATGGCTTGATTGTAATCATTGTTCCGGTCCGAGAGCATAAGATAATTGAGCACTCTTGACCATTAACCCTCTAGAACTGGCATTTCTAAGGGAATTGGATGTGAAAATGTGGAAGTTACAGCAATGCTAAAATGGGTGAAAATGTGTGAAAGTTATATTAGTGTAGGCAATGGATATGAATATGTGGAACTGCTATTAATGTAGTTTCTTCGTGTTTTGAATGTATTCACCAAGGTTCCATCTTTTTGGACCTGGTATTGTTTTGCTTAAAACTGTGGGAATGAGATTTAATGCAACAAGTACACCCAATATCTTAAGCAGGCAGCAGGATCACTTAAAACTGCTTTAAACTGTATTTTGATAGGGTTATAGTAATGAAGCGGTTCTCAGAGTAGAACCCGTACATAACCCGCTTGTGAATTGATTAACAGAAAATGGAAGTGCTTCGAGGAATTTTGTTGGGATTGTGCTTGTTACTTCATTATCAGCCAATATATTTCTGCTTTATAGTTGGTATGATTGGAATGTAGAAATTAAAGGAAATATTTGTGCTGTTATTAAACAGTGTATTTAGATATTACTGTATTTTACAGAATCCAGAAATCAAGTCAAGAGTCAAGAGTCAATTTAATTGTCATTTGGACCCCTGGAGGTCCAAACGAAATGCCGTTTCTGCAGCCATACATTACACACAAATAGACCCCAGACACAACATAATTACATTTAACATAAACATCCATCACATAGCTGTGATGGAAGGCCAAATAAACTTATCTCCCCACTGCACTCTCCCCCCCCCCGATGTCAGAGTCAAAGTCATAGCCCCCGGCTGGCGATGGCGATTGTCCCGCGGCCATTGAAGCCACGCCGGGTGGTGCGAGGTCGCACACCGGGTCTTGGTGTTAGAGCCCCCGGTGTGCGCTCGCAAAGTCCGCGGCCATTCCAGCCGCGCGGGGCAGTGATGTAGGCCCCGCTCCAGGAGCTCTTCGACCCCGCAACTCGGGCGGGAGAAGTCGCCGTTGCAGGAGCCCTGAGAAGCGGTCTCCCTCCAGGGAGCCGTGGGCTCCCGGCGCCGTCGTCCACAGACCCGCAGCAGCAGCCTCCGACTCTCCGGTAGCAGCAGCAGCAGCAGCGGCAGCAGCAGCGCTCCTCCCCCGCTCCACCCGCTCCGGACTCGGCCAGCTCCGCGGCGGCAACGGTGAGTCGACACCTGAGTCCCCGGCTTCTTCCTGTTGGAGGCCGCTCCTCGTTGCGGCCTCAACGACACCTGAGACCCGACGAGAAAAGGTCGGGTCTCCAGTGCAGGGAGAGATTCAAAAGTTTTCCCCCCCCCCTCCCACCCCCCCACCCCCGCCCCCCCCCACACACACACACACCCCAACATAAAAAATAACAAAAACTACATAAAAACACAGACAAAAAAATAATAAAAACGCGGACAGGCTGCAGAGGCCGCTGCTGGCCAGAGCCGCGCCGCCTACCGGACAATGCCCTGGAGATAACATTTGGTATACCAATTCAGTATAGTAATAGTGTGAGTGAGTTGTGAGTGTAATGCCTCATTAAACTCCTCTCCTGGATTGGTGTAACTGCATTTCTATGTGCAATCTATTGCTTAAGAAAACAGAACGAATAAAAGTAGATGGATGACTATGAGATTAGATTAGTTTGACTCCAGGGCATTGATAATAGAGCTGATATTAGTTAAAGCTCTTTCCCCATGATCATATATTTTGATAATCTCTGCCCCTTACTCTTTCCATTCTTATTTCCAACAATAGGCACATTGAAGCGGAGGTCATGAACGTTTTTATTACCACAACCAATATCATTGATTTATCTAACACCATTACTTTCATCTCTCCTTATATATATAGGCCCTTATATAAGATCTCTTGCACTAAACGTTATTCCCTTATCATGTATCTATCTGTACACTGTGAATGGCTCGATTGTAATCATGTATTGTCTTTTGTTAGCATGCAACAAAAGCTTTGCACTATACATCAGTGCACGTGAAGATAAACTAAACTAAATAATGTTTCTCACTAATTATTTACTATTTCTGCATGTTAACTTAATGAGCTTTATGCAATAGAATAGGACAACCCAAATTCTTCTGAAACTGGACATATAATCATTTGACATAATTTAAAACAAACTTCAGTTTTATAATGTTTAAGAAGGAACTGCAGATGCTGGAGAATCGAGGTTACACAAAAAAGCTGGAGAAACTCAGTAGGTGCAGCAGCATCTATGGAGCGAAGGAAATAGGCAACGTTTCGAGCCGAAACCCTTCTTCAGACTGATCGGGGGCGGGGGTGGGGGTGGGCGGGGACAAGAAAGGAAAAAGGAGGAGGAGCCCGAAGGCTGGGGGATGGGAGGAGACAGCAGGGGGACTGAGGAAGGGGAGGAGACAGCAAGGACTAACAAAATTGGGAGAATTCGATGTTCATGCCCCCGGGATGCAGACCCCCCAAACGGAATATGAGGTGCTGTTCCTCCAATTTCCGGTGCTGCTCGCTGTGGCCATGGAGGAGACCCAGGACAGAGAGGTCGGAGATGGAGTGGGATGGGGAGTTGAAGTGCTGAGCCACCGGGAGGTCAGCTTGGTTATTGCGGACCGAGCGGAGGTGTTCGGCGAAACGATCGCCCAACCTCCGCTTGGTCTCACCGATATAGATCTGCTGACATCTAGAGCAGCGGACGCAATAGATGAGGTTGGAAGAGATGCAGGTAAACCTCTGTCGCACCTGGAACGATTGCTTGGGTCCTTGAACGGAGTCGAGGGGGGAGGTAAAGGGACAAGTGTTGCATCTCTTGCGGTTGCAAGGGAAAGTGCCCGGGGAGGGGGTGGTACGAGAGGGAAGGGAAGAATTGACAAGGGAGTTATGGAGGGAGCGGTCTTTGTGGAAGGCAGATATGGGGGGAGATGGGAAGATGTGGCGAGTGGTGGGGTCACGTTGGAGGTGGCGAAACTGACGGAGGATTACTTTTTGTATGTGACGGCTGGTGGGGTGAAAGGTGAGGACTAGGGGGACTCGGCCCTTGTTGCGAGTGGGGGGGGGGATGGGGAGAGAGAGCAGTGTTGCGGGGTATGGAAGAGACCCTGGTGCGAGCCTCATTTATGGTGGAGGAGGGGAACCCCCGTTCCCTGAATAATGAGGACATTTCAGATGTCCTGGTGTGGAACGCCTCATCCGTGGAGCAGATGCGGCGTAGACGGAGGAATTGGGAGTAGGGGATGGAGTCCTTACAGGAAGCAGGGTGGGACAGCAAGTTTTATAATACCTCCCAAATCAAAATAAAATAATCTCCATCCTTATGGGTGCCCAAATTGTTCTCTCCAAGCAAATCCTGCATGTGAGGTGCACTTGTATCCCTGAACAACTGGCCACCCATCATCACTGCCAGGCCTTATTGCTGTTTTAGTGGAGCATTTGAAATTGGTGATAGACACAAAAATCTGGAATAACTCTGCGGGACAGGTAGCCTCTCTGGATAACTTGGATAGGTGACATTTTAGGTCGGGACCCTTCTTCAGTCTGATTATATGGAGTTGGGAGGACAGGGCATGGCGTAACAGGAGGAATCAGGCGAGCAGGTTTTTGATGGGCAGATGGTTGGACCAAAAAACAGAGATTAACGCAGAAGGTGTAAGTATTGAAGAGTTGCAAATCGTGAAACCAGAGGAAGGAATGTCGGAGGACGGGAAGCGGAGATGAGAAATAGGTGCGAGTCCAGGGTGGGGCACAGGGCGTGGGGTGTGGGGGGAGGGCGGTTTGGGGGGGGGTGGGGGGAAGAAAAGGTGGGCGTGGGGGTGAAAGGGGAGGGGGCTTGTTAGAAGTTACTGTATCCGCTCAATGCCCTCCTCCAGACTGATTGTGGGGTTGTGGCATTAGTGATGTTGCCGGGTTCGGCAGTGACCACTCCGACACTGGCAGCAGGGTGATCTCGGGTGTATATTTTATTTACAGTGCTATGAAATTCTAGGACCACATGGGGATGCTGACCCTTGCCGTCAGCGTGCATGTGCAGTGGCACGAGCAATCTTGAGTTTGTTCTGGCAGCTCAGTCCTGCTCTTCGAAGGAGGAGGCATGGCCATCTCAGGCTTCTCCCTGTAGATCATCCTTGCCTTGGGAAAAGGTGCTGGCAGTCTTGGGTTTATCCTGGTAGTGCAACTTATGGCTTGAAAGGGCAGCACTTGCGGTCTCTGGATTATCCTGGTGGCTCAGTCTTCGTCTTGGTGTGTGTGGGTGCAGTTAGTCCCTTGCTGTTTGTGGGCAGGAAGAGGCTCTGGCCATTCAGTCTCGGCCACAGTACAGACGCTGGCTGCCCAGGTATTCTTCATGGCAGCCCAGTCTTTGCCACGCGGTGGCGCTGGTGGTCTCGGGTTTGTCCCAGTGGCTCAGTCTTCCTCAAACCTGTAGTGGGGTGCCTCCCTGTAACCAGCAGGGAGGCACCCCACTTGCCCTTCCTTCCTTCCTTCCTTCCTTCCTTCCTTCCTTCCTTCCATCCATCCTTCCTTCCTTCCTTCCTTCCTTCCTTCCATCCTTCCTTCCTTCCTTCCTTCCTTCCTTCCTTCCTTCCTTCCTTCCTTTCTTTCTTTCTTTCTTTCTTTCCTCCCTTCCTCCCTTCCTCCCTTCCTCCCTTCCTCCCTTCCTCCCTTCCTCCCTTCCTCCCTCCCTCCCTCCCTCCCTCCCTCATCTTGGTCAGAGTGAGCCGATTGGGCCGAAGGGCCTGTTTCTACGATGTATAACTTTATGACTCTACAGATCTAAAACAAATGGCATGAACTACTGCATAGGTAAAAAGAAAACTGACATTTTTTTAGATATGCAAAACAAATGTCTCCAAAGCTGACATAATTATATCTTCAAATCAAATGGATATAAAACATTCTTAAATTCTCGTTTAATTATTTGCTTTCAAAGATTAAACAAGCAACAATTTAAAACTTCCAGATTTTTTCTGTAAATACTACCACTTTGGAAAAGGGAGTGTGAGTTGTCACAATGCAGAATAAGTTGAAATATTTTTTCATTCCTGATATCTATAAATAGTAGTATTTATTTTTCTCTGCATCTAGATGCTGTCATATATATGCATGCTTAACGTAAATATACCTTGCTATTAACTGTCAAGCACTTAACATGATTGGATGACATCTCTCTGCTATTTTAGTGGAGAAGCACTGTGGTTTAAAATAGGTAATCTGGAACTCTATTGAAACAAACAGAGCAGTGTTAGTGTAAGCATAATAATAATAATGGATGGGATTTATATAGCGCCTTTCTAGATACTCAAGGCGCTTTACATCGCATTATTCATTCACTCCTCAGTCACACTCGGTGGTGGTGAGCTACTTCTGTAGCCACAGCTGCCCTGGGGCAGACTGACGGAAGCGTGGCTGCTAATCTGCGCTTATGGCCCCTCCGACCACCACCAATCACTCACACACATTCGCACACATTCACACGCAGGCAAAGGTGGGTGAAGTGTCTTGCCCAAGGGCACAACGACAGTAAGCACAAGTATATAAGAATATGGGAGCAAAATAAGGCCATAGAGTCACTTAAACCTGCTACTTTCTTCAATAAAACTATGCAGATATTTGACCCAAATTCCTCTTTCTTACCTAATTCCCATATCTTCTGATCTCAGAATCCAAACATGTATTAACTGCAACCTTGAATACCTTCAATCCCCAAGCCTTTGGAAATAGAGAATTCCAAATATTTCTCTTGCTGAATCAACAGTGCATTAATTTGCCTGAAAAAATGCCATATTATTCTCAATTCATCTCCCAGGAAACACCCTGACAATTATACAGGTTTTAAGGAGATTATCACAAATTTTTTTAAACATCAGTGAATAAATACCCTCTTGCTCAATAGCCTCTGTCAATGTAACCCATTCACAATCACTATCTTGGTATGTTTCTTGAGACAATATCTCACAACTTAAAAAATGTTATTTTTTTTTCCCTGCCAAAGTGGAAAACTTCACATTTCCCCGCATTTTATGTGAGAACCCTGCCCACCCCTTGAACTCATCTATCTTCCTTTGTGGTCCCCTTGCATCCTCTTCACATCTCATATTCCTATCATCTGTATTCCTAAGAGACACAAAATGTTGGAGTAACTCAGCGGGACAGGCCGCATCCCTGGAGAGAAGGAATGGGTGACTGAAGAAGGGTCTCGATCCAAAACGGCACCCATTCCTACTCTAGAGAGATGTTGCCTGTCCTGCTGAGTTAATCCAGCATTTTGTGTCTATCTTCGGTTTAAACCAGCAACTGCAGTTCCTTCCTACACATCTATTATATTACTAAAAGTCTGTTCTTGACCGGTTTTGGCCATCTGTGCTGCGATTTCCGAGAGAACGCCGCCACCTATGGCCATCATTTTGGCCACCTTGCTTAGAGCCCCCCCCCCCCTCCGCCGTATATGTGCCGAGGATTTTTCCCGTCGATGAAAAATGACAGAGAAATAAATGTTTTTACAAAATTCCCCATTCTCTCTGCTGCCCCTGCTGGCGGCAGGGGGGAGGGACTATAAAACCAAGAAGTGGTGTGCCTCATAGTCTCTTCAAGATGTAGGAAAGCAGAGGGTCACGTTTCTCTGAACTGTGAATAACACTGACATGTCTACTCAAATGTAAGTGTCCTTACTGGTTCTAAAACGCTTGCAGAATGTGTCTATTGTTCTAAAATGTTTGCAAAAAGTGTCTATTGGTTCTAAAATGTTTGCAAAAAGTGTCTCTTTTTGGTTCTACAATGCTTGCAGAATGAGTCTTTTTTTGGTTCTAAAATGTTTATTAGGTTCTCTCTCCCCCTTTTCTCCTCTCTCCCCCCCCTCTCTCCTCCCCCCCTCTCCTCTCCCCCCTCTCCTCTCCCCATTCTCCTCCCCCTCTCCTCTCCCCCCTCTCCTCTCTCCCCCCTCTCCTCTCCCCCCTCTCCTCTCCCCCCTCTCCTCTCCCCCCCCTCTCCCCTCTCTCTCCGCCCTCTCATCTCCCCCCCTCTCCTCTCCCCTTTCTCCTCACCCCCCCTCTCCTCTCTCCCCCTCCTCTCCCCCTCACTCTCACCCTCTCTCTCTCCCTCCCCCCACCTTTCCCCCCTCAACCACTCTCCCTCTTCTCCTCCTCTCCACCCTCTCTCCCTCTCTCTCTCTCTCTCTTTCTCTCTCTCTCTCTCTGTCTCTCTCTCTCTCTGTCTCTGCCCCTTCTCTCTCTGCCCTCACTCTCTACCCCCCCCCCCCCCCCCTCTCTAGATGTGACTGCAAGTTGGGGACTATGTGTCAGTAGATAGGGTGTTTATGGGGTAAAAGGAGCAAATTATTAATATAATATCAAGGGGGGTAATTTGCATGAGTGCGGGGGGGTGGGATAGTTAGTGTGTGTGACGCTGCATGCCGCCTCCCCCCCCCCCCCCACAATCGCACGTTGGGGGAACAGACCCAACGGGTCTGCACTTGGTCTAGTATTATCTGTATTCCTGTCTATCTATGGTCTTGCAGCATATTTAAAATGAGGGGTATTCCCAGTGCCCTTGAGGACTACAGCTGCAGTAGGTGTGTTCAGCTGTATCTCCTTAAGGACCGCGTTATGGAATTGGAGCTGCAGCTGGATGACCTCAGGATTACGCAGGGATGTGACAGTGTCATAGATAACAGTTCCAGTGAGGCGGTCACGTCTAAATTACAGGTAGGAAGTAGATGGGTGACCTCCAGGTAAGGGACCAGACAGAAGTGTAGGAAACCCCTGAGGACAGTCCTCTCGACAACAGGTATGCTCCATTGGATATTGTTGTGGTGGATGACAGGCCAGGGAAGAGCAGTGACAGCAGCAGTGGTCCGGCCTGCAGTGTTGGGTCTGTCTCTGAAGCAAAGCGGGGAAGAGAAAAGTCAGACAGAGTCATGGTGATAGCAGACTCGTTAGTTAGGGGCACAGACGCACACCCTGGTATAAACTAATGGTGCTGAAGTAGAAGGTACACAAAATTGCTGGAGAAACTCAGCGGGTGCAGCAGCATCTATGGAGCGAAGGAAATAGGCGACGTTTCGGGCCGAAACCCATCTTCAGACTGATGGGGGGTGGGGGGGATGGGTGGGTGCTGAAGTAGAGATGGTCGAGCTTCAAGTTTGTAAGAATACTGTAAATATCCCCAGCAACTTGTCCTGGACCACCACATAAAATCGATGACCAAGGAAGTAAACCTATGCCTCTATTTCCTAAGAAGGCTTGAGAGAGGCAAAAGAGGAGAATGCAGGAGTCTTGACAAAGATCTTTGGATCTTCGCGAGCCACAGGTGAAGTCCTGGAGGACTGGAGAATAGATAACGTTGTTCTTTTCTTTAAGAAGGAAAGTGGAGAGAATTCAGGGATTTATAAGCCCGTAAGTCTCACGTCAGTGGTAGGGAAACTTTTGGAGAGGATTAATCGGGAAAGGATTTACCTCCATTTGGAAGAAAGTAGGTTAATTAGAACAGTCAGCATGGCTTTGTACATGACAGGGGGTTTCTTAATACCTTGATAGACATTTTGAGGAGGTGATGAGGGTGATTTATGAGTGTAGAGCGGTGGGCATTGCCTACTTGGATTTTAGTAAGGTTTTTGATAAAGTCCCCCATGGTGGGCAGATCCAGAGCATTCATACGCACGGGATTAATAGTGACTTGATCGTATGGATTTGGAACTGGCTTACTGATAGAAAATAGAATGGAAGGACAATATTCAGGCTGGTGATCTGTGACCAGTGGAGTTATGCATGGATCTGTGCTGGGACCACTGCTGTTTGTGGTATATATAAATGACTTGGATGTAAATGTAGACCGGGTGGTTCGGAAGTTTGCAGATCACACCAAGTTTGCTGGGGTCGCGGACTGTGAGGCTGTCAAAGTATACAGCGTGGCATAGATCAGGTATGGAAATGGTCTGAGAAATGGCAGATGAAGTTCAATCTAAGCAACTGTGAGGCGTTGCTCTTTGGGAGGTCAAATGTTAGCAATGTTACAAAATTTTGAGATTTTAAAAATCAAGTCTGAATTTATCCCATCAGATAAAGCATAAAAAGAAGTTGAATTTGACACCTAATTCACTTTCATATCTTCAGTATTGTAAAAGTTATGGCCATTTTCATAATCTGAAATTAGCATCTTCTTCCCATATTGCTTTTCCATTGACTTAACTCAAAAGCTGTGATCGAGGAGAGTCAAAAGCCCATAATTTTCTTAAAAATTAAGAGAACTGAATGAAATTTTCAGTTATTATAGATTGAAGCATTCTGAAACAAATATGAAACAATCTTACTTGGATAACGTGAAATTAAAGCATATAATTAGTTAGTTACCTAATTGCAGCTAATTACAAAATTCAATTACAAGATCTAAACATCTATCAATTTCTTAAGAAAAGGTTAACATTTTAAAATATCCCAAGTGTCCAAGTAACATTCATACAAGAATTCACAATATAATATGATTTTTAAATCTCATTGTCATGAATTTATAGGCAAAATGGAAGGAATTTAATGTTTAATTCCCGTACATTAATGAGCATTGTAATCATCTTGTGAGTGGGTTTTTGTGGAACGCGATCGATTGGAATGTTGCATTTGTGGTGAATTTGAACCCCATATCGGCAGGAAAAACACTGCCGGGTCGTATGGGGCCAAAATCACATTTTCGCAAAGAAATTTGGATAAAGTCATCCTAAGAAGCAAGTTTATATGTAAAATTGACGACTTACATTTTGTTTTGTCCCCTACGTGAGATCCGTCCCGTTGTATGCATTGACCGTGTTAGAAGTAGCTTTTTATTTTACTCCAGCGATTAAGTTGTTCCGCGATTTAAAAAAAAAACTTCCAAGAACGGAAGTCGGAACAGTTTTTCTGCAGCAGCTTAACAGCCTGAGGAAGTTCACTAGGACAGGCAGGAGAAAACAACATTTTAATCCCGCCCCCGCCGGCCAGTGGCAGAACTGCAGTGCCGCTGAAGGTAAGTATTGTAACATCGCTACAAATGTAATGGGAAAATATACATTTGTAGGCATGATGGTCCAGTCCCACTTACACGACTTTCACGGCGACTGTCGGCACCCGTCATAGGTTGTTGCAGGACGCCGAAAATGTTCAACATGTTGAAAATCCAGTGGCGACCAGAAAGACGCTACGACTCTTCAGGCGACATATCACGGGGTGAGTCCTGTATGGTTGTGAGTAGTCGCCCAAAGAATCGTACCTTGTTCTGGTCGCCACTGGATTTGAGTATAGGAGCAGGGAGGTTGTACTGCAGTTGTACAGGGTCTTGGTGAGACCACACCTGGAGTATTGCGTACAGTTTTGGTCTCCTAATCTGAGGAAAGACATTCTTGCCACAGAGGGAGTACCGAGAAGGTTCACCAGACTGATTCCTGGGATGTCAAGACTTTCATATGAGGAAAGACTGGATAGACTCGGTTTGTACTCGCTAGAATTTAGAAGATTGAGGGGGGATCTTATAGAAACTTACAAAATTCTTAAGGGGTTGGACAGGCTAGATGCAGGAAGATTGTTTCCGATATTGGGGAAGTCCAGAACAAGGGGTCACAGTTTAAGGGGGAAATCTTTTAGGACCGAGATGAGAAAAACATTTTTTACACAGAGAGTGGTGAATCTCTGGAACTCTCTGCCACAGAAGGTAGTTGAGGCCAGTTCATTGGCTATATTTAAGGGGGAGTTAGATGTGGCCCTTGTGGCTAAAGGGATCAGGGGTTATGGAGAGAAGGCAGGAACAGGATACTGAGTTGGATGATCAGCCATGATCATATTGAATGGCGGTGCAGGCTCGAAGGGCCGAATGGCCTACTCCTGCACCTATTTTCTCTGTTTCAACATGTTGCAAATTTTCGGTGACCTGTAACGACCTATGATGGGTGCCGGCAGTCTCCGAAAAAGTCACGTAAGTGGGACAGGCACATAACTCTTAACAACACTGATGCACAAAGAGATCTTGGGGTCCAGATCCATAACTCCCTGAAAGTGGCAGAAGTTTTGGTTTACACAGAGGTTGGTGAGGGCTTGGGACACTGTAAGGGTGGTGATTGATGTGGATACATTAGTCGCATTTAAAAGACTTTTGGATTGAAATGTGAATATGCAGAGAATGGAGAGATGTGGGTTATGTGTAAGTAGATAAGTCTTGGCATCATGTTTGGCACAGAGTTTGTGGGCTAAAGAGCCTGTTCTTGTGCTGTACTGTTCGATGTTTTATGAACTTTGGAAGGACAATCTGCCAACCTAAATATCTGGAAGACCTTGTGCCAGAGTAAACCAAGCACAGACTAATCTGTTATTCTAGTTATGTTTTTTTTCAATTATTTAACAAAGGTAGTAATATGTTTGGAAATACAGATGGTTTTACATCATAAATTGTTTAACATTTGCTCCCTGTATATTTATTACAATTTTTAGTGTGCGACTTGCCAATAATCTGTCTGGAATAAGCAGCAATGCTCATCATGAAAATCAAATGACCAAGGCTAGAGAGGGTAGTAATGCTTCCTGACTTACCATAAAATATTTTATTAACAAACACAATGGCCGTCTGAGGAATGGTCTCGACCCATATAACCATATAACCATATAACAATTACAGCACGGAAGCAGGCCATCTCGGCCCTTTTAGTCTGAGCCGAACACTTACTCTCACCTAGTCCCATCTACCTGCACTCAGACCGTAACCTGCCATTCCTTTCTCGTCCATATACCTATCCAATTTATTTTTAAATGATAAAATCGAACCTGCCTCCACCACTTCCACTGGAAGCTCATTCCACACAGCTACCACTCTCTGAGTAAAGAAGTTCCCCCTCACGTTACCCCTAAACTTTTGTCCCTTAATTCTCAAATCATATCCTCTTGTTTGAATCTTCCCTACTCTCAATGGAAAAAGCTTATCCATGTCAACTCTGTCTATCCCTCTCATAATTTTAAGGACTTCTATCAAGTCCCCCCTTAACCTTCTGCGCTCCAAAGAATAAAGACCTAACTTGTTCAACCTTTTTCTGTAACTTAGGTGCTGAAACCCAGGCAACATTCTAGTAAATCTCCTCTGTACTCTCTCTATTTTGTTGACATCTTTTCTATACGTCATTTTCCCAATAGGTCACCCATTCCTTCTCTCTGGAGATGACCAACAAACTCTTCTAGCTAAGGAGTTTAGGATCAAGGTCATAGTCTCAGGATATGGAATAGGACATTTAGGACTGTATTAATACCCTTTATCCTGTGGTGTACTTGATGGTAATCATGTATAGTCTTATCTTTGACTGGATACCATGCAATAAAAAGTGTATTACTGTATTTTGGTACACTTAACAATAATAAACTAAGCTAAACTAAGAGAATTATTTTCAGTTAGAGATGGTGAATCTAATACCCCTGTCCCACTTAGGAAACCTGAACGGAAACCTCTGGAGACTTTGTGCCCCACACAAGGTTTCCGTGCGGTTCCCAGAGGTTGCAGGTGGTTGCCGGAGGTTGCATGTAGTGGAAGCAGGTAGGGGGACTGACAAAAACCTCCGGGAACCTCCGGGAACCGCACGGAAACCTTGGGTGGGGCGCAAAGTCTCCAGAGGTTTCCGTTCAGGTTTCCTAAGTGGTACAGGGGCATTAGGGATTCTCTATCTTGGTAAGTTTTGTCATTAAATTCATTCAAACCTGTGTTTGTAATTTCTGGTTATTAAGGAATTAAAAGACATTTGGATAGGAAGGGTTTGGAGGAACACGGGTCAAATAAGGAAAAGGGTTTTACTTTAATTAAAAGACATACACTTGGACTAAGCCAACTAACCTACAAACCTGTAGGTCTTTGTGTGTGTGAGGAAACCGAAGATCTTGAAGAAGATCCACTCAGGTTATGGAGACAACGTACAAACTCTGTACAGACATGCACCTGGTCAATCGAACCCAGGAGAAAGGGGTTTTACCGCTTTAGTCGCCATTTTAGATGCCAACTTGATCAGAGCGTGGAAAACACCACTGAGTGGTGCAAAGCACCCAATGCCAGCGAACCCGCTCACATTAACACCTACCCTACATACAGACTAGGGACAATTTACATTTAGTACTGAACCCCTGCAGCCATTCTTGTGACATCCTACATGAAACCTGTAGGTCTTGTCCTGTGTGTGTGAGGAAACCCAAGATCTTGAAGACAGAAGAGTCCAGCAGTGTGGAGAAAAATTACAGTCAAAGTCATGTCATAAATATGGCTATGTCATAAACTATAAGCAATATCCTCACTTCACAGATTTTATGGAGACAACGTACTAAACTCTGTATGGAGACATGCAGCCTGGGTAGACAACTTTGTTTATTCCGGATCGAACCCAGGGTCTCGGCCCTCGAGGAGATGCATCAGGATGATCAGTAGTATCCCTACTGCCGCTCCCCTTAGCCACAAGGGCCATATCTAACTCCCGTGTCGCCATTAAGTCTAGCTCAATATGCCAACTTGATCAGCATCTGGACAAGGTGGGCTGAAGGGCCTGTTTCCGTACTGTACAGCTGTTTGTCTCTAAAGTTAAAAAAAATGGTGAAGGGGCAGAAAAGTGGTGCAAAGGTCACCCATTATCCTGATGCATGGCAGAGCAGATAGAATGTGTCATACCCTTGCTCCCATTTCTAATGTGCTTACCTTCACCAAACTCTGCATAATCAGTAAACCCAGCACCAGACTTAGTTATTTCATAAAGTCATGGCTATGTACTGAAAGTACTGAACCCCTGCAGTGATTCTTGTGACATCCTACATGAGCAACCTTCAATCTGAAATGAAATATTGATACACTCTTCTTATCCCTGTGCTTTAACCAGTTTTGAAATAATCTAGTTGAAAGGCCAGAACCCCCGATACTAATTTTTTATGTGGGATCTGGGCCACTCCCCTCCACGCTACTAGTTACATCCTCGAAAAATAGAGATTATGCTTTCAATCCAGCAGACAGAAGAGTCCACTTTCCATGTGCTGTGTAGCAGAGATGTTACAGTCTGTAATTCCCCATTTTCTCTCTCCCTCCCTTCTTAAAAAGTCATGTCATCAGGAAAATCTAGTTTTAAGCATCCATATTTCCTTCCTTAAAACACCTATTCACTGGGGATTTAGATTTGTATGCGGAGTTAGCAGCATCAAATTATTTATCTTCCTTAGTGAAGACGGAACCCACAAAATCCTTGTTCCCCATGATCAACTGTTTCTCTATTGTCTATACACAATTAAATCATAGCAGTCAGTTTTTATGGAGTTTTCTTTCATAATCACCTAATTAGCCCCTTTGTCCTCCTCTGCTGGCATTCTCCCAATGCTGCTTTTTCTGGCTAATTTTGCATCAGACAACTATTGATTTCCCTTGTTTATTCCCAACCAAATGGGATGAACACGTTTTTGTATGTTAATCCCAGTAAATGTCTTGCCACCGTCAACCCTTTTAGAATTAATTGCTAGTCAATCTTGACCAGTTCACGTCTCATACCCTCAATGTTACCTTTCTTTAAGTTCCGATGATGCGAATCTATGTTAATCCCAGTGTGCCAGGCAGCATATGTGAACAAAAGTAACCAACACCATTACGGGTCAGGACCTTTCTTCACCCTGATAGCAGATAGAATTTAATCCAGGCAAGCATGAGCTAATACACTTTGGAGGTCATATTCCAATAGGACACTTAGAGTAAATGCAGGGACCTTCAGCATGTTGATGTGCAGAGCAAACTTGGGGTGCAAGTCCAAAGCTCCCTGAAAGTGGAGACATAGTTGGATTTCATAGTGAGGCTATAATAAGAGATGGGATGACATGTTGTAGCTGTACAAAACGTTGGTTAGGGGTAGGATTTTTGAGGGGTAGTATTTTTCTGCACAGAGGGTGATGGATATCTAGAATGAGTTACCTGTTGAGGTAGTAAAGGCACATAGAATTAAAATATTTAAAAGCTATTTAGACAGGTTGTTGTCTTTGGTCATTCCAGAGTAAGCCAATCAAATTTAGTCTATAGTGTTGAGATGTGTATGAAGATGGCTGTTTGAAACAGTCTAGGCTTGTAAGTTCCTTCCACACATATGACCCTGTAGCATCAGTAGTCCGTGATTTTCATAATTCTCTTTTCCTCTTTGTTTTCTCCATTCTAGTTTCCTCCGGTGAACGAACAATGCTTTTTGTGTTGGCAGGCACACAGGACAATGCAATGCTTGTTGTTCCCAGTGGTATGTTTCTGCCCACCATGTGCTCAGTTGTCCTCGGCCAGCTCTCCATAAAGTAGCAACTTGAGTTTTCTGTCATCAGGCATTCTTCTGATGTCTTCTGACATGTCCTGCCCACCTGATGTGTGATTCTTTCAAAAATGTGTAGATGCTGCGGAGATTTTTCTGGGACAGAATCTCTGTGTCTGGAAACTTATTTTGACACCTGACGTGTTCTACCCATTCTGGTCATACAGTGTGGAAACAGGCTCTTTGGCCAACTTGCCCATGGCGATGAACATGCCCCATTTAAACTAGTCCCACTTGCTTGCATTTGGCCTATAAACTTTTAAAACCTATCCTATCCATGTACCTGTCCAAATTTGATAGTTACGATAGTTCCTGCCTCAACTTTGGAAGTCTAGCATGGGCAGGACCTACACAGTGAATGCAAAGTCTAACATGGGCAAGATCTACGCAGTGAATGGTAAGGCTCTGGGTAGTGTTGTAGAGCAGAGGGATTTGGGAGTGCTGGTGCATAGCTCAGTGAAGGTAGAGTCACAGGTAGATTGATGGTCAAAAAAGCTTTTGGCACATTGGCCTTCATCAGCCCGAGTATTGAGTATAGATGTTCGGAGGTCATGTTGCAGTTGCATAAAACACTGGTAAGAGTATTGTGTTCAGCTCTGGGCACCGTGTTATAGGAAAGATGTTGTCATGCTGGAAAGGGTACAGAAAAGATTGACGAGGAAGTTGCCAGGACTAGATGGTCTGAGCTATAGGCAGAGGTTAAGTAGCCGGGGACTCAATTCCTTGGAGAGCAGGAGGATGAGTGGTGATCATTTAGAGGTGTATCAAGAGAGGAATAGATCGGGTAGATGCACAGAGTCTCTTGCCCAGAGTAGGCGAATCGAGGTGCAATTCTGGATGCCACTTTAGGGGAAGAATGTGAAGGGTTTAGTGAGGGTGCAGAAAAGATTTATCAATATGCTGCCTGGTTTAGAGAGTATTAGTTATAACAAGGGGTTGGACAAAGTTGTATTGTTTCCTCTGGAGCATTAGAGGAGACCTGGTAGAAGTATATAAAATTATGAGAGGCATAGATATGGTATAGACAGTAAGAAGTTTTTTCCAGGCTAGAAATGTCAAAGGTTTAATGTTGAAGAGGGAATATTTAGTGTGGGATAAGTTTTTTTACAGTGGGTGCCTGGAATATGTTAGCAGTGGAGATGGCAGCAGACACAACAGTGGCGCTTCAGAGCTTTTAGATAAACACATGGATATGCAAAGAATGCAGGGATATGGATCATATGCTAGCAGAGGAGATTAATTTTACTTGCCATCATGTTTGGCACAGGAATTCTGCGCTAAAGGGCCTGTTCTAATCCTGTGTTGTTCAATGTTCTATAATTCACTGGGAAGTGGATGGATATTGGTCTATTTATTGCTATTGAATATAACATTCAATATATATAGCTGATATAGAATCCAGCTACTGCTTTTCCATAACAATAATGCCCTCTGAGACATCATAGCAAGAACAATGTGTCCTTTGCTAGCATAGCCCTAGGCTACCTCCATAGCGCTATCAGCAAACAAGAGAACACCTACCCCAAAGCAGCCCATATCATAGCTGGTGATTTTAATCACGCAGACTTAAAATCAGTTCTCCCCAAGTTTGAACAACACATCAAATGTGCAACCAGGGGAGAAAATACATTAGACAAGGCCTACTCAAACATCAAGAAGGGGTTTAGAGCCACACCACTACCACACTTAGGACAGTCGGATCACCTATCCATTCACTTAGCACCAGCATACACCCCCCTCAGGAGAAAAGCTCAACCCACCACCAGGACTGTTAAAACTTGGCCTGAAGGAGCTTCCTCACAGCTACAGGACTGCTTTGAAAGGACAAACTGGGACATTTTTGGAAATCAGGACTTGGAGGAGTACACATCCACGGTACTCTTTTACATCCAGAACTGTGTTGACAACGTCACCGTCGACAAACTCATCCGGGTGTACCCCAACCAGAAGCCGTGGATGACAAAAGAGGTCCAAACTCTCCTCAAGGACCGCAACACCACCTTCAGGTCTGGCGACAGATCCCTGTACAGCGCTGCTAGAGCCAACCTGAAGAAAGGCATCAGGGATGCCAAAGCGGCCCACAAGAGGAAGATAGAGGACCACTTTAACAACAACGATCCACGGCGGGTGTGGCAGGGCATCCAGCACATCACCAACTACAAGCCCAGCAACAGCACGACGGCCAACTGGCAGAGGAGCTGAACTGCTTCTTTGCTCGCTTCGAGGCAGAACCAGAAGAGCTCATCACCATTCTCCCACCAGCCCCTAACAACAACAACTACACCCTCACTGTGCAGGAGCATGAAGTGAGGCGGGTGCTCAGGGCGGTGAACCCGAGGAAGGCTGCCGGCCCAGATGGCGTGACAGGAAGGGTTCTGAAGGAATGTGCAGACCAGCTCTCCGAGGTCTTCACAAAAATCTTCAACCTGTTCCTGTCCAGATCCATCATCCCACCGTGCCTGAAGCCTGCCACAATCATCCCACCTACCAAAAAGGCTCTTTATGAATCCATCACCGTCGTTTAATTACTTGAGTTTTTATGGTGTATGAACTCCACAGATAATTTTGATAATGTCATTTTTAATCATGAAGCTTATTTTAGGTATATATTCTGTTGTTTTTCAATCCACTGGCAAGAAATTTGATTCAGATTGACTGGTGCTTAGAAAATAAGGAATTGAGTATGGTAAATAGCAAAACATAATTAAAACATTTTCTTTGGACCTTCCATATCTCGTATTTACATGACTAAAACTTCAAGGTTGAAAACTTCCTGCTCTGCCCCAGCAGTGAGTAAAGGGCCTGTCCCACTTACGTGTCCTTGGCACGCAAATTATGCGACCTCGTCATCGCGTTGAGGCGCACGGGCAGCGTATAGCCACGCGGGGCTGGTCCCACTGAGAAGCGCGGAGGGGTACGGGGTTGTGCGCGACATCGCGCAGGGCTCTGAAATTTGCGTAGCGAACAAAATCTCCGCGCGCCAACGGCCTGTCGCGGAACTGACGGCCAAGACCCTGGCGCAACGCAACGTCTCACCTTCAACAGCAGCAGAAGCAGGCAAACGATCGCCGAGCTCGGCCTGGGGCTCACGGCCGTTGCGGTCCGGATCCGCCCCCACTTCTACTCCCAGAGCGAGGACAGGAGAGGAGCTGTTCTGCTGGCGGGGAGGATTTGATGTACCTTTTGGAAGGTTTTGTTT